>NC_066849.1:7137348-7481098 GCF_001640805.2 Lates calcarifer
TGCAGGAGCACTTTCATCTATTCTGTTCGGTTTGGAAAGGTGGCAATTATAATTTTAGTGGAGGTGACAACATTTTGCAATTATTCAGTGTGTGTGATCTGGAGTAAATGGCATTCTTAAAAGCAGCAGTCAGCCCCTGGGACACTGATGAGTTCCTCTTGTCAGGTGGGCCTGAGAACTAGTGGATGTTGAGAGGAATGAGGGAAGGAAGAGGTTACAGCGAGACAGTGAGAGAGAGAGTCAGGAGAATAGAGACAGAGAAGTATTGTTAGCACAGTTGGCAGGGTAAAATACATTTTCACAAAGTTTCTGCTTCTTATTAAAATGCTTGACTTTTGACCTCCTCACTGTTTTCTTAAGGGTGAGACATGCCTGATAGCATAAGTAGCATCTATGTGGTCTGACTCATCCTGCAGATTGTTTTCATAATTCAACAGCTGTATTAGATGCTGCTTCCCCTGCAACAACTAAATGTCAGCAGTTATAATGTGACTGGGTTTAAAGTGAGCAAAAGACATACAATCATACATAAAATAAGATTTTAATATTTCTGCCTATTACACACAACTGGACTTAAGCGGTAGACGCAGTACCCATACAATCTCAATGTACAGGCCCATGCCCTAAGTACCAGGGCTACAAACTTCAGACCATTCTTAACTCTTGTTGTCAGTGTTTCTGACAACACCAAGCAGAGAGAAAAAAAAAAACTTTTCAGAGGCACTGTGTTGTGACCCCACCATCAGACTCCCTGAGTTTCTGTCCCTAACTATCATTGGCTGACTCAAACACTCAGCATAAATGTCCTCCTACTCAGCCTTTCCCTTCATCCTTCCTATAACAACATGCATAAACAAATTCAAAGTGAACTCAAGTCCCTCCCTGAGCACTGTCCACCATATGGCCTGAGGAAAAAAAAAAAAAGTTTTAACATTCAATTTCCATTCCAGCACATTCATTAGTATTCATGAATATGCAAATCCAACTGTCCCAGTTGCCATAACGATGCAGGATCCCACTGGGAGGTGTCAGCATTGTCAGGGGAGAAAAAAGCCAACGCCCTTCCGGTTGCTAGGACAGCGCGCGGGTGTGTGTTTGTGTTTGCGTGTGTGCGCGTGTGTGCGTGAGAACCTCAAACAGATGCTCCTGTATATTTATGACCCATTTGACTGCTGTCTCAGAGCACTGGGAATAAAACCAGTCCCATAGCATCATCCATACACAATCATACACACATGCATATGCCCACTGTCTTACACATAGCAACGGGATACCAGGGCTTTGAAGGACTCGTGAACAACATTAAAAGATCTAAAGCTACACAGTAAAATGCAAAGTAACTGCAAATCTCTGTTGTGAATGTGAAGAGTAATGAACAAAATGAAGAGGTGTGACAGTATCAAAGGCAAGCTGATCTACAATATACAGTAGCTCACCCGGTAGTGTGGAGGGAATAGGAAAGAGACATGGGGGCACACACACACACACACACACAGAGTCAATACATATGCAAAGTTTCTCTGAAGGAAGTAGCTGTGTCAGCAGCTCTAGTGGCTCACTGCAAAATGAAGGGTAATCTCTAGGTAGAGAGTGCTTAGGGCACGGAAATACACACACCCTCACCCACTCCAAGGGAGTGTGGGGGGAGAAAGAGCACAGCTGCTAAATGCTTCAGCGCAGTAAAAAGGGACTCACCGTGGACACAAACTTGACAGGCTTTCTTGCAGAGTCAACACACCATGGAGTCTATTCATGATTACATTGGATGCCGAAATGGAGAGGCACTTATCCACAATACAAACAGGGAATGAGACGGAGCAGAGGGAGGAGGAGGATGGATTGGCTATGACAAAGCTTGGATCTTCATAGTGACAGTATACTGTGAAGAAAACTGAATTTGGTGTATTCACACACGCAAAATGTGAGGTTCACAACTAGAAGGAAGCAACACATTTGACTTCTGTCTCCACAGTGTACACATACAGGGCAAGTGAAGTTTTGTCCACTGGAGCACCATTAAACAAATGGAGCGGATAGAGAGTTTACTCTCAATTTAACAGCCTTTGAAAGATCTTTTAATTGTTGTTATTTAGAATAAACTGCCAACCTTGGTTAACAGAAAATAAATGTACAGTATGATGTATATATTACACTGTTTCCCATGTATTATCGAGAATGTATGCCACCTTGCTCCACCCTTTATGTATGACATCCTCCTTTCAAAGGTCTGAGTGGAAATTAAGCTGAGAGCAGAATGACATCAAAGTGTGAGTCTGTGGATAAATGCTGCAATATACTGCACGTCTACCTCAAAAACACAAATGACTATCCACAAAAATATGGGTATTTATTTTGTAAACAATGTTCTTTTAAGACAAATTAAAACAGAGACAAAGCTGAAATCAAATAGAAGCATGTACTGCTCCTGTCATTTTATATTTTGACTGGTGTAGTTTGCATTTTATAATATCCCTCTCTCTATTTCAGCATGAATGAGTTCTTAATCTGATCATTTCAGCTGCTCCTCAAAAAGAGAGATTCAGAGTGTTTTTGAAGAGACAGCAAGTGTCTGTGAGGCAGGCGATGTGACACTGGAGATATGACATGGCTGTAGTTAGGTGCACCATAACCAGGTTACTGATACAGTAGTGGATATATGGAGACGGATGACAATGGCTTCTGTAACTCTGTTTGCTGCTGCGCACTTAGATCCTCATGGATGACTCCCTGCACTGCAGAGTGACTGTAAAGGAACATCAATCCAGCTGCACCCAGGGGACCACAATGCACACTGTTATTACACTGTAAAAATGTCATGATATGTTAAATATACATGTTTGAATTCAATTTAAACCATCTAAGTTCCCAAAGGGAGGAGAATATAGTGCAGAGCAACTCAGTATGTCACTGTGCCATATTGGACAATGGCAATGACAATGACAGAACCAGCCAATATAAAATTCTATAATATAACTATAAAAGAGTTATATTGAACCAATATAAAGCAATCTCTTTTACACAACCTAATTATAATGTCTTCAGTGATTTGATTCTAAAACATTTTGTAAGCATTAATAAGCATCATTGTTAATTTTACCTATCTAATAAATCAACACTTTTCCTGCTACTGTTCTCATATCACTACTGTTCTGTTCAGTATGTGCTACTGGTTCAGTGGAAGCTGAAAGCCGCAGCTACAGGGGGGAAAAAAACAGTCTGTTTTAACTATTCAAAACTACACATGGCCAAGTAAAGGAATAATAGACTATCCTGCTGTTTAAAATCTTTTTTGGCACAAAAGCAGAGCAAAATGTCATTTGCCTGAGTCATATTGCTTTGTCGTATTAAAATGTTATGCATATTGGTTGTGTGGCCTGGTTAAGCTGTAGTGCATTGATTGAGGTATAGAGAGAAAAGAAGAATGTTTTCCACTGAGGAGGTTTGATTGAATATGGTGTGTGGTTATTGACAAAAGGAGCAACACACAGGCACACGCACAGACACACACATGCGCGCAAGCGCGCACACACACGTATTCATACAGGATACGCACTATACCAGTAGTCTCACCTGAAATTGTCATATATCATTTCGGACTGCACCAGCAATCAATACCCAATCAACATGCTCTAAATATGGCCAGTGGAGCACATACATGACACACACACACTCCACGGTCTATTCCATCTAACTAGAAAGATTTGCATGCTGTAAGTCAGTAGGTGTTGGACCATGCGTGGAGGTCTGGCATTCCTCAGTGGAGAGCAAAAGTAGAATAACACATCAGCTCTTTGTGAAAGCTTGACGGGTGTTACTGGCTAATTATTCCCCCAGCTCCTTCCTGCAGTGTCACGGCTAGAGCTTCCCCCTCTCAAACAGCTGCTCTGCTAATTACCTCTGGTGGCACGTACTGTAGTTTCTCTCTCTCACTCTGTCTGTCTCAATTACCCATTCTCTTTCTCCTTCTCTCCCTCTCCATATTGTCACAGTTAAGACATAGAGACACCAAGCTGAGACTGAGGACCATCTAATAATTCTATCTCATAGAGGAGTCATGTTTCTCTGCCAGTATGTGACAGTAAAAGCAAAGCATGCTAGCAGCAGGACTCAGTGTGACACAGAAGCTCATAAAACAAACACACTCTGTAGAAATACATTTTAATGATTAATTATCCCGACTAAGATGGAATGGACTTACTTTTGTGTAGCTTTGTGTGTTTGTCATTGTGTGTCAGCGCTTGTGTGTACCCCATTTGTGTGAGCCGACTGTGGCGACAAACTGAGGTGACAGGATTAGCGTGTCCCTGCCTGTCATTCAAATAGACAAATGTGTGCACACACCCCAGCTCTGACGCACACAAACACACCCATACCTACACACAAGGGAGCGAGTAGAGACACATGCAGGTTAATTGACTTCTCTTTTAGCTGTGAGGTATTCTGATGGAGTCAGCACATTCAGAGGAGAAAGCAGTGGGTGAGGAGATGCTAGAAGGATGTCTCGCTCTGTCTGTCTCTGTCTCTCTCTCTCTCTCCCTCTTTCCATTTCTGTCTCACTCTCTGACCGTCTCTGAGATGGGTTGAGTCAGAGGGATTATTAGACAGGACAAGGCCTCTACTGTTGTGGTGTGAATATGATAATGAAGTGTACAGGAGAGAGGATTACACTATCCTAACTCTCCCATTGGTCTAATCCAGGTTCACATATTTGCATAACACACCTGAGTACTGCATGCGTCCCACCAGCACAACACTGATATGGATTCAACAAGCAGTAGGTGCAGACTGTTTACACAAACATAAGAAAAGAGAATTGGGAACTGCCAGTGGGGGATTTGCAGTGCCGCCTTTGTAGCTGAAATAATGCTGAATCAGAATGTGCAGTTTGTGCTGTGATACGCTATCACTTGTGTACTTGGGGAGTTTCAACAGTTTCAAATGAAACTGTATAACCAGCACAGGGGCCACGTAATAAGCATAAATATTATTTGAATTGCATGCAGACTATAAGAAGATTATTGTATTTTCAATAGCAAGAGAACAGGCTATGTTCTCTTGTATGCATAGTTATATGGCATCTGTGCCAGACTCTGCTTTCAATAGAAGCTATTGTTGTCTGCCATGTTGGCAGTTATGCTGTAGAGGAGGGGAAAGGATGGTGAACTGATGAAGGGAGCCAAACAAACCAAAGGATGCAGAGAGCATTCAATGACTAGAAGATTTGTACAGTAAGCTGGTAATTGTGCTCTATATTTTGTTGGGTTTTAAATTGTAAAACCCGCTGGGCGCTCCGTCCTAAAGCCATCAGAGTTATGGAGGATGTAAAAATCCATACCTGGAGACTTATCATGAACAGTCTAGATCTCAGTGCGGGCTAAAACAAGATAGAGTGTACCAGACCCCATCGCCACTGACAGTGATCCAGCAATAGCATCTGCACCATTCACCTCTCCCCATTACCTTTGTTCCATCCCCCCTATCCATCCATTCATCCATCTATCCATCCATCCATCCTCACCTCATCTCCGCCCTGTCAAAGCAGCAGGGCTGTATGTCAGCCCAGCATGCGTGTGCACCTCTACTCCTGTGTGTGTTATTAGTGTATGTGTGCGTATGTCGGGGCAGCAGTTGTATGTCATGGCCGTCTCCTGCTGGCAGAATCATGTTATTGATTGGATGCATGTCCCTGTGCACTATAGCTGGCCGTGACTGATCGCATGCTGCGCAGCGTGTCATGGGCAGGGCTGTCACAGCACCTTGGAGGGCAGACAGAGGAAGTGATAAGAAATAAGGGCGAAAGAAAGTATTAGATGGTTTGTAAGACTGAGGGAGCTGCTTAAAGGTTTAGAAAAGAATAGTGATGTACAGTTTATACAGTAGAAAACAGTGTCCATGAAAAGTGAGGTCTGTAGACTATCCTGAGTGATCAGGATATTTTATTTATTTATTTAATTTATTTTGGAAATACTCACTGCTCCTGAGGTTCTTGAATGAAATTCTGTCAATGCACTGAGCACAACAAATGTAGTATGCATTGTACTGGGGCAGCTGCATGCAGTAAGTTTCATAAAAACTTAGACATAAAACTAAAACTATCTTGTGTTGCTCAATGCCACCACTGTTAAGTGAGAAAATATGTTGGATGAATTTGTTTGTTGGGCCAACACAACCAACACTTTCAGAAAAAATGAGTGGTAGGAGGAGAAAGATGGGAAAGAAAAAGCAAAGCCAGAGCGTGAGGGAGTGAGAGTAAAACAGGAGGAGGCATGCTGATATGAGGTGGTGCACTCAGACAGAGCCTGATAGGCCTGAAGGTGAACCAATCAATTATTCTCCACCGTCAATAATTCAGAGTAGACCAGGGGCTCTCTGCGTATGTGTGTATGAACCAACACACAAACATCGCTCACACACACACACACACACATATACTGAGCGGCCAGCCTAGTACCCTGATTTGATTTAAGATGACCAGTCAATGTGGATCCAAGGCTTCAGAGGGCCGAGGCTTTAAATTATTGCTTGGCTTAAAGACAGAGGGGGAGCAGTATTTTCTCCCTCCATGGCAAATCCCTCTTTTTCCAGCTCCCCCTCTCTCTTCTATCCCACTTTTCCTCTCATCTTGCTCTTGGTCTTTTCCCTTTTGACAAGTCCCAAGCCAGCAATGGACAAATATAGGCCCCTCTTGCCTTACACCTTTGCTGTTTCACACCATGCTTCCTCTTAAAATCTCTTTTTTTTCCTGCTTTCCTCCTGACTCTCTCCCTCTCTCTCTCTCTCTCTCTCTCTCTGCTTTTCTGTGTCTTTGTCTTTCCTTCTGTACTTGCACACACTCACAAACCCATGCAAGCACACTCGCATGGACACACACACACACACTATCCATTTCTCTGTAATTGAAAAGATGCCCTGGCTGTTTGCCACACTACTAAAGTGGATCAGATGGCAGAATATCCCTGAGGTAGTACATCTCCAACAGAGAGAATTAAAGAGAAAAACCTCTCTCCCCTCTCTCTCTACTCCTCTGTCTTTCCCTTTCTCCCTCTCTCTCTCTCACTCTCACACACTGAGTCAAACACAGTGAGTAAGGCTGACTGTGCCATTCCTAACGTCCCCACTCTCTTTCTTTGTTCCAGCCCTCTATTACAATATGAATGGTCCTGCTAAAGTAGAATTGAACCATTTGTCTTGTGTGAGTTTCTTCATCCTGACACAAGGACTAGAAAATGACTCCTCAGCTTTTCAATAACAGGCAAGAGTCTGAGTCCTCAGAGATGAAAGCAAACTGGAGAAAAGATTCTTTTTCTCCCTGGCAGAGATGACAGAGAAAAGCTATGACACAACATCAGTCATCAAAAATCCACACACCCGCAAACAACAGCAAATAGTCAATGACGAGTCAACAACACTAAAATCACCCCAGTACATCTACTCAATGTTTTCTCCCCTCTCGTATTTCTAGCCTGTGTGACAGCAGGGTGAGACCTGTATCTGTGTGTATTTTTGTTGGCTGGACGAAAAAATATGTGTGTGGCTGGGCTCATGACAGAAGTGAGTGACAGAAGTCAGACAGTAAGGCAAGGGATGAGTGTTGAGCTATGAATTGCATTATATGAAAGACTCTCGAGAGACAAAATGAAAGAATCTTAATGCCACGTGAGAGATGGAAGTGTGGGAGTAATAACTCAACCACACATCCACCACCTGGCAGCTTTGCATTGTTTATGTTATTTAAAAGAGAAGCCAAAGTCAATTAAAACACTGCGTGTAGCCAAGCATGTCAGTCATGATCAGCAGCAGGATACCAACCACCATGAAAAGGGTGGATAGAGTTGGCTAATATGGATGAAATTCATATCACAAATTGTTTTAAATAATTTCCCCAATATTGATAACTCATAATTTCAATGTTGCATCTATAAAATTATAAACTTGTTCATCCATAAAAAATATAGAAACTAAAGTGCTCCCATAAAAATCAACATATATTGAAGATAAGACATAATTTACAATACCCACAGGGTATTAAAACTATAAACTCAGACTACAGAAAATATAGAACATAAACTAGTGAAAATCATTTGCAAAATAATTGCGTCACTGCCTTCGCACATGTATAACAAAACCTCTAATGCAATTTGATTAAATTATTAATTTGGATAAATATTTGTACATAATAAATAATCAATTAGAAAATATTTCAGATGATCATAATGTTCTGAGAGTTTGATTTTACAGGATAATTCCTGGATTTCAAATGTAGATTTTTTTTCTTTCTATAGTTTGACCATTGTTTCTATCATGAGAACATTGTGCTCAGAAAGTTAAATGCTGGCATCTGGGAACATAGTGGCATTCCCACAATGAGGTCCAGCATAGCAGGAAAAGCAGCACACAATCAGACAGTTGTAAATGAGCAAAAAGGTTTATCTAAATGAAAATCATATGTTCATACAACTACAGCAAGTACAGAAAAAAGCTGGTCAGTAAAACTGTTTGGGAAATAATTTACTGTTCACATTAATTTTCTTTTCCTAATCAGCTTGAATAACTTGGGAGTTTGTTAAAAATCCAACTGATCATCTTTCTTGCTCGTTTCAACTTTTTAGCAAAGGTTGCCACAAGTCCAGGTCTCTGTAACTAATTTAGAGAATCTACAACTAAAATAACTAAGGAACTGGTGGCCAGACCTAAAAAATAACATACAAGCACTAAAAATAGCATATGTATTATCTATAGCATAAACCAATGCAAGGCTATGTTTTTGTGTGAAAGTGTGTGCTGTTGTGTGTACATGTTTGACAATATCAGAGCAGTGGCCCTTTGTGTCTCAGTCCAACAGACAACAGGTCTGATTGGATTAAGACACTCTACAGTGGATTAGTCATGTCTGGTGTGCTGCTGGACACCTAGAGAGAGAAAGAGAGAGCTGTGTGTTTTGTGTGTGTACTTAAATCTCATAACAGAATGTGTGTGAGTTTAATCTCGTAACTGTGACAAAGGAGGTTTTATCACAGCCAGTGTACGTGAATGAAATCCCAGGATAAATACTGATGCTGTAATGGAGATTGGCAGCTCATTTAGTTTGTAAATGTACCAAACATCCACCACTAAGCTGAAAATGCATCCTAATTGCCATAATAAATAGCTGTGAGTAATGTAGGCACGGCGCTGTCCTAATGTCTACTTCTATATTAAATGACAGACATATTCATCGGAACCATCATTGAGATCATCAGACATCATAAAAAATATGAAAAATGTCCCACTGAGTTCATCAAGTGCAGGTTTAGTTGTCACAGTGAAAAATATGTGTATGATGCTGGTTTTAATAACTCATAAAACATGATAATTGACTCAGTTTGGAGTTCATGGCAGTTGGCTGTCTGTATTTTAGCTGGGAGAGGGAGACAGGGAACAGACTGTAAGACCTCCTGACACATAGACAGGACAGAGAACAGTGACAGCTTTTAACAGACTGAACTATATTCAAGTGGTTTTGTATTTATTACAAAAAAATAACAGGCAGGTAAGTACTTTAGACATGAGACATGCATTGATGATTAGTAAATATCTAAGCTTTTATGCATCAGTCAATAGCACATTTATTAACATTTTAACATGACTTTTTCTATTCATAGACAATATATTATTTTATTTTGACTTTTACAAAAAAATGTGTTGATAAATTACATGCGTTCAAGATGGAAAAAAACAGACTGTGACTGGAATTGACAAACTCGAGTGTTTACTGCAGTGCTACTTTGTCCAGTCATTTGGTGTGTGTGTATAGGATGTTAGAGTGGGAGCATGTGTGTGTGTCACTTGTCACAGGAAGTGCTTTGAGTCAAGTCTGAGTCATTCTCTCATTAGGCATGGCATGCGGTGAATCTACTCAAATTTATTAATTGTGACATAAAAAACCCTGAAATAAAACCTTTACAAGCAATCCTTTATTCAATCATTGTAACTGTAGAGTTGAAAGTAAATGAGGGTTTTTGCTAATTGCAGACCAGTTAGTGCCAACTAATCTGTTACCACCACTGCTGCAAATCCACTAAACCTTCTCCATCTGTGACAATGCGGTTCATGTTTTGTTTTGTAATAAAGGGGGTGTATAGTGTATTTCTGTGTGTTTCTGTGTGTATATGTGTGTTGGCAGAGGCAATGTGTAGCCTGTGTGTGGTGGTGATTCTCCCCTGCCCTTCATTCCAGTCCTCTCCTCCCTCCTGCCACCATGGAGCAGCAGCCTGCCTTTTAATTACCTGCAACACGATAAAGAGAGGGAGCAAGCGAGCCACAGAGGGTGTGTGTAGGTTGGTGGGTTTAAGTGTGTGAGGGAGAGAGAGAGGCAGAGAGCGAGTGAAGCATGACATTCCTGTGTGCCTCATAAACTGTAAACTGATATTGTCTCTGAATGCAAACCAAAGTGGAGAAGAGAAGAGGGAAGGTGCGATTTGGGGAGGTGGAATTGGAGAGGAGGTGTGTGTGTATGTGTGTGTGCATGGTAAATCGGAGCAAAGCGTGGCTCCCAGTGTGCAGCAGATTGCCTCAGCTCACACCACTGCCTCCGCAAATTAATACCATTGATTTTCCTTTGCCTGGCGTCCAACACACACACACACACACACACACACACACACACACACACACACACAGAAGCACTCCCCAGCTGGTCAGAAGGTAGGCAGAGGATAGTAGATCTGTAGCTCAAACTGCTGGAGGAGTGTTTACCGCCTCCTTTAACAGACACACACTACACAAGCACACACACAATGAATGATGGGATACAAATGAAAAGAAGGAAAAAGACACAGTCAGTTGTGATACCTCCCTTAACACAGGGACTGGCAGAGGCACAGAAGCCAATACACACCAAAGTCAGAGTATTGGAGGCCTGCCAGGTGAACAAAGCCAGAAGCAGAGGGATTGTCAGTGTTCTGAATGCTGAGAAATATCCAAACTGATAACAAAACGCATATTAATACTATGCCAGAAAGCTGAGAGGGCTAGCAGGAAGCAACTGACACTGACTGACATACAAATCAGATGGAAAGATTTGCCACAAGATGAAAAGAAAAAGGGACAGAGAGGAGAGAGACAGAGATTGTTCCCATCTCTCTCCTTCACTCTCAGTGAGCGTCCTGATGAATGCAGCCGATTGCAGTAACTAGAGGGCAGAGTAAATTATCATTAATAATCTCCAGCCAACTCTTAACCATATGTTCTCCTCTACTGCATCACCAGCATCATCTATCACTGTGCAAGTGTGGGCGAGTGACCACTTTTTGGCCTCTTCTTAAGATCAATTCACAACATCGTCGTACACAAATGAGTCATCTGTGGGTGGGTGTATAAGAGAGCTAATAAATCAAAACCATATGTTTCTTCTTGTCTTTTTTCTCAGATACCCCTTAGCCACAATAGGAAGTGGTACTGTGTTTTTAGTTCAGCATCATGCATCTTCCATTGGGTGACGGAGGATCTGTGGATCTCAGTGCTGGAACTTTTGCAGGGAACTCCGCCCCAAAAGCTTCTTCATTGAGAATGAAGGCTGTGGTCAGCCATGGTTGCAATATATTCCAATAGTGTAATAATAGTTTTCATGGCCCAAAAACTGATTCTCTACCCAAAAGGTCAGAGTGTACCCTTAGCTGGCAAGAAACTAGCTGCTACCTTAGAAAAACGCAGAATGAATGATATCTGGCATGACTACAATGTGAAATATAGTTATAGAATAACCCATGTTTTTCTATGTAAGCTAGAAGGCACAGAGTCAGTGTGAATTGATGCTTCTGTCTCCTGTGCTGTCAGATGGTAAAATGGCTGCTCTGCAGAGGCCATATTTTTGGGTGTAAAGCACTGGTCCACCACCACACAGCTACTTGCCTCTTAGCCTTAGCTTTATTGAGGGGAGGTACACACTCTCAGCAGAGTTTATCAACCAGTCTCTCATCACTGTGCAAGGTCACCCATTCTGAGAGACAGTGCTGAGAGTGTGTGTGTGTGTGTGTGTGTGTGTGTGTGTGTGTGTGTGTGTTTTAAAGCAGTTCCAGGTCTCAGAAACCTTGGAAACGGAGTGGAACGGAGCATTGCAGCTGTAACAATAAAGCAGCCTGTTGAGCATGGAAAGCTACAGTTGCTGCAGTCGGTCTGAGTGTACACATACACTCAAACACACACACATACACACACACCTGCCATCTCTAATGATGATTTATGCCCGGCCTGGAAGGCAGGCATGCATAAATGTGGCAGTCACAAACACACACAGATCTACGCACATGCACTCACAGCTAAAATACACAGGAATACTCTATCTCCCTCTCTCTCTCTCTGTAGCTCTCTCACTCACGCTCCTCTAAAGAAGAAAAAATGACAAGATAGATACGTTGTAACAGCAGTGAACATCAGGGAAAGAGCAACAGTAAAATGCATATTGAAAGATGGGATGAAGGGAGTGGAGGAAAAAATGAAAAAGACATGGAATGGGTGGGGGAGGGAGAGAGAGAGAGAGAGAGAGAGAGAGAAAGAGAGAGAGATCTCCCTGTTGACTACCACAGTCTAAGCTCATTTACCATATACTATCTGTGATACTGCTGTAGCTGTCCAATCTCTTTCTAGATATTTCCTTGGAGAAAAACTGCTCATTTTGCTCTCCTCTTAACGTAGAATACACTAAGCTCTTGGTCTTTATTGAAAACACATTTCTCACACAGATCCTCTCTCTGCAGTGTGTGTAAGTGTGTGTTTCTGTTAAAAAAAACGTACTGTGTGTATGTGCACCTAAAATCTTCTTTTTAAAACTGAAGACGGGGGAGAAAATTACATGAGGTAGTAAGGTATCAAAAATAATCAGCTTTCGGGAAGATGTAAAAGTACACACACACACACACACACACACACACACACACAGGAGATCTGGTCTCAGTCAGAATAATTAGGGTGGGTCTTAGATGCATTCATGTTGTTTGGTTGGTGTTATCAAAGGGCCAGGACGACTCAGAAACTTTCCCGTTTCATCACCAATAAGTCAACTGAGGTGACGAGAGACATTTGTCTTGATCACATCTAACTAAAATGATGTATTTGCAGTGTTGTGAATATAGATAATCCACAAGGCCGTAACACTCCACTCATAGCAGCAACTAACCAAAATACACAAGGATACAATTCCCTGTCTGAGGCAGTTTTTTCTTTACAACAATAAAAAGGTACATCACGCGTTGTTTATTTTCATCTCTCTGTCTGGGGGTTTTTGTCTGTGATCTACAAAGCACTGTGTACTGTAATAATAATCATTATTTATAAATACATTTCTAATTTTAATTCTATAATTTTAATTTGTATTCCCAAGTATTCCCACTTAAAGGTGCTTCAAGGGCCAATGTGTCCTAAATACTCATAGCATCTCTTAGTCAGACTTCATCTAAGTTGAGAACTCTATGGGCTTTCTCAATTGTTTCTATGAAGAGTAAGACATACTTACCTCTGACCACTGACTCACCTGCAGCTTTTACTTTGTGCAACAAAATGACTGAACTTGCAAAATCGTGAGGCTCTCAATATAACAGAATGCTGTTCACCAAGAGGTACAACAAAACCAGCAGAAGGATCTCACATGCCCACAAAGTCCCCACAATAGGTTACCAGATAAACTAGGAAGAGTAGCAAATAGAATAAATATGCAACGTAAATACTGTAATTTGATGCAGAAGCTGCCGTTATTTACTCACTTACTTATTACAGAACAGGCATGAGTATAATTTAAGCTGAAACCAAACACACTGCAGTCATATCCAGGTGCATGACAACAATCAGACAAATTTAGTGTATCAGTGATGTGACGTCAATGGCATCAGTCCCAAACCCCATGAGATGATTTTCATTAAAAAATGTTCTAAATCGTTCTTTCTTGCTTGAAAAGATATGAGTTCTGTCTAATTAATGTCTATTGGACTTTCAAATGTAGCACAGACTCAATGATATTCAAGCACATGAACTGAACGTGATTCATTTAAATGGGGTTCGAGTACAGTCTCTGAGGTTTCAGGGAAAATATAAATTATCACCCTCTCACCACTGTGCGTAAAGATACAGATGGTGAACTTTGAATATGTTCTTTCTTTCTAAGATTACTGTGTCAGTGGGGAAATTAGAGAAAAGAAACTCACTGAAACTGCACCATCTGTATCTTTACACTTGGTGTCAAGAGGTTTATTTAATTGAGGCAATTAAGCCCATTTGAAACTGGGTGAATACATTTACAAATTAGGTTTTGTCACCATTTAAATTTCACACCTTTGCACAGCCATGGTGAGTAGTTATATAGTAAAACTGCTTGTAGTAAATCACTATAACCAATAGTGCATGTCTTACCTATACTGATAGCAGATGCCCATGTCATGTTACATCAGATAAACCAACTACAACTCTATTCTCTATTCAGTTTGAGAGAATGTTTTTAATTTAAGATTCACCATCAAAAAATGTTAATTTCCTAATTGGAGTAAATTCTAAATTTAAGTTATTTTAGGTAATCAGTTTGAAGCTCACTGCAGGAATATCTGCAAAAGAATTCCTATAGACTCAAATGTTTTTTTCTTCTTTTTTTCACAGCACAACATACTGCTTTTAGCTGCCATAGCTACATGTCAGCCTATCCTCTTTTCCCAACTCTGCTCACTTCCTGCCCTTTCTGTTTGTTTCCATCTGCTCTCTCCTCCTTTCAGTTCCTATTCTTTCCTATCCCAATGCCTCCTCTCTTGGTGTGCTCCTTGCACAACAGTAGTGTCCTTGCAACCCCCTCAAAAATCCCCACACAGGAAGAGTTGGAGGCAGTCCAAGCCCAGTCCCTTGAGTCCTGCCTGGGTGACTTCCAAGCCCACTCCCCAGGCTTTACTCCAGGCCTGTGGGCCTGAGAGCTGGCAGCTCAGCTTGTCGGAGAGAGATTAACCACACATGGCAGCTATTGTACAAAACATACGCATGCAGGCACACGCACACACACACATCTTGACACACACAGGGCCACATATTCCTTCAACATAACAGCTTTTGTTTAACGGGAATGAAGATGTGAAAAGGAAACAGGCAGAGTATAATACCATAACCCTGTAGATTTTCCTACTAATATTGTACAAGGTGAGAAAATGTCATGTGTGTGCACACCAGCTGTATGTACACACTACCACTTGCCCATGTTGTGTACCCAGCAATTAATCCTGCTGAGGATATTGATTTTCTATTCCCGGGTATCCACAAGTGGATACACAGGGCTGTATCTTTATCAGCCTCAAAAACACATACACACAATACATGCACTATCTGTCCAGGTGTAATCCTAAGCATATAATAGATTGAATGATCTGTCGTATGGGGACTGCAGATTACTGTCCACCTCCAGGGTCCAGTCTATATGAATCTGTGTGTTGTGCGAGGCTTGATCTGCCTCTTACCCACATACATCCCTATATACCTACCTTTGAGGGGACTCGTCATTGACATAATGCATTCCCTAACTCTTACCCTAACCCTAACCTCAACTTGAACCTAATTCTAACTCTAACTCAGGTCTTAACCCTCAAACAGACAGATTTAAATTTCTAATAGTTTAATCCAGACAAAGCGCCGGACCCCACAAGTATAGGAGTCCTACGTATAGGACCCCATGAATGTAGCAAAACAAAACCACACTCAAAGTCACACAGACACATGATACAGCAGAAAACTGCATGTGTTAAGTGCATGTATGTTCGCATGGGGGTAAAAACAAACAACCAAACACACACAAAAAAACAAAAAAACAGTAACTTGAGTGCAAATGCTACTTACACACAAGACATTCACACACAAACACACACACACACTCACAATGATAATCCCCCCCAAATAAACCCAGCAGCCTGGGGACAGAGATGGGATGATGGAAGAAAAGATAAGAAAAAGAGGAAGAAAGCACAGAAAAGGATGTGAGCTGCCATGTCCCACATACATACACTACACACCCCCTCCCTCATTCACTGCTCTTCTCCTCCTCCTTCACGATTATCCCCCACCCCCTCTCTCCCCTCTTCTCACCAGTCTCTACACCCCTCTTCACCCTCTGTCTACCCTCCCCACCACTACAGAATCCCAGCAGCAGCTCACAGGAGAGGTGGCACACTTTGAGGATAAATTTAGAAATGAGGTGCAATCCCAAGGCCAGCACCGAAAAGAGAAAAGTAGAAACAAAACACACGTGTGTCTGATCACATGCACACACACCAAAGTCTCAACATACTCCTGGCACATAAAGTGCAGCATAGAGTGTAATAAAACAAACATACATGGGGGGATTTTAGCATGGCTTTACAGTGATTTTGAGAGGGATATACAGAGCACAGAGGCATGGTGAGAAGGAAGGACCATGGCTGAGGACAAGAGAGGAGAAGAGAGTCTAGCCTAGACTTGTCATACGTCTCTGTTCAATGGGTGGGAGTTGTGGTGTGAATTTTAATGCCAGAGCTGACTGGACCCCCTGAAGAGAGGGAGAGAGAGTGTGTGTCAAAGAGGAGTGGAGGAGAGGCGAGTGACTTTGGGCTGACGGGGAGATGGGTAGAGAGAGGAGGGAAGGAGGAGGGAAAGTGACTTTGAGGCAGTGAGAGGACGCTTAGCTCCTTGAGTTCTAGGGTTGAAAACTCATCATCTCATACAGACGCTTACTCACAAACACACCCACCAACGCACACACACAAACACATACTCACACAACCCAGCCTCAGTGTGCAACAGCCTCTCTGCTTCACTGCTCAACCCTGAACAACCTCTTTCCTCCCTTATAACACCCATGCTGCCCTCCATCTCTCCCCGCCCTTCTCTTATCCAATCTTATTATTACTATCTCACCTCTCTTCTCAACCGTTGCCCCTTCCCACTACTCCTCTCCCTCCAATCCTGTGGAATCTGTTTGACTATCCCACCATTCATCACAAGTGCATACATTTGACTGAGGGTGGCCTGCGGGAAATAAAAACTCTCCAACCTGGCAGGTTAAGTTGCATTCTCTGCCTGTGGAGCTACACAGGACTCTGACAGGTTTCCTGGACATCACAGCCAGGCAGTGCTAGTCATACATCAAGCTAGTGTTTGGGGCTGATTTATTGATTATAGTTCATTAAATAAAATGAGTTCACTCCCTTCAATAATGTGACAAGACAGAAAATGATTTAAGGTATATTTTTACAGCAGTTTACCATTTACATAATCACAGCTGCTATTTACCCATCAGAGTGTGGCAAACCAACAATGCTTCACATTTCTTGCTTTTCTCTTCTCCATCTATATGAATTAGAGGCAATGCTGGGCAGTAATGCAATACTTGGTTAAAACACGACAGTGATAGAATTACTTTTTCAGTAGAAAATAGTGTGAGGGATTACAATTTGAAAGTCAGTAATGACATTACAGTAACTAATCCCATCAAAGCTCTGTTATATCGTTAGAGGTTGGGCTTTTTGCTGTCTTACCAAGAGTGAATGAGGAGGAATGAAGGGTTGATAAATATCATCTATTTGTGTAAAGAGAAAAAACAGGTCCCAGAGTGAGAGGTTGGTGCAGGGGCTGGAGTTGTGGGAAGGCAATTAGCCTCTATCAAAATGCACAACCTCGTAAAACTAAAGTTGTCCAATTCACATGTCACGTTGCCACTGGGAAATCTAGAAACCACTTGGGTTTCTTGTGTCTGGATATAATACCATGTAACACTCACTTGAAGTGTGACAGCCATGTTGGCTGCCTTAATGTAGCCATGATATCAACACTGCCAACCAAAAGACATAGCAACCAACATTATATGTCTCACACTGCAATGTGTTTTTTAAACACAGCAGTGTAAACCTCAGCATCATGTAAGCAATACAAACCATTAAACATTAAAACAAATGAACGTGTTGTCAAAGCACTAGCTGGGTTGTGGGTGGCTATTAGGCGGCGTTAAAGACTGTGTGTACATGTGTGTATGTGTCTTTGTGCTTTCATCTGTCACACAGCAACTCTGACAAACAATTAATGTAACACTGTTTGGGTTCAGAGTCTGCCTTGCCATGGTAATGTGTTTGAAAAGCTGGAAGATAGACTGAGCCTCATAGCTTCAAACACACTACATCACAGTGAGTAGGACTCTACTCAGTTGTAAAAATCATCTGTGGAATTTAGTCACGGTGCAACAAGCCTGATATGTTCATGTTCTGCAAAGTCAGATGGGTCGGCTGGTTGCATGACATACAAACACACAAAACAAAAATAAACAAACAAAAGAGGACAAACAATGTTGCAATCATTTAACTAAAAGCAAGAGAGCAGGACTGAAGAAAAATCAAATACAATAATTTAAAATAATGTTTGAATCTGGCTGAGTGAGACAAATTGTAGAGGAGGGGGAAAAGCAGAGAAATGGGGAAGAGGGATTACTTACACTTGGCTTTTGACAGACTTGCTGTAGGAATAAACACTATTGGGAGTGGTAAAGATCAATAGTCTCACTGCTACAAACACACACACAAACACACACACACACACAGAGCCTGGTTCGGATCAATACTTCTGGTGCAACAGCGTTCCAGAAAACAACATTAATGAACACACATTTGTATCCAGCAAATCTCTCACCCAACAAATCAGTACATACAGTAGAGTCTCACACGCAGCAAGCGTGCAACAAACATGTGACAAACTACTTCAACAACCCATACAACAGGACTACAGACGTGCCTGTTCTCACTCTCCCTCACACACACATACACACACTAAATATATGAGCTTGGAGAGCCTAAGAAGGTGCACGTGGACAGGTTGGTGGGTTTACAAGGTCACCCTGAATGACTAACACACATATATGGACATGTGAGTAATTGCACATATACATATGGACAATTACACATCTAGGCTGAGGGCTAAATAAATCACACACAATCAGGATATAAATGTGAGTCAGTAGTGCAGGACATCATCTGAAGCAACACTCAACACACTTGACACCCATTCACAAAGACACATGCTGCATACACATAAACACATACACACACAGACTGATGAAAGCCCAGCAGAGAGAGAAATATTGGAGTGTCATGCAGGGAGGGAGGTGTATGGTTGGGAGATCTGCTGAGTGGGAGGGTGAGTAAAGCTTAAATCCATTTACACAGCATCCAGGAAAAACATTTTACAGAGCAGATGGGAAAGGACAACCTGACCGACTCTACTTCTGTGCGTCGTACCCTGCTGAATCACTCCATCTTCAACAGAAACACATCTCTGAGCCAATTTCATATACACATAAGTCTACATATCTATGCACAAAATAACTTATCTATACAACAGCTAATCTAAAACAAACAGAGAAGTCAGTGCCTTTTCAACCTGTCTGCACTCTGCAACTCCATGATGGTTGCCCTGGCACAGAGGAAAATTTAATCTTGGGACTTAAATAAGATATCCATTGAGTAAGATATTGTATCTCCCACTTAAAAGAGACAAATAAGTAAAATCAGACCTGAAATCAGATTAATCTCTTGAGCTTTACTGTCAATTAAAATTCAATTTCACCACACATAAGCTTATTTTGTGTTTCACACCCACACACTTTTAGTCTTCAAAACAAACACACACAGATCTATTTGGGTGTAATTGTAGCTGTGTGTACTTGTTTATAAAGTATATGTAGGGGGTATCATTTCCGTGTTATGTGCACTATGACCAGACAGTATCTGGACAGCAGTTCATTTTTTGTAAAAACAACGCTGTCTTTGGCTCCTCTGATCCCATTAAGAGTGGGATGTGAATATTAATAGGTGTTTTAGCTGGCAAGCTGACAAGGAGAGACTAATGTATTCTGCTAATGACACAGAGTTTGCTGCCTTCACAGAGTGACTGTGAAGGTGGAGCATCAGGGAGAATTAAATGTTTGTTGGCTGGCGTTCAAATTAACTCACCTCAATGTATACAGTCTCACTCTCTTTCACACACACAAGCACTTCACTGAGCACAGATGTGCATCAGTTTCAGTGAACAGTCCCAAGACTGGTGCCGACATCCACCACAAACAAGATTTGGTGATAGACTAACAGATGTGATGATGTGGTTCTCACCTTATCAGCCCAACTATAATGTGGAAGAGACAACACAATGCACACACTTGTGTTTTGCTTGAGCAGAAATCTAGCAAGGGCAATCATTAAATAAGATGGAATCTTCCCTTTCTACAGCACCATAGTGATTAAATAAGCGAATAACAGCTGCTCTGCTTTTAAAAGACTCTTGTACTTGTTAAATTTTCTCTGTGAGTGTTGAACAAAAGCTTGAAGTTCGGCTATTGTGTCAGGTGTGGACAAAAGGATAGCAGACCTAAATGCAGGGAACCAGACTGGCAGACACAGTTCAGTTACTTTAATGGCAACACACTGAGACAAAGACTTACATGCAGCTAGGTATAGATTCCAGTGCAGGTAACAAGGTACCCCCAGCATACCATCAGCAAAGACTTGAAGGTCAACAGCCACAAACAGTGTCTGGGCAGAAACCTTTTTTCAGGATCAGGTCTTTTGCTGTATCTATTCAAGGTATAATATGCAGGAATTGTCAGTTTCTGTTTGTAAACACACCACGTTGGCCCCTCCTCTGATTATTTCATTTTGTAATTGCTTTGTAGCAGCTACGTTCTACGTAAGAAGAACAAATACACAGCCGCACCATCACATACCTCTGTACAACTCTGCTGGAAGGTGCCACACTCAAAGAATTTGGATGAATGCACCCCAAGCTCAGCCCTGCCCTCAGACCTGCAGTTTACTCCAACCAAACAAACAGAGAGACGAAGACAACAATATAATGCAGTCCCTCACACCCTGCGCACTGTTATTACCTGGCAGCTACACACCCGCTGCCCAAAGGTTGCAGCCCAGAAACATCCCAAACACAGCAAAATAAGAAGAAAGAAAGAAAAGGCAGGTGAGGGCACGGTTTCTGCAGATAAATACACCACTGTGCACTTCTAGTGGGTCATAAGTGATGATTGAGAGGGATGCCACAGCATTTTCAAATATATTTATATATACAGATGTGGGCAACAGGATAAAGGACCTAAATACAGAAAACCAGACTAGGAGGAGCAGTTCAGTTACTTTAATGGCGGAAACTCCTTACAGGTAGGCAGGCACAGGTTCTGGTGCAGATGCAGATGTAGGTAAGAAGACAGAAATAGGAACAATAGGCAGTTTGGTTAAAAAAAAACAAATTTAAATAAAATATATATTTTTAAATTTCACAGACTAGATGGCATGAAAGGTTCAATCAACTGATTACAATCTGTCTGACAATCAATTCCACTTGCTGAAAGGCCAGACCAAAAAACAGAGAGATCCAACAACAAGCAAACGCTGCTGTGGGTTCTCTGTTGGCTGCTCTGGAAGAGAATCACCAAGGAAGACACAAAGCATCTGGGGAAGCTGTGGGCTGAAACTTCAGGGCAGTCATTGACTGCAAATGATTTTCCACAAAATACTAAATATGATGATTTTGTTTGTTTGTCTGTCTGTCCAACAACTTGAAAGAATTCATATACCCCTGTATACATTTTAATGTAAACAGAGTCAAATTAAAACTGAGACTTGACACTTTAATGGAGTGTAGTTGTTGTCGTTGTCACTGGTGGTGGTGGTGTTTCAGTTCAAATTGGTTGCACTGAAGCACAGAGCCTGAAAAACAATGTGTGTGACTGTCCAAACACTTGTTGGTGGTCTGGGCTGTAGAAACATTTGTGTGTTTAAAAAACAGTAAGGTCTCCCCTAATTCTAGTGATTATCCTTTTTAGTTATTCCCTGTGCTAAAGCACCATTACTCCTGTAGTACTGCTAAGCGTAATTGAAATTCACTTAACTAATGTCAACAGAACTGCACTGAATTCATCTAAACTGAAGTGATGACTTGAATTGAACTAAACTTTACTGAGAGTCTTTCCTAGGGATGCATTGTCAACAACAGTTTATCCTCATCAGAAACAGTTGACAGTAAGACTTGTTATTGCAGAGAAATACAAAGGGGTTGAGTGTCTCTTTCCATCCCCTATTTTCCACTCTGTCTTCACTTCCTTTTATCTTTTGCTCGCTGTCTATTTCTCTCCCTCTCCTTTTCTCTCAGTACCTGGCTCCTGAATTAAATGTGATGCTATTAATCAAAACTCCAAAGGAATCACCTTCTGCCCAACACACTTTGATTGGGATGGACAGAAAATGAAGGCAGAGAGGACAGAGAAGAAGGAAAAGTCCTGCCAGCTGCAGCTTGCTTACAAAATAAATACTTTGATGTTTTTCAGTGACTGTTATGAGATATTATGAATTAAAAAGCAAGGGATCATACCTCCACATTAAAATATTAACAGTGCAATGCATAAATAAAATGCATTCACTGTGCATGGAGTTGCGTTATGTGTGAATATGTTTTATACTTTAGGCACTAAATCAATATCCATTTCTGTGCTACAGTATGTGTCAGATCTAAAACTTTTCACAGTGACATCTCCATCTTTTGTGTGTCCCTACATCCATAATGCAATGCTAGTGTGATGATCTGATTCATTAGATCTTTCCCTACTGATCCATCTACTCACTATCATCTACAATTTATTATAATAAACACCCATTTTAATAACGTTTTATACAGGACATTTCAAAACAAGTGTCAATTAGCAGGGCAAATAAAACAGGGAAAATTACAATTTTGTTTGTGAAAAACCATAAAATCATTTATCATTATAGAGTGAAGAGTGAGTGAGTCTTTGTTAAAAAACACAATCTCTCCCTAAACCTAACCAAGTTATTTTTGTGCCCAATGTGCCCAAACGCAACAAAACTAAGATTGTTTGATAACCTTAAGCATATGCTTATTGTTTTAACTACTATGATGACGATAGTATACATGCCACCGACATACTCCTATGGGCTGTATCACAGGGTAGGGACAAATGATCTATAAGGTTGTTTAGGTTGGAGGACTTGTTGGTTTACAGTGCTGCATGAAGGCCTTCCCCTTCAGTCGATCCAGTCCCTACATCTTAAAGGCAGCATGCAACAACTTGCCCTCTGCTTTGTGATCTTTGTCATTGCATTGTTAAAGGTGAGCCAATGACAGCCCTCCACCTCCACAGAAAAAGCACATGGCACATGCTCTTACTCATACCAGCAATTTCAATCTTCAAATAGTACTGTTCCTTTTGATTTAATGAGGGGAGACATGAAACTCTGCTTAAACATCATAAGAAGCAGCCCCAAGGTGATACGAACATGTGTGCACACACCGCGCACGCACACACACACACAATTTCTTTCACGGTGTCACTCATAATGAAGTTTATTTTGCATCATGGAATAAACATCTCTTGTATCACAGGAGACTTGCAAATTCACAATGTCTACACACACATCAGACCATGCTGTCTGCAGGAGGAGAGTCCTACAAGCAGTGTGTATTTAATAAGAAAAGCAGAGAGTGGAAGAGGGAATCTCCTGCCTCCTATTTTCATGGCACCTCACATATTGAGACAGACAGCTGCTTAAAGCTACCAGCTTCTCCTCGCTTTCACACATATCAAACAGGATTTAATCACACATTATACTGTATGTGCAGAGATTAAATATAACTTACTGGCAAATCAAAAATGCAGCTCTGTGAGAACTGTCAGAAATGCTGGAGGGTATGTGTGCATTCATATGTGTCTGTGTGTGTGTGTGGTGTGTGTGTGTGTGTGTCTGTGTGTGTGTGTGGCATCACTTTGGTCTCTTTAATCAGAAATAAGGATGGTCAAAGAAGAAGAGATCTCAAACATTGACAATAAAACCTTTTTGCCACTGATTTCTTATCCAACTTGAGCTAAAGACACAAGAGCAGACAGGTAATGACTGGCAAGGAGGTGAGAAACACAATGAAAAGGGGGTGCAGAGAGCTGTAGGGTGAATTGAGTGTGAAAGGAAGAGGTGGAGGATGAAGGGATAGTGAGATAACTGGAAGGAAGGATGCAAAAGAGGAGTTTTGCCATTCCACTGGGTCTCATTAATTCAGCCTAATCAGATAATATATTGCTGAGGAAACACTTGTACGATATCCTGCACAACACGTAGTGTATGTGCATGTGTGCGTATATGTGTGTTTATGAGGGTGAACTTCCTATGAGCTACCCACGACCTGGCAGTGGTATTTTTGTAGTTTCCTGTGCATTCAGGTGCAGGATGGAGGCATAAGTTCAGTTATTATCAAGAGGATTTCCTACTGTGAGACAAAGTGAGTCACAGTTGTTCTGTTTGTGTTTTGCCTGTGGATAGAACCAGGCAGTCTGGATGACCCTCTGTGTGAACATGGTCCTCACACTGTCTAGATAATCTGTCTGAAAACATCCTGCCCAATCCTGACCCCAGAGGCTATGCCATCTGAGTAAGAAACAGTGAGAAAGGAGGAGGAAAAGAAAAACAGAGCCCCAGAGAGTTGGAGACAGATAGAGACAGAGACAAAAGGAGGCACAGTTCCTCTTGTGAGTCTTTCTCACTCACACTGATCCTCTTTTGTGACAAAGCTCTGTTTCACCTTCCTGTCTTTCACATAAACACACACAACATTCCTGAAGTGGCCATGCTAGGCCAAAGAAAATGAGGAAGCAGAGCTGAAAATCGTCACCGATTTCCACACATCTGCCAAACTTCAGACACATTAAATACACACTACCCGCCTTCCTATCAAACGAGCTCACTGAGACAGAAGTAAGCAATGTGCACAAACCCATATTTACACATACATATGGGTCTGCACACACATGCATGCACACACACCATTCTTTGTTCTTCTGAGGCTGTACCCTTTCATGTCAGAATGATTGGCCTTATTTGTGAGGAGTCAGTCCCCTGCTGAGGCTGACTTGAACTGAACCAATCCAGTAAAGAGCAGGGGGAATGGAAGAAGAATTCTTGATGACAGATGAAAGATGCATGCTGATACCAGTTTGTAGAGAAGGGAAGAGATGGTAGATGGGAAAACTCAGGGGTTAATGAGCTGGAGCAGAAAGAAGAACGAGTGAAGGAAGGATGGAGATGGGGGATGTGGAGCACATTTTGCTTGTAGTGATCCTGCACCAGACTGATTCAATGAACACAGTAGGGAATGACCCTTTAATTCTAAGCCAACATTCAGCCTGGTGCACACACACAGACACACACACACACACACATTAGCACCCAGGGACTCATGTGAGAGGCATGATTGATATTCTGCATGTGTCTGCAAAAATTCTGATAAGTAAAGAGCGAACACAGAGAGGGAAAAAAATACTAAACCCTGTACATCAATAAAGAACACAAAAAAAGTAAAATGTTAAAAAAAATCGTAATGGCAGAAATACCCATTTACAAACAATAATATCCCAGAAAATGTGAAATGATTGTACATCCATGACATTAAAAAAAACGTAGCCTACAAACCCACATCCAGCCAGTCTAGGTTTAGAGGGCATGAAACGGTTGAAAGATGACCCAATTAATATAAGCGCACACACACACACACACACACCCCCACACACCCACACGCATGTATGTTTAGCAGGCATGTAAGTGTTCAGAGCAGACCCTATTAATTCAGCTCATTTAGCCCCAGTCCAGCCATTAAATATAAGCCTGCCCCAAAGCTCACAATGCAACACCATGGCTCACCCCCACAGTTTTGTCTCACTGTCTCTTACATTTTTTTTCTCTCTCCCCCCTTACACAGCTGCCATTTCTTTATTTATATACTTAATGACAGAACATGCCTGGTTTTCTGTGCTTTCATAAATGAGTAAAATTCCAGAGCAGGGTCAGAGGACGAGAGATGGTATCAATTTTAGGACTGGTATTGAGCAGAAATCAAATTGAATGTGCCCTCAGGTTATATAAAAATGCCGCCAAATACGAGTCTAATGTCACCAAATACAGTTTAATACCCCAGCCACAATACCAGGGCACACAGCCAGAATCACAGCTTACATTAGTCATTTAACAGCAAAAGATGTATGGAGAATAAACCATTAATATTTCCAAGCCACTGGTCCATTTGCAAGTAAAAATTTGGATTTCTACATTAATGTTTCTCATAGGAATTTGATAACTGACAAATTGAGAGAGGAAGAGACTGGGGGGTGAGTGGGGGTGGGGGGGCGGCAGCAGCAGACACAAATTAGGATTAGAGGAGTGTTCATCCTCCTTTTCTGCTCTTTCATTAACGCACCTCTGAGGTGTTTTTAGAGGCTGTTGGAAATAAGAGGATTTCACTGCTCAGGAGGGCTCACCCACTACACATTAACAGTACCCACTGTGTCACACAAGCACATACACACACTGCCATGTGCACACACACACACACACACACACATAAACACAAATTACTCTTGCTGTCAATCATGCTGCAGTAAGCAGTAGTATCTGCATACAGAGTCAGTGGCTGAATGGTATTGGGGAAAGAAAAAAAACAAATGTCACAAGAGGTTGAGGCTGATTTTGATGCAGAACAACTGATGTCAATTCAATTAGTGTGAAGGGAGACAAGAGCATGTCAGCCTTATCTATGGCCTTTAGACTATCTGTGAGCTTTATTCAGATAGAGCTGGTGAACAGGGAGCAGATGGATTAATATGTGGAGGGGTGATAGAGAGAGGCAGTAGAGCTATGAAACCCAGATAGTCATGGAGATAAACTAATAACTAAGATAAGACCCGCACATAAAACAAGTCATAAGCTTGCACATTTCACACAGACAGCTACTGGCACGCTGCAGTCAGGGCACTGCATTCATCTGCCCCACCCGATTCACATAGGCAGCAGAGAGGAAAAGACAGGGTGAACACTGAAGTGAGGGGGGTAGGGGACAGTCTAATGTCCTCATCTTTTCATTACCTCGACCCAATCGGTCAAGGCAGATGGCCGCCCACCCTGAGTCCAGTTCTGCTAGAGGTTTCTGCCTCTTAAAGGAAGTTTTTCCTTGCCACTTGTCACCTAGTGCTTGCTCATGGTGGGATTTCTTGGGTCTCTCTCTGTAAATAACTATTTTAAAGAGTATGGTCTAGACCTGCTCTATATGAAAAGTGCCTTGAGATGACTTTTGTTGTGATATGGCGCTATATAGATAAAATTGAATTGAAATTGAAATTAGGCCTCAGTTAAAGCACTAATAATTAAATCTCTTGTTACAGATGCTTCTTGTCGCCCCAAGGAGAGACAGGAGGGAGTGGGAGAAGACAGAGAGATAAAGTCTGTAGGGTGATGGGGGTATCCACAGTGTGTGGCACAATGACACAGTATGGACCAAAAGAAAAGCAGAGGTCTATTGGGAAGGAAGAGGCATGCACAGCAGACCAGAGGCAAAGGACACTGTGAGGTACTTATGATAAAGTGGCCCAGCAGGACTGAGCTGTATAACAGTGTAAAAGCTGGAGCTGTCTCCAATCTGAACTGAACAGCAGGCCTGACCTGAGGTCTGTCAGTAAGAGGACACAACGGGAGGAGGCAGTTCAAAGTCACTCTCTGAAAACACACTACAAAAGAGCTACAGAATAGAAAACATGGTAACCCAGACCAGGCTCTACACAGCATCAGGACATTTGAGAATATTTATTCATCACCACCAAATAACCTACAGCATTTAGTGTGCTGCTCTCAATGCAGCTGCATCATACTCAAGTGCAACAAAATAGCCTTTAAGATTCAGGACCACAGACAGCTCCGGTCCTGTAGCATCATCTCAGTGCAGTGTTTCCCAAGTAACTCCTGTCCTCAAAGTCTCTGATTCAGCTTTACCTCTGCTTAAGTTCAATGGCTGGTTGAGCAGTGCAAACAGATCTACTTGAACATGACAACACTTACAATGTACAGTGCTTACTGGGGGTAGGTGAGCAAGTTTAAAGAAACAATAACTTGTTTGAAAGAAGAAGACTGAGAACACATCTAATGTAATCATGTGCACCTTCTAGATCATTTACTTTAAAATGCATGATAAAGGCTGGAGCTTTAGCATGGAAGATATATGGTATATAATATATTTCCTGCGATTATTTTATTTATTTGCAGAGAGAAAAATTCATCTGATGAAATAGTAGGTTAGTGTTGTTTAAAAAAAATTGATAAAAATATTAAAAAATAGACTGTTCCTATTCTAAGCAGTAACAATCTATACAATAAAACTTTTTAAATTTGGGATACTGTTCAATTCATTACCTTGCTTTATCTGTCTCATATTTATCTGACAACATTAATCTATTCACTACAACAAAACTCAAATAGCTTCATCATTCTAACAATTTCTTAAGTTTGTTTCTAAAAGCTTAAGTTGCTGTAGAGTCTGTTCACTCATTCACTTAAATTAAGATAAATATGGAAGTTAAAACATTTCTTGATGGTGTTAATATACAATATATATGAACGTGTGTGTTTGTGTATGTCTAGTCTACTAGAGTACAATACTCTAATACAGGGCACGAACAGAGTGGAGATGTCTATTTGTGAAGAGGTTGGGTCTACGTGAGTTGACTGCCTGACTGCTCTGACACCCTAAAATGAGAAAAAAATGTGTTTGTGTGTGCATGTGCATAGATGGAGGAATGGAGCAGGGCAAAAAGGCCAAGGTAGACACAGGAATTGACAGAACCAGCAGGCAAGGGAGGAGCAAAAGGTGAGCAATTAGCTGAAACTGTAACTGATGCATGAAAACCTGGACATTTGATGGTGTGTGAGTGTGTGTGGGACTAACCTGTGTGTGTGTGTGTGTGTGTGTGTGTGTGTGTGTGTGTGTGTGTGCGTGCACATGTGTGCGTGTGCATGCATTTCTTTCTGTGGTTGTGCAGACTTGTTTGTTGTAAGGACCATTTGACTGGTCCAACTTCAAAGGGTTGTTGAGGGTAAGACTTGGGTTTAGGGTTAAGGTTAGAATCAGGTTTAGATTAGGGTTAGATATTTGGTTGTGATGGCTAAGGTTACAGTAAGGGCCTTGGGAATTCATTATGTCAGTCAGAGTGTCCTCATAACAATAGAAATACCAATGAGAGAGATTCCTACAGTCTCTGGGTCCAATTTATGATACACAGAAACAAGAGGCAATAGTGGCCAGAGTTCCAATAGTACCATAAGGACATCAGTCCATCGATGACACATACACATACACAGAAACACACAAACATAAACATTCACAGACAGACCTCTGACCCTCAGCCATAATTATCTGTGTGTGTGTTGTGCACAGGGCTGGAGGTGTTGGCCAGCATCAACAGGCACAGTGCAGACCTGGACACCAGGCACTGGCTCCACTTCAGATGTAATCACACAATAGATGAGATCAAACTGTTGGTAACCTGCAAACCTCCTTCCAAACACAGATCCAAATTCTCAAGGAGAAACAAACATACCCACACGAGGATGAAGCAGGAGAGGCAGAAACAGAAATCACAAAGCGAGGAACAGAGAAGCAGAATAACAGCACATAAGTATTACTATTTCATACACCTGTTTACCTCAAACACCCCAACACACTAGTTTTTACTCTGTTGTCTCAGTTTTAAGCCTCACGATTTTTTTTTAAAGTTGTTTCCTACAACTTGGTACCAAAAACCCTAAATTAAACCATATTTTTCTTTCAGTGGCCTCAAGAAAATAATTTTCTCCCAACTGGCAGACTGTAGCAGTTTGGAAGCTGGGCTCAGACTAAAGGAGTGGTAAGCAATTTTGGGGTTGTATCACACACATAAGGAGAAACTTCACAGATGTTCTCCTCTCTAATCTCGTAAGTGCACACACTACAAGACTTGAAAATAATCATGCATCGCACTCTTCAGGATATGCCAGAGAGAGCGATCAGGGAGTGATGCACCATGTCATGTGATCTCACATCTCGCAATCTCAGGGGAAGCAGACGTAAATAAAATGGAAACTAATATACAGTGGGTGATTATTCAATACACCAGCATTTCTTTCATTAAACATATTTCCAATGCAGTAACTCAAATGAAATCCAGACTAATATTGGTATTAGCTCAATAAAACTATTGAAAAGTACTAAATATGCTGACTGAAAATTAATTTAGTACTTGGTGGAGAAACCTTTGTTTGCAATGACAGCTTCAATATGCCTACTGTACAAAGAAACTAATTTCTCACAGTGTTCAGGTGCGATTTCAGTCCTGCACAGACAGACAGGGCCCATTGGTGAATCTTGATCTTCAGGTCCTTCCACAAATGTTCTGTTGGGTTTAAATCTGATGATTAGATGGGCCATTCCAACACCTTTATTTTCTTCCTCTGGAACCAAATGACAGTCTCCTTTGCAGTATGTTTTGTCCTACTGGAAGGTCCCCCCACATCTCAGTCTCATTGTCCTGGTGGATGGCAACATATTCCTCTCAAGGATTTCCCTGTACATGGCTCCATTCATCTTCCATTCAATAACTTGGATTGTGCCATGACCATGAGAAGAGAAGCAACCCCATACCATGATGCTTCCACATCCAAACTTCATGGTAGGTATGGTATTTATAGCATCATATGCAGAGCCATTTCACCCCCAAACATGGCGTGTCATGCTGTTGCCAAAAAGTTCAATTTTTGTCTCGTCAGACCACACTACATTCTCCCAGTAATCTGCAGACTTCTCCAAATGTTGTGTAGCAGACTTCAAATGAGCTTCAACATGCCTTTTCTGCAGTAATGGAGATGGGGTGATCATGCATAGAGACCATGGCAGTGGAGTGCATTGCCTATTGTGACAACTAAACCAGCCGCTTCCAGGTCTTTCAGGAGCCCTTTTCCACTGGTCCTTGGCTCTTGGCTACTTTTCTGACCAAATATCTGATTGCCTGTTACAAGGAGCTCGTATACGTGGTCAGTTGACAATAGAGAGATGTTCCTCCCACTTGCAGATAATGGCCCAAATGGTGCTTATTGGAATATTTAGGGATTAGACATCTGCCTGTAACCAGTGCTGCTCAACAATCTTATTGTGAAGGTTTTGGGAAAGCTCTTTGCCTCTAATTCACATTCATACCTATGGGCAATTTAAAGTCACCAATTACCTTAACTTGCATGTCTTTGAATTGTAGGAGGAAGCTGGAGTACCCGGAGAGATCCCACGCAGGCACAGGCAGAACATGCAAACTCCACACAGAAAAGCCCCGGGCGAACCAGGGCTCAAACCCAGAACCTTCCTCCTGTGAGGCGACAGTGCTAACCACTATACCACTGTGCCGCCCGCATTAAAATATGTTTAATGAAAAATCTGCTAATATGTTGAAAACTTATTTCTCCCACTGTGCGTCTATAAGTGCAACAATTTGCTGTAACAGTAGTTCATACTTTGCAGTCATAATACTTGACAACTCTGATTTTAACTAACAGTATTTAACTATGCATGTGATTTTACTTGGGAGGGTTCCATGAGTCTACATGCAGTTGAGGGGGTTTATGACAGGATCTGTAAATCCCTCACATTACCAGGTAATCAGGCCAAACATCAGTATCGATCGAAGGTCCTGTACCAGATTCCTTCTCCAAATATTGGGGAGCTGAAACAAGGATGAAGCCTCCTGGGGTCTGAGCCTGGCATCATCATCACCTTGCTATAGATCTTCTTTAACGATCTCTAAGCTTTTGAAACTCTGAAGTCTACAGGTGTGTGCACATTTGCCAGATCTAAGAACTATATGATAAGAGACAGACAGCAGAATCCATACCATCTTTTAAAAAGTTCCATTTATAGCAATAGTGTGACATGTTGCCTTTCTTTTAACCTTCTGCCACTTCTGGATTTTGATGCTTCGCTTATCATTGTTAATTTACTTTTGTTGATTTCTGTTATACACTGAAGAAAGTTTTTTTAAGAACTGCATTTTAGTTGACTAGTGAGCTTTCATTGTATTTACACACACTGTAAAAGTATAAATTAAGTTAATAATTATTTACTAGTGACTGCACTAGTCTCTACTAGGTTGCAACCCCGCAGTGTGCCCAAGCCTTGTAGTGTAAAAATATCCTCTATCTCAATCAAATACACCATTTCAAACTTTCAATTTACTATGCATAACTTCCTGTTTAACAAGTCCAATAGAAAAGGAATAAGACAGGGCTATCAGAAAAACACACAGAGCGATGGCAGCTCACCATCAAGGCTTAGGAAAATACCAAAGGAGCACAGTAGCTGATAATGCAAACCCTCACTGGGGTCTTTAGTAATCAAACATAATTATCCTTGTCACAGTGTTCTCAAACACACTGATAATCACATTCCCATGCACGCTCACACACACGCAAACGCACACACACATATATGGACACACTAATCCTGGCAGCCTACATGGGGATTTTTTGCATTGATTCTGTTGCTCTCCTCCATTAAAATGCAGGTCTCTGAGAACTCGATGATGTAAGAGTAAATGTCCCACTCCTGAGGCACCCTGCCCTCTACTGTCCAAATGCCCTTTTTGTGCCCTTTTCACCCCTTCTTATCATCATCCACTTCCTCCTCCTCACCATTTCTCTCTAGTGCTTTCTGTCCCCTCTTCTTCCTTCCATACATCCAACTCCCTTCTTCCCCATATCTGCTCTACTGATTGAGCTTTTCTTCAAGCTCTCCAACCCTCTTAGTCTCCCTTTATCCTTCCCCTTCTCCATTTTCCATTTCCACCTACATCGTCTTGTCATCCACCACCACCACCACCTCCACCTCCCTTTCTCCATACATTTAGCAGCTCTCCCAGTCTTTAAATCGGTCAGTCAGTCACTAGCGAGTGGAACAGTAAAGTACCTGCTCAAATGTCATCAGCATCAACTCTGAATCTCAATCATCTCAAACAGGATGAATGCAGGGGCTAGGAGAGGAGGGGGTACGGGGTTGGAGCTTTGCGATAAAGCTGACAGCACACTTCATTGGTGGTGGGGGGAGGGGGGGTGAATTAGATTACATTTTCCCCATGTCATTTCATTTTCTCCCCCCTCCTCCCTCTCTACCCACAATCTTATTGTAGATATTAACTAAAAAGCGCCTGGGTGTCTTGCCTGGAGCACAGCCTGGTCCAGGTGACATTTTGACAGAGTAGGCCTCGGGCTTGTTGTGCTAAGGTTTGCCGTAGCTCTGTGACTACACAGATGGGATCTATAATTGTGGCGAGCTAGCCAGTTAGCTCTCGCTTGAGCCTGTCAGGAAGCACGAAAGACACTTCTGAAGACGAGTGTCTGCTCAAAGAGCCATTGTCTGATATTATAGCTGGAGGTGACAGGGCTATTAAAATGCACAGAGTCTGAGCACCCATGTGTATGTGTGTGTCTCTCTCATAGTGATGGGTGGAGAGAGGTGTCTTTGGTATAATCCACTCTGTGACACAAACCTGAGCACTCTCTCGTCCCCCTCCCATTCCCTTCAACCTCCCTCCACCTCCTGTCTTCCTCTCTCTATCATCCGGCCCCCCCTTCCTCAGTCTCTCCAGAATAAATCTTTAATGGAGGTTTTATTGTCCCTGATCAGCATTCAGCACTGTGAATGTTTATGCAGGCTCATCTCACACACACACACACACACACACACACACACCCCTCACCTGTCCCTCCTTTTCACTTGATTGTCCCAATTTCACATTCCTGCTGTCTACATCTTTCTCATGTCATGATGGAGTATAATACGTCCTCCTTTCATCACATTCGCAAATCAACTTAACTTCCTCACAAATAAGCCACATCTATTTCTCTATTTCTCTATTTCTCCACTTTTTTTTTTTACTGTAATTGCAAGAGTGAAGCAGTATTGTCCTCTATGCTTTTTGCTGAAACAGTGCTGTTACATTTTTCCTCCTCCCCAGAGAGAGTGAGTGTGTGTGAGAGCAAAAAGGTGCTATGCTGTGAATGTAAATCCTGATTGGGGTCTTTCCTCAGTTGACCAGGGGGAGGATGTTTGTATAAGCGACAACAAAGACAATGACAGGTGAGGCTGGAGCTATGATTGATGTGCACCCAACTGAGGAGGGTGTGTGTGTGTGTGTGTGTGTGTGTGTGTGTGCAGACAAAGTGTGCATGAGCATACTATGTCTGTATTAGACTCAAAGGTAAAATCATGACAATGCGGCTCCTCTGTTCACAGTGGGAGAGCAGGGGAATTACAGTATCGCTGTCCTGCAGTTTACACACACACATACACACAGCCAACTCAAAGTGCTGCACTTGGGTGTACATCAAAGCATTACAAGGACAAAATGTCCCTATGTGTATGTGCTATTGAGAATGAATAATGTTTTGTGTGTTTATAAAATCCTGTATACAGTATGCAACATATACAACACAGTGACTGGTTTTGCAGCTTTTAAATGTATTAGCTTGTGTGTTTGTGTGTATATGTGCAATGCACTATAAGGGACATGGTGTTGTCCTCTAACAAAAGTCAGTATATCTATACATTATAATCAGTGCCAATACCCAGCAGACCCACAAAGTCACAGTTGCACACATTGAAGCAAAGAAACACTCGCATAAGCACACTCACCATGACAGATATATGCTCCACTTTATATTCTGAAGTTACAGCCACTGGCCTCACCAGAGACCTGCCTTCACAAAATTAATTCATGTGCTTTTTGTCTGGGTACAAGTAACCATGTGCATGTGCGTGCATGCATGTGTGTGTGTATATGTGTGTCTGTGTGTGTGCTTGTGACAGAGAGAGAGACATGAAAACTATGAATGTTGTACAGATATAGAGAGAGATGTACTGGTGGAGGGAGGGAAGGAGTGACCTTGCTGTAGGGAAGGCTTCTCCACAAAGGCTCTACGTAGGGTCTCTGTCCAGCACACATCAACATCCCAAGCCTACACACAAACACACACACACACACACACACACACACACAAAGATAACTACATATGTAGTTGCACACATACAGAGGAACACAAATACATACTTTAGAATTAAGTGCAGAGAAAGAAACATGAGGCACCCTGAGGGCAATTGCTCACTCTCTCGAGTTACAGTACTCAAGAGCAACTTCATCACTTTCAGTAATTTTACTCACTTTCTCCTGTTTATTTTCACTCCCATCTCTGTACAATACCTTGGATATGTATTGAACACTTCCAATTTCCATTCATTGCCAGTTTGGGTAAGAAATTTTTTTTTTTTGCAATAAGACCTGAAGAAGTGATCAAACAACATCAAGGTGTATTACTGCTCCACTATTTCATGGTGATACTAATACTAATACTAATTTCTGATTGGCGTGCATGTTTTTGGTACATTTGACTGACCTCAAAACATACAGATTGCGTGACAAATTAAAGAAAAAGCCAAAATGTGTTCCATACGTGTTTTAGGAAGGTGTTAGGCACCATGAGCTGCCAGAGCAGCTTCAATGTACCTTGCCATTGATTCTGCAAGTCTCTGAACTCTACCAGAGGGATGGTGCACCATTCTTCCAATAGATATTCCCTCATTTGGTGTTTTGATAACAGTGGTGGAGAGTGCTGTCTAACACATCAGTCCAAAATCTCCCATAGCCGTTCAAGTGGGTTGAGATCTGATGACTGCAAAGACCATAGCATGTGATTCACATCATTTTTGTACTTCTCATACTCATCAGTCCATTCATTGACCCCTCGTGCCCTGTTGTCATCTTGTTTCTCCATTTTTTCTTTGTCTCCAGTCTGTCACTCTGCTTGATAGTTTAATCTTAAACTACAGGTAATAATTGCAACAGTACTTTGATTTGCTACCTTACCAGTTAACTTTCAGTGGTGGAATGGGACTAACCATGGGAGAAATACATCCAAACTTCTAAAAATGGATGATAGGTTGCACTCAGCTTCTCTTTTTTCTGTGGAAAGTTAACATATTCTAAACACTGCGGTGTCCTGATAAATATTGGTAATAATAATAATAATAATAATAATAATAATAGGTTTAGAAGAAAGGAAACACCACTATGATTTGCATAGCAGTGTTAACAGGTTGAGGGCTGAGGTGTGGAGCACAGTCAGAATTCTTTAATAAGGTGCAGTGTCTACCATTACATTGATTTTTCAATCTAAAGTCCATTGTTAAAAACCTGGTATTTGCTGAAATGCTAGTTGTCACACCTTATTATAACTGTGCATTCCACACCTCACCACTCCAGAGTGTAACTCATGATCTTGTCTGTTGAGACACCGATCAGAGCTGCAAGTCAGATAACATTACAGAGTTTAGGTCAGCAATTAACAGCTGCTTTCATTATCGATTAATTTGCCCTATACAAATAAATTAATCCATCAATCATTTGGCCTATAAAATGGAAAAAAAGTAAAAATACGTACATCACAAGTTTCTGGAGCCCAAGGTGACATCTTCAAAATGTCCTGTCTTGTCCAGTACAGTACTAAACCAAAAATATTCTGTTCAACAACATATAAGGCCAGGAAAAGAAGGAGTTTGCCCCAGTTGTCTGGATTTATATATGGCTTCTTTCAATTACACAGTTGATCAGTTAACAGATATATGACTTGAATCTATACAAAGTACGACAAAAATCTGAAATTTACATTGTGCCTACAACACTGCCTCAATATTCAGTTAAAAACCGATCAACCAACCAAACTGCTCATTTAAAGCACCAACACTTCTGCATGCATACATGTTGGCCCATGTACTGTGCACATCTGAAGACACACACAGACACACACACACACCTTGGGACATATACAGTCCTAGTAAAATACCCATTCTCACCCTAACTGGGTCAATCCACCATCTATTCTGTAGGGGGAGGGGAGAAGACATGGGTTTTGCTGAAATGGAGGAAGCAAACACCAGAAAAAGGAGCTTCACTAGGAACAAAATTTACCACTGGTGAATCTAGGACAGCTGCACGAAGGAAGGGAGGATGGAAGGAAAGAAGTAAGGATGCAAATAAAATGAGAATAGGGTTCCAGGGTGCAACAGGAATGTAAAGGGATAAAAAGTAAAAGGATAAAAGCACAAGGAGAGCAAATGATGAGAGGGCAGAGGGCAGGAAGAGAGAAAAGAGAGAAGGATGAGAGAGGAGAGGGAAGAAAGAGACTGTGGAGAGGACAGTGGTTTCATTAGTGAGATTGATTAGATGAATGGAGAAGCTAACAGCCTCTCTGCTCTTTAGCTAAATGCCATCTCTGGGCCTATCAGCACCAGCTCCAACAACAACACATAAATTAAAGGGAGAGAGAAAGAGAGAGACAGAAAGAGGGAGAGAAACAAACATAAAGGGAGCATAATCATCATCACAGAAACACAGAGCACAGTCTGCCTGGGGAGGCCTGAGATCACGAACAATAGCAAATGGCTGATCACCTCATTTCGTCGCAGGAATGTAAGTATGGCGATGAATTCTGTTTGTGTGTTTGCATGTGTGCATGTGTGTAGAAAAGGCCCTTGAGAGACTCAAATCTGCCCCTGATTTTATATTACTAATCTATGTACTATCAACTCCCTGACACACAAACACAGACAGGGACACACACACTAGCACACAATCACTAATGACATTCACCCATCCTGAGGGTTTCTTTCTAAAATGTTGCCTTTTACATGGAAACTTAACAAGTGTGAAATTAGAAAGGTTACCAAATAATTCACACACACATGCACACACACACAATAACAAAGCGTGTGGCAGGAAGTGGAGCTCAGACGGGAGGAGAAGTCCTAATTGAAAAAGCCTCTTCCTTCCAGGAGTTTGCTGCTGAGGAGAGACAGCACAATAAGGTAATTAAAAAAGGCTGTGTGATATGCCAGGGTTTATCTCAGGATTGTCACACACTGACTGATATGAATTTACATAAACAAATAATATTTTCTGCCCTATTAACTGTATGTGAAAGTGTGTACTTGTTTGTGGAGTATGAGAAGAGGAACCAAATACCAAGAGCTACGATTACTGTGCATAACAGTTTATCCACTGCAATTAAATAACAGCGATTTCGAAAAATGTCCTTTCGTTCAGTAAGCACCCACCCCTCTGAGGTATCTTTAAGCAATGTGCAAGAAATTTCTGTACAGAGATCAATAGAGAGTTGAAGTCCTGACATGACATCATGGTTAGCTGCTGTTACACTAAGTGCTGTAGCTAAATGCAGTTGCTCATTGATGGTTCCCTTTATCATTCTTTCTGGAAAAAAATAAAATCCTGTTCTTGAGGTTTACCAACTTTAGTCTAACATCAATCACCAAACAACAACAACACAACCACACATCACTTGACCCATTGCGGTTTTAATAAACAATTAAACAATTTGTTAGCACTTGACTACAATTCCAGTGAATTTTTTCCTGTGTTGCACTGCACATACAGATCCTTTTCATGGCAGACATTTTGACTTGTCAAAGCAGAAGGACAGGGGTAAAAACATAAACAATGCCATTAAGTGTTGCAGTAAATCATGTCAGCGAGTGAGCACGCTCAATACCAGGGCCCTGTGCTTTTCCTGTCTGATGTGAAAAAAGGTCTATTAAACATAATTATTATTTCCTGCAGCACTCTCTTCTTCCAAATTTTTCACTGTAATTTCCGTTCTCTTATAAAACCACAACCATCAACCCTTCTCATCCATTCTAATTGCTCTCCACTAGCCCCGTCTCAGCCTGTCAACCTGCTGGTGCGGCATTCAACAATTTCTATACTTTTCCACATGCGACCAGTACATCCAATTCAAGCAGCCATTGGCATTTTTTAATTCTTTACACAGCTGCTTCTCTGACCTATTGTACAAACAAACGAATGTACAGGAGTGAACATCCCAAAGTATGCATGTTATCTAAAGGATTTAAATGACCCTATATTTTAATTATCATCACATCTCACCCCTCTCTACGATATCTGACTTTTCACTCTGCATGGTGAATAGCTACAAAAACCTTTGTCTGTACTGAGCAACATGTTGTACAAATTTAGTTTTTGGTTTTTAGGAAACCTGTCCGGAAAACTGGAGGAAACCACATGACATACTGTTGAACAGGGCTATGTTATTAGTCTGGATTTTTGTTAATTATTAGTTAATTATTATAAATGTCAGTCTGATTTTGAATTCTTTCTTTTAAAACAGAACCCTGCTTCAGTTGGGTGGGAAACAGGGGATATACAGTAACAGCTGCTTGGAGTCAGACAGTCACCAGTAGACTGACTCTCCCCAGCTATCTTCACCTTTCCTCTTCCCCCTCATCATTTTCATACAGGATGGAGTACAGTTTGCTCTATTAAATCTGTAATGAGATGTAAATGAGATGCAAATCCCTCCCAGAGGAGTGGACTGCTGGAGGGAGGCTATCTGATGTCAGCGTTCAAGAGAGAACCATCGCCTCAGGAAGAAACAGAGAAGAAACTGTGTGTCTGTGTGTAAAAGTGTGTGCATGTGTGCCTATGTGTAAGAGAGAGAGAGGAAAAGGCAGAGCTGTTGAAAAAGGGCTAGGGCATTGATTGCAGCTGTAGAAAAATGTTTTTGATTTATCTTGGACACAGGAGCAGAATGGGACCTTCAGTATCACCGCATGGCAGAAAAACTCAGTCGGAGAAAAATAATACCCTCAATCTGCCCTCTGTAGCTCCAGATAGTAAGCAGAGAGAGAGACGGAGAGAGAGAGAGAGAGAGAGAGAGAGAGAGAGAGAGAGAGAGAGGGATGCAGAGATAGAAAGGAGCTGGAGAAATGTAAGGGAAAAGATGGAGGTTGGGAGGGGTGGTGGGGGGAGTCAAGGAGAGGCTGAGGCAGCCATGCCTGTTGACAAGAGAAAAATACACCTTTCACAGAGAAATAAAGCTTCACCTCCCTCACTGCTGCATTCCCTCTGACATAGCAACTCATCTGGCCTCGCCTCGATCACACCGCAACTGACTAACAAAAAAAGAGAAGGAAACTACATCAACCTTCTGTTCTGACATTAGCAGTGAAATTATATCTCTAGTTTAGTGCTTTCTATTGCTCACTCACACACACACACAACCTTATTCTCCCAGTGTGAGCAAAGCTCCAGCCATTGCCTATGGACCTACTGTACCAATGCTTGTCAGTTATAAACCCTGAGCCAGGTTGTTGGCATCAGCCCTGTGTATGTGTGCTCTCTCTCATCCACCTCTCTGTCCGACTGTCCACCATTTTTTTTGCACCCTAGTTTAAGCTCAGCTGTGGCTTAGAGATAAATACGTAAAGTTGGAGCTGGACACAGAATCCAGTGCCCATTTCTCCAACCCTTCCTCACTCTCTACAAACACCCATGTGATGGTGATAAACCTGTGTTATTTTTAGCTCCAACATAAAGATGAAGGGTCTAAGCTTCTAAATTCTACCAGGACTGTAACATTGTAAGCTGGAGGCTGCACTGACCCACTATGTATGTGTGTCACACTGGTATTCTCGTGCTGGAGAAATGGTGGCCATCCATTAGCACCTACCCAGCTGGCTTCACTTGACAAGAAAAATAACATCATAGAGATGTGAGATCCTGAAAAGCCTGGAGAGCTCGTAAGTAGAGGGCCACATATTTTAATTTTTCAGTATTGAAACATTCAGTGCCTTCCTACTTGTCAGTCATGTCCTGATTCATTATGCACTACTATTATGCATTTTAAGTGCTGTATGTCTAATGTTCTTCTATACACAGACACATGTTGCTGTGCTCTGTATGTGTAGTCAGTCCTCTGCTGTTCACTGGAGCATGGCTGAGGTTAAATGACTTTCTCAAGGGTACATCATTGGGTTTTGAGGGTGAAGGACACTGATAACTAGTTTGCTACCCTCTTTGCCCTCCTTCCTACAGCATACACACACACACACACACACACACACACAAACATATTCAGGCCCACAAACACATAATGGCACATTCTAAATTTGCCTCATTTTACAGTTTACTCGCTGGCAGTCAGAGGTATAAGGATACTCGATCAATAAATCAAAAGGTGCTATATATTTGATATAGAAACATACATTTATGACAAGAGCACCAAACAATGAAGAGATAAGCAAAAATACCAGTTAGCTGTCTCACTGTGTACTTGATAACCCCATAACCAGCATAAATATTTTATTAACTACTACACTAAAAGTGTGACTAGTAGTTAATAGTCAGTTCACAATACAGTAAGGATTATACATCACTGTAGGATCTTTACAGGTTTTGCAAATAGTTAAATCACATCTATTTCTCAGTCTTCAGACCTACAGTTCCTCTATCATTTTGGTAACAACACTATGGTCTGTGAAAGCCGTACAGTACACCAGCAGTTTATCTGCCATCATCTCAGGCTCACATCTACCTTTATTTAGTGCTTTTTAAAAAAATCTCCCTCTCTCTCTCTCTTTGCAAACATCCACCATTTTTGATGCGGGAGGGGGGGGTTAAACAGCCTAAGGCAGTCAGTCCCTACGCAAACTGACGTCACTTCAGTAGATCAACGGGGTGGCAACAGAAAAAGCATGGGGAGTCAAAGCACTGCTAATGCTAGATACATTTGCAGTGATGTTAATTTAGATGCACATATTAACAAACATGACCAGTAGCAAAAGGGTGAGGACAATGAAGGATATGGAGAAAGTGAGTGGGAAGTGAGTTAAGAAGAAAACAAATGTTGACTGTTCCAATTTGTTTTAGACAAAACATTGTTTATTCTTCTGTCATGTAGTGTTAATGACTGCTAGCACATTGGTTAAGAGGATGAGTAATGCGATTGTGGTAATAATGTCTACGATGCTGATTGTAATAGTAGCAGTAACATCAAAACAATGACAATGTGTGGTTACCTCTGTAGTGTTTACAGTGACTATACTTTTACTGTAGCACTATACAGGCGAACATAAATCATGCCAAGATAACTATGCTTTGACAAGCCATTAGTGTTAGCATCAGTTTCAGTGTTAATGCAGAGATGTGACTGAGGGTGACTGAGGGAGAGGACCATAAAGCTGCAATGTTATATTCACAACATACCAGTATGGTTTTTCCTGTCTTCACATCCAGTGGACATGGTTGAGTATTCGAAGCACATAAACTGCCACACTGCATTGCATTGTAATGGACAACTTATACAGCCAGAACAGCACTCAGACATAGCATCACAGACAACACAAAATGCAAAATGCAGAACCACAAGTATGGGTATACACAGTTGCACACTCACATATAGGTGTACACAGTTGATGTGTAGACTGTTACTGTGCAATTTTGATAGTGTGCTGTATACTGGATTTATATTTAGTATATCTCTATACTGGCAAGGTCCTACACTATGATTCTACGAAGAAATCTGATCATATTTACTAAAGCAGGATCTCACTGAAAACACACTTAAAACAATGCAATAACATTACAATGAAAACACCCTGGTATTACACTTTATTTAAATGACACATTTAATGTTGCTCCCTCTCATTCTCTCTTTTATTTCCACTCTTCTCTATCAGCAGTAATGAAAAACCATTAAAATGCTTTAGGAGGGTGGACTGCACTTCTACCCTCTTTTTTTCCAGGCTGACAAAGAAGCTGCTCTACTGCGAGTTGGTCCCTGGGTCCCAGCCATGGTCTATTGAGCTGCACTCAGACACCTGCTGCTCATTAACCACAACAGGGAAAGGTGACCACTTCAATCAGGATATTAAGAGAGGAAATGAAATGGACAGAGAGGGTACTTCTGGGGGAGGAGGACAGAAGAAGAGAAGGAGCTCTACAAACTAAGGTGTGATGAGGTGGAGAGGAGAGGATTAAGGGTTATTTTTTCAGCTTTGTGCCAAGATGCAGTGTTTGTCCCTCACCTTCACTCATCTGAACGCCCCCAGTACTCAGAGGTGTGTGTGTGTCTGCTCTGTCCACCTGACATCTCTTAACAGTAATAATGTATTCCCTCCTATTAATATGTTATGGATCAGAGAGTATATTATCGATCCACCAGCTCAGCCATATTGTTACCCTGGTCTACTCCCTTCACTGCTTTCTCTCGTCACCTGCTCTCCTCTCCCCGCCTCTCCAATGCTGCACCACTTTACAAGCTCCTCTCGCTCTCTGTCTCTTTTCCTTGTATTTTTTATTACTTATATGGACGTTGAATTGAGTAGCACACACTGTTCAGTTCAGCAAACCACTACCCGTGCTTTTCAATGTGTTTGGTTTGTTATCTGTTGGTCTGACAAAACAAGTAATTACACATGAAGCATTATTACAGTCAAATGTTAAAACCTCACTGGCCCAGCACAAACACATGCTGTACAGCAAAACATTGCTCAGTCCCAGGGAACATTTCAAATTCTAGTCAAGATCTCAATTTTTTTTCAAAGATATGCTGAAAGGCTAAATTCTAGCTAAGATGTATAAAATGTTGCATGAGAATACTTTTATCTAAAGGAAAGCGTAGCAATAAAAGACAGAGTATAATGTATTACTCAGAATAAACATTTAGCTTCAATAAAAAAAAAACTGTGAATTGATACAGACCATATGTGTTACTATGGAGATCGTGTTTGAAAAACAATTATTTTTTCAATGTTAAATCTACTGAACTGAAAACAAGGAAACTATGTATGTTAAGGGTTTAAACCCAGTGATTCACAGTGCATCATTTGATTGGCTGGTAAACATTCAACAAAGAAGCAACATTCAGCATTTGTATGTGGCACAAACAACATTCATAGCGATTCTAATCAGATTATCTTGCTACAATGTGCATGAGAACATTATCACATTTAACATTTATAATTTAGCAAACGTGATTACATGCCTTTACAATTTCCACTGATGACATCCGATATGGAAGTGGTCCCTAGTTATGCTCATTCATGGTTTTGGATCTCCATCGAGTCATGACACTGGTGTTCTCTCTGTGCCTTTGTTTATTGTGAGTACCAACAAAACTGATCAAATCCAGTTAGAACAAGAGCAGAACATATTCTGCTCTGATAAAAGGTATGCCTAAAGTGTGGATATTGCCTCTCCTTGAAAAAAGATATGTCTTCATCAACACAACCAGCACTGCCATACTCCATCACCATAATTGATGTTTAAGTTTCTGCTGCATTGCATTTCACTTACAACAGCCCCTTGGATCAGTCTGGGAAAAAACAGTGACTGTGCACTTTGTTGCTGCACCCACATTATTTCTAAACTTCTCTAGGAGGGAGGCCAAACTTTTCTGTTACAAAGATAGACCTGTTAAAGGTTGTGTTTTACCTTAATAGTACCTCAGGCATTTCTCAGAGTGTACCTGCACAAAAAGTCCTCAGTTCAAAGTCCTTAAACCCACAAGTTCACATAGACAATTACATACAGTACATTTAAATACATGTATTTGTGTTTGCATTAAAAAAGGAAAAATAAGGGCACCATGGCAACTCACTTGGTAGAGGGTGTACCAGGTATTATGGCTGGGTCCTTACTGCAGCAACCTGAGTTTGAATCTGGCCCAGGTCCTTTGCTGCATGTCATCCCCTCTCTCTCTCTCTCTCTCTCTCTCTCCCCTGCCTTTCCTGTCTCTCTCTACCAATACTCAAGTCAAACACAAGCTGTAATGCTGAAAAAAGTACAATACAGCATATTTTGATAATTTAACTTATTAATTTTGCATCTGACAGATATGTTCAGACATACAGTTGTCCTTTCACCCTCTTGCATCTGCAAACTCTACCAAACTATGGACATTACAGAGACTGAAATATAGACACAAGTAGTCTGTATTCATACCCAAACTGCAAGACAGCGTCAACGGCTTTAACAGCTTCACTGACACACACGCAAAAACACACATACCAGAGCTCATGACATTCATAAGAGGAAATGAAAAAGAGCATGGTCCTGTCCTGGGCAGTGGCGTGCGAGACAGTGATTGTGTTGAGTAAATGTGATTACCTGGGAGTCACTCTCTGGAGGCAAACACCACTGAGTTATTACACTCTTATTATTCCCAAACTAATATCATAGTCTGCCAGTCATGTACAATGCATTCCTTAACCACATGCTAACAAGTGTAGTGGCACCACACACACTGAGTGAGAGAGAAACATTTAAAGAGAAACATAGCCACGCAGATCTCCACTCAAATTTACACATTGTAAGAATTAATAAAAACACACAGAGAATGAAGTGCTTAACACGTGCACGAACACTCATCCAACCAGGCTGCAAGCCAGCAGACATTTACACATTCACACACCCTCTTCCTTGGAGAGCCCAAGGGTTAGGGGAATGGTCCTCTTCATCTGAAGTGGAGAGGAAGCCAATTGGCCAAATTAGATTCTGCCGTTTCCTGACGGAGTTAAGCATCAATCTGCAGTACTGCGTGGTGATTCGCCATGACCTTGGCCTATCACGGTGCAGCGTCTGGGAGTGCTCAGAGAGGCTCTTAATCAGACCTGGAGGATAGGGGGTCTATGATGACATTAGGCAGCCTTTATCTCTCTAAACACGTCCCTCTGTTTCGCTGTGTGTCTCCCAACTGCCATCTCCTCTTCCCTTCATTCCCTCTCAGCTCTGGGATGAGCATGTTGCTGCACAGCTCAAATGAATGCTTACTTAACCTGACCTCTAAATGTGATCTATGCTCATTGATCCAATACTGTGCTGACAGTTTGCGCTCACAATGCTGACCAAACACAACGAAACATGGTCCTTTTGTATCAAATGTGATCCACTTTCAGTCATTCTCTTCTACTCAACAGGTACATCAACAGGTCCATTTCTGCATCACTGATTGCATTCAAACATCCATCCTCATACTGCACACACATGTATGACCATCCCCTAAACAATACACACACTCATCCTCATTCCACAGCTACTGCAGTCCCATTGTGAATGATGATATAGCACCAAGATGGAGATAAATGAGCCTTCATTACAGCCATGATAGCACCAAGCAGCACCAGAGAGAGGGATGAGAGGAAGAGACGCTCTCCTCCTTTCATTCCCTCCATCCCTCATTTACTATGTCCAAGGGTTCTGAACGCATAAAGGACACAAAAGGACAAGGTACACATTGTGGATATACAATAAATATGTGCATTTATATAGTCTGCACTTATACATACATACACACCTGCACCATGTAAGAGAAATATGTGCATTTATATTGCTCCTTCATGCACACTCACACCTATACAGTGCTTTAAACCGAACTCCATCCATAAAGGCTATATAGCAAACGCCTACATAGATAATGGAATACTCTGTCAGGATCTATCAAGGAAAAGCTTTTACCTCCACACGCATAACACACTTATCCTTAGCTGGAAACACATACACACACATTTATACACACACAACTTTCTAAAACCCACAGCCATGCTATATGCCAAATGAATACAGTAAAAGCATACCGTTTTAGGTACATCTGGCCCATTTGATGATTGAAAGAGATTTGTAAAATCAAAGATATAAAAAGCCTGTCTCATTGTTGGCAGACAGTGTAAGGAGAATGTAATTGGATTTTTCCCCTCCTGGTTTAACAGATGATGTTCTGCTGTACTGAGGGTAGAAAGTTATGAGCGCTGCACAGCACCTGTATACACATTCATACACACTTGTACACAGAAAATGCAGTGCAGCAAACAGTGTGATATTACAACTGCCAGTACAATACAGAAGACCTTTGTTATTTTCAAACAAAGTAATATTACCGCTCATATCCACTCTCTATCAGTGCCAATATTCACAGGCAATACTCTGCGCTGTAGCAATACAGAAGCAAGACCAGAATTTTAACAACCTCAAAATTACCAATAGCCAGCAACTGTGTGTATATGTGAGCATATGTATGTGTGTCCACCTGCTGCTGAGTCACACAGGGTCCAGAATGGATTAGCCTGAGTCAAGCTTAATTCTCAATGTCTAGTTGTTACCTCAGAAAGGCATGATGTGATGGGCAAAAGGAAACCAAAAGTTGGATACAGAAAGGGAGACCATCCTCATGCAGATCAAACACCCCTCCCCCTGCCCCCCACCCTCCACCCCTCTCCTCTCACACACACACACACACACACACAGTATATTTTCCCTGTATGCTTCTCTCTTCACTCGCACTGTCATAAAAACAAATGTGCATAAACATGTGGACAAACATTCGCTGAGGCTCTTGTCTGGCTCTAAACTGATGTAATGACTTGCAGTTTTTCTCTTAGACATTTTAATTATTTTTCCCATATTCCCATCCATTCATCCTGCCACCCAACATCATCTAGTGGGCAATGTCTATCCTTTCTGAGATGCTTTTGAGCAAAGCACACAAATCTACTGCTGCAAACATGACTGAAGTGACAAGGGGAAGGTTTAACTACGGAGCAGCACCAACTGAAGATGGCGAGATTGTCTTGCTCAAGGCCACTTAAGCAAAGCAGATACTGTCTGTCATGTAGGCACGAATCCCCAGCTTTCTGACTCATTACATCCTCCTGCTGATTTGATTCTTTTTCTTTGGCAAAAAAAAAATGTCTGTATCTTTTCAGCTGGCAACAAGTTCTTAAAAGCAGGTGTTAGGTTCCAGTACATACTAACACTTGATAATATAAAGGGTGTAGATGTACAGTACATCATACAACTACACACTGCAACTTGCACTTGATCTGAGGGCCAGCTCCCTCTAACACAAGTGTTCCTTTATAATGAGCAGTCCAGGCCATCAGTGCCAACAAAAAAGCATATTGAACTAATACTATGATAAGATCCCACAGAAAGAACAATTACATATTGGAAACACACACACACACAGAGAGAGAGAGAGAGAGAGAGAGAGAGAGAGAGAGAGAGAGAGAGAGAGAGAGAGAGAGAGAGACGCACCCACAGAGCTGCGAGAACATGCTTCTCTAGCTTGCAGCCTCGAGCCAGCGCCCAGCCCAGAGTGATTGATACCCCAATACAGACGTTTTTCTCGCTAGCCAAGTCCAAGCCAGTAAGAAAACACACACACAAACACGTCCGTCATCCTCGCTGAGATCTAACTGCCACAACATATATCTCCCTCTCTCTCCTGCACCATCCATCTCCAGTATTCTCCATTTATATTTTCCCCTCTCTCTTCATATCAGCATCTCTATATCTGGCTCCTGTGAGGATGTATCTATCTACAACATGTCATAGAGGAAGAAGAATACATATCTACTTCTCTTACAACTCTTCTCCCTTCCTTTCTGTACTTCTTAACAACTGCACTGAATTTCAGCATCAAGTGACATGTTGTGGCAATGCATTTAAGTGTAAAGATCTCTCCCTCTAACACATTTTACTACTTCATATATAAAGAATCCTTCCTACTATATCAATTCAACACAAATTCAAGCTCACATCAGACTCTTACTCATCCCTTTAAGTGCTTACACACACCTGATGGATCTTACGCCCGGTCCCGGTTCCTCCTCCTCTGCTTTGCCACCACACCACGAAGGTCACTGCCGGCCCCGCTGTCGCTCTTCCTCCTCCTGTCTTCCTCTTACTCTCTGTCCCTCTCTTTCTGTCTCTGCTTAGCCAGAAAGACAGAGAGTATCCTTGCAAGGGCAGGAAATCCTCAGCTACAGACAGAGACACTTGAAGACTGTAGAGCCTAACTGCAGCTGAAGCACACTGGAGCTGCTGGCTGACTGAGCTGTGAAAGTGGATGGAGGGAGAGGCTAAAGTGGCTAGACTACAGTCTGCACCACAGCAGCCTGAAGACACACACACACACACAGCCAGAGAGCTGAGAGAGTCGCTAGCTCAAAGCTCACCGCAGCAGAGCTCCGAGTCAGCAACCTAGCCCCCCTCCCTGCCCGCCTCTCTCCTGCTCTCGCTCTGCCTCAACCCCCTCCTCTCCTCACTCACAGTTACCACATTCCATCTAATAGCAGAATCCTCTCTTAACTAAACTATACATCACTTCCATCCTCAGCTCTCATGTTTCTCTCTAGCTCAGTGATTTCCCTTCAACAAAGAAAAAGAATGTTTAAACTAAGGTGTGGGCTACATCCTCTCCTCTAACAAATCTAGACACTCTCACCAAGGTGACAGTGTCTGTGCACATGGAATGGAAAAGAGGTAAGAAAACCTGCCTTCAAAATAAAGCAGAGACTTTTAAAAAATCACTTCAATGATAATGATGTTACAGTTATTTGAAACAGTCTGCAGATTTTCATCCCAACTCATCATGTTAGCAGGTGAACTATTTTTACCTCTATTTACCTCTTTAGGGAACACTAATCAGAGTTTGGTTTTTCCAGGTTTTGAGACATCCATCCCTGAAATTTCTGTCTCTGCCCAAATACATTTGAGGTTGGTAGTTGGTTTATACTGCTCAAACAGTGAAAATTACATTTCAAAAAAGGTTCAAAACTATTTGTGCTTCTAAATTCCACATCCAAATTACTTTGTATAATCCACAGATCTCTTTGTGAGCAGTATTTACGACTAATGGTTCACAGCAAAACACTGGAACATAAAACTGAAACTTTCTGCATGACTTGAACCCATTAACAGTAACCAACAAAATGTTTTTTTGTAATTTGGATGAGCTGACCCTTTAAACACACAAATGCGCAATATAAATGCACACATGACAGCACAGGAGACATAAATGGAAGAGGGACGGTGGCAAATCCACATGCCACCTTCACCGCCACCATTTATCATTTAATGTATTCATCCTCTCCAAACCTAATGCCCTGACAAAGAGAGGCTTATTCAGCCCTCCCTAACATGCAGATTAGCCCCAGACAGACTACACATACAGACACCCACAGAGGAAAAGGAAGAGATGAACACATAAACAGTGGGAGGGGAAGTCAAGTGGAGCGTCACCTATTGGGAGAAAAGAGCAACCAAGGAAAAAGAATAGACGGTGGTAACTGTATCAGACAGGTTTGGATTGGAGAGGTGCTGGAAAATCATTAACTTATAGCCTGGTGAGTACCATGTTTGCAATGTTAAGATGGTTAAGTACTACCTAAACAGATGACTAGCAAAATGTCACTACTCTCCTGTTGTTGCACTGATACAACATAAACTCCAGATGTAACGCCAGCTGTGGGTACAGCCACTGTTCAAGGGGGTAGAGAGAAGAAAATGACAAACTGATAAAGAGTCTGTCACCGAGCTGTGCCAGCTTGTAGAACAAGTGGCTAAAAGGATATGAAAGAAAGCCTCCGCTCAGTCTTCTCTAAAATTTCTTCAAGCCATCTCCACCCCTCCCTTCTTGCTCCATTCTTCACTCTGTGTTTTCATCCCTCGCTCTCCTCTCTCATCTGAACAAGGACATTCAGTGCATCACCAGTAAAAAAAACAATGTCATCTCCATCTCCACTCATGGCTGTTGCTATGGCCACAGTAAGCAATAAACCTGACTGTGCTGCTTCACACTGAATGAGTGCCTGTACAGGATGCACTTTGCCCTTACATGTTCACTGTGCCATATCTAGGAGGAAACATACACACACATTTGATTCACTGTGGGCCAAATATATTGTGGCTTCCCACAGATCTTGACATCAGGATTCATATGGGTACTGGAACATCATTACATCCAGGAAATTTCTGCCTACTTCCTGGTGATGAAGTTGTTATAAGGAGCCACTTGAGCAGTCTATTGACAGCTGTCAAGTGTGGTCATAGAGGCAGATTGATAAGCAAGTGTGTTAACTGTCATTTGGCAGAGAGGAGATAGATTACATTTAAGTAATGACTGGCTGAACGGCATTTAGATGTGGAATCCTGTTCCGTCTCCCTGCGATTGTCACATGCTCATTAAGAGCATCAGAGCATGTCATTAACATACACACATACGCTCACTAAAGCGTATCATTAAATAGATTTAATTATCTAAGTTTCTGAGTCTGAATAATGACAACAAGTGCACAGTGCATTCAACTTCCAAACAAATGACTCTCGTCAGTACATTTCTAATTAGTGCAGAGAGGAGGAAAAAGATTGGTATTAACCTGGGCTTACTCAGTCTGTGTGTTTAAGTGTGTGTGTGTGTGTGTGTGTCTGTGCGTGTGTATTCATTCTCAAGTAATTATATTTCCAGGCAGTGTTGAGCAGAGAGGGGCAGGCCTGTGTGTATATTCCATTCGGCTTATCAGACGTGTCCAATCCAGAGGCAGATCAGATCGAACTGTAAAAGCTCATTAATTACGGATGGTTGCTGAGCGACAGAGAAAAGAGGGGAGGGAGGCTGTTGGGAGTGAGGTGAAGGAATGGATGGGTGAGGAAGTGAATGAAGTGCAGTATTGGAATGCTGAAGCTGAGAAAAAATTAAGAAAAAAAAATTGTGTTTGAGAAGTATGCAGTCAGCAAGCAGAGCTTTGGAGATCAAAGGGTAAATGTTGCTGGCCATCTCTGCTGATGGAAGCTCACACAGTGTCATTCATATGCGAAAAAAGGCTAACACAGCATACACTCAAAGAACACACAGGAAGATTTAGTTAAGCTTTATAGAGAAAAGACAAAATCTGTGGGGAATATTCTTGATTAAAAAAAAAAACTGTTGAAAAAAACTGTTGAGTTATACTGATAAGATTCTGTCTTCCCACATGATTATCCTCTTGCAAATTAATGCAATTAAGCAAATTTACCTCTTAAGAGTAAGTGTTCATCAGAGTAATCTATTTGAGTCCTTTTGTGATCCAAGGACTAAACTTAGCCTCAAGGAAAAAAGGTGTACTTTGTGAAAGATTCATTTTATGTATATAAATGAGTAAGCCATTACAGTATACATAATCACAGTATATTTGGTATGTGATGCTGACATAAGTGACTTTTCCAATAAAGTTCATATCGTGTGTAAAAACAGATTTGTCTGCTATAATTTTGCCAGTTTCAGTCTGTTTGGATTTGAAAACATGATCAAACAAACTCAGCAGCTGCAGCAGAGAAGAAGCTGCTGGTCAGTCTGCAGCATCATGGGCAGAGCTCCATGTTCAGAGTGGAGTTGCTCTCAGCTCACAGTCTATATTGAATAGACATATTATTAATGTTATTAATCTTTACATTCACTGACTGAAGCTCAAGGGCTAAATAACAGACACACCTCTTTGTATAATGCAATACATCTCAACAGCACCCCACACACAATATCCTCCAAAATTATAACAGCTGAATCAACAACTCCCTACAACAATTTTAATAAAAACTGAACATTATAACCTTCATGAAGGTAGGATTTAGGACTTCATATAGGACTAGTGTATTGGACTGCATTAGTATTAAGTGGAGGCACCTAATAAATTGTGAATTGAGTGTGTAATTGTAATTATCAGTCGTATGCACAGGCTGCAATTTACAGGTTGCTTTCAGTGCAGTTCTCACCTGGGAACAACAAAAGTGTCCTCAAGATGTTATTCACTTTAATAGTTTTATCATATCATTATTATCACCATGAAACATTTCTTACCTCTACTCTTCCCCCTTTAAGATATAAGCAGCAACGTTTACTCAGAGTACATTTTAACTGACATGAGTACATTTTTACTTCTGCTTGAGTAAGATTTCTTTTAAATAACAGTAGTTTTGCTTTAGTACAATTTTTGAGCACTCTTTCCAACCCTTAACACAACACATGGGTCCATCAAGGTTAACAAGATATTTGGAGCTCGCAAAAATAATATTAACAACAAACCCATTGATTACCAGCTCTACATCCTCCTATCCCAGCCACATTGGTCAGTCAGTCTCCATAGTGTCTTGCCTCTTCTGTAACACAGTACATAGCCGCGCCTCCTGCAGTCACCCACTTCCTTCATCAGAAGTTTCCACCAGACCATTTGACCTTTTAAACCCCTGGAAAAAAATCACTGGAGGCCACCTGGACCAAAATCAACCTACTCATATCTTACTAACCTTTAGAACTGTTAAAATGATGGATTGTAAATAGTAAAACCTGGGCTCCTGTAATAATGACTGTGCCTAATAAGCTATCAATCAGTTTATGTTGATGAAGAGTTTCAGCTGCAATATGCTTAAATCGAGTTCTTAAGAAGTGGTACAACTTAAACCTAGTAGTTCTTTAACAGAGTACTGTATGTAATCCTAAACAAAAATGTTCACAAAGGGACAAAAGCAGGGCACTGCTTAGTCTGTGAAAATGGCAAAAAGGCACTGTACTCTACCTCTTCTTCCTCTCTGCAATACTTTTGGATATGTATCCAACTCCTACATTCATGGGACAGCAGCAGTTCAGTACAAAGGCCTTCAGTGACAGAATTACACAGAAATGAGAACCATCTTTTAAAACTATTTTGTTTCATCATCAGATGTCACCAGTCACTATCTGCACTACACATACAGACTACTACATCCCTGAAATAATACCATTCAAATAACATCAATAAATCTATATGCATTACACTCTCACTACACTTCTCAGGTGCCACTATATGTTACCTACCAATCTTCTACAGACAGCTTACAGTGGAGCTATTTATGGCTAATCAGTGGAACAGGGTGAAAACTAGCAGTAACCCCCACCCCCACGATACAGGCATGGACAAACACATGCACGTGGACTCATGCACCTCCTTTTCCATTACCTGGTGACAGACTCTCAGATGAATAAAACATAGATGATCATGCTGCAGCCTTAAGATTAGAGCACACACGTACATGCAAACACATATACTGTACAATCACATTTATGGCAGGACATGAGAAACCAATTCCCATCCCTCACACCCACCTACAGGTCAGAGATAATCATAAAAAGTAATTGGTACACACTTTTGAATATATTAGTGTTTGATTTGGGCTCCATCGAACTCCCACATATTCACTCTCTGGTGACCAACAGACTGGCAGTACAGCAGCGTGTTAATCAAAATATTTCTCTTCTCCCAAGATTTTTCCAAATGATTTCCCTATGGCATAGATTACATAGATTGCATGTTTTCCTTTAGTATTTAGTTGTTTCTAGTTGGGAGATGGCTTGATGGACAAACAGGTGCACCAAACCCCAGATTTCCAGTTTCACAGTCACTGAGAATAACCTTGTAAATATATTTCTTTAACTCTTCCACAAAATCAAGGGCACTATCAATCATGATTAATCACAGATAAGATTATTGATAATATCTAGAAAATATAATGTTCTAAAGGTGCTGCTGAATTTTGTTTTAACTATGTGTTAACATGACACCAGACACTTAACAAATGAGAAACAATGGCAGAAATTCCTATGAAAAACATAGTTTATCACTGCTGTCACTTTTACTGCAGTGATCATAACTGAAACAACAGAGCAACCTCTTGTGTCACCATGTTTAGTTGTTTACAATGTGCAAAATCTGCAGTTCATAAGGAGGATTTTCCTGTGTTGGCAGGGGACTATGTGTTGGCAGGGGTATATATACTGTATATGTATATACACGCTGATAGGGCTAAATGTGAAATGGGAAATGGTGTGTAGGAGGGTGGGGAAGGTCATTTGATAGAGAATGGAAAATAGATAGGTAGGTGGACGGGTAGTGAAGTGACTGGGACAAGGAGCAAAGTCTGAGGACATCTGGTGGATGGATGGAGAGTGGCAAAGACTGAAGGGCTTCCCCTCAAGGGAAGGCTCATATACCTCCTCTCCAGACTGGCAGACAGCCCAGGGACTGACAGGACACCTCAAGCAGGCGAATTGAGCATTGGAGCTGCAGCTCAGATGGCACCTCCAGACTAGAGAGGAAGGGGATGCAGAGGGATGCAAAGACTCTTTGGTGGACAATGACCAGAACACAGGGCAGATGGGCAGAACCAATCAGGAAAACAACCAAAAAGCAGGGGAGATGGGCAGAGCTGCTGCAGAGAATGACTAGAAGGCAAGACAGGCGAAGTGGGTACGAATGACAACCAATGGGCAAGCCAAAAGATGGGTGGAGATGATACTCTGGAGGGCAGCAGTTACGTCAAAGGGAGAAATGCTATTGTGGGTGGCCAGGAAACTGAAGGTCAGGGTGCAGGACAAAGACAGGGCTAGAGACCACGGCAGGCAGGAGTATTGGACCCCCAAACACCCAGAAGCAACCGGAAACCTGAGGCATCCTCAGTGGTGGCCCAACAGACCATCAAATTAGGACCAGGGCAGGTGGTTCATGGCTGGGGAGCATGAGAGACAATCAATGGCTGGCTGGCAGATCAAAACAACCACATTTTTTTCTAGGAAGTCCAACATGAGGGATCCCACAGCAAATGTTGAGGCAAGACCCAATGAAAGACTGCTGGGGGTATTCAGGGGCAGGATCAGACAGGACAGCCAACTGAGGTGCAAAGTGGAGGCTAGCAGGTCCTTGGCCAGCCAGTACAGGAGCAGGGTGCAGGCTAACCAGTTGAGGAGCAGGCAGGAAGTGAAGAAGCCCTAGTCTAGCTAACTGCACTGCAGGCCGCTTGTTAGCTGACTGGGAGGCAGGTTGGGAGCTTACAGGCCCAATACTGGCTAAATGGGATACAAGCGATGGCTAGCAGGTTGGGGGCTGGCTGACTGGGAAGGAAGCAGTATGGCTGAAAAGGTGATTGAAGATGCAGCACAGGCCGACCAGTGCATAAGAAAGAGGATCTGGTGGGGTGGCATGAAATTTCAAACAGCAGAAAGCAATTTCTTTCAAATTCAGCTTCCAGAATGTAGTGAACATCTAGAGGAAGTCTGGCTCTTCTTTTAAGAAAATGTTTTTTATGATGCCAAAATCCTCCCAGAAAATTGGTAGGCTGAGCTTGAGATTGTCAGCTGATTGACCAGACCATACTGTCACATTTCGAGGATGGGCAAAGAATCAAGGACTAGGTACCAACAGGTGACAGACAGGAATGACTGGAATGCATGAAGCAGTGTATGTACACTGATGGAACTAAAGGGAACAGGTGTATAGGTAGGCGGGGCGGGTCAGTTGATAGCAAATGGGAGACAGGTGCTATCACAAAGACGTCTCTTATAGCATGGAATCAAGTCAGATTTTGCAGGAAATGAACAGCTTTGCAGCACAAAGGAGGCAGAAAAGAGTAAAAGGCAAAGGTTTAAAGGAAATTCGTTCTTATTTTGAGAAAAACTAGCATTTACAATAGCAACCATTTATTTACACCAAGACTACCAAGGTATCATAACACATTTGCCGATGATATATTGATATTTCAAAATGCTATGTGCAGCACATTAAAGTACCTCTCAGCAATAACTCCCTAAAAGAGCATCTCTCTGTTTCCCTCTATTTAATCTCCTCCTCCTCCTGCGATGTCTGGATGTCATTAATCTGATGGTGGTGGAGTGGTACCTATTACAGCTGCACACCCTAAATCAATGACTGATACATGGGGGTGTATGTGGCTCTGCATAGCTGAATATTACAGTGAAGAATATTGTGATGTTCCTTCTGCACCTCTTTACACTGTCTTTTGATTCCTCTCCCTGCATTGCTGATGATCTTACTCTACAGGAGGGCCTAATGAGCTGACGTACCCTCATGAATAAAGAGAGAAAACCCACGTACACATATGAGTATGCACACACATACACAAAAATGACTCAGACAGTTTGTTTTAAAGAGTGAACAGTGTGATAAATCACAAATGCTAGTTAGAAGTAAATATTTGCATGTGCTAATTGGACTCATTAATGGCAGAGATATGAGTGAGGGTGGGGAGGGGAAAGAGATGAGTGACTACTTAAATATACACCACTGATCAGCTATCTAATTGGAGCTTTGTAATGCACATGCACACACTCAGCACTGTTTGTGTACTGGTGTGTTGGGCTGTGGGAGAGGAATGATTAATACCTTTCTTACACACACACACACACACACACACACTCAGACAAAGACTCTTCACTGAACCCCCTTCTCCAAAGAGGCTTTCAAGTAAATTGAGTTTGGGTTTAGGGTCCTGTTTATATTAATGAGTCCACTGCCGGTTGAGTTAGACCCAGTGCTCTGTGTTATTACCTGCTTGATAATGAATGCCAGCTTGACTAGCAGCAGTCAATGGAGGCTACCACACACAGCAGATAATGCTGCAACTTGCTACTGGCTAGCAAGAATAGGTTAGCAGTGACCTCTCTAGACTAGAAAATGATGGCAATGAGCAGATAGAAACTGTGGCAGACCTGGAAGCTTAAAGGACTTTGACATATACTATATACTAGACTCTGATAAAAACAGCATTAGCAAATAATTGAATGCATTCATTTTAACTTTACTGAGACAGAAGATTGGTGGTATTTGGTACACAGGACTATACAATGACTGCCTGGAGGATTGAACTGTTTTAGAAGTAATATGGTAAACATTTGTGTGATTAACTTCTCCCACTATGGAAAGCCCTGCTCATCAACAAAGTATACAAAGCATTGCTACTAATACTATCTTAGCTATGGGTCAACAACAGTGTGCCTCATTGGTATTCACTCTATTCTCAGGGCATTAAAGCAAAAGGAGCCAAAGCATCATACTGCTGCTCAGTGCTAAAGTATCTGTATGGTAGCAATATACACAGATAGTTAAAAACAGGTTTGAGGGATCAGGTTATTAAAATGTTAGTGATAATGAATAGAATATGAATCTGATTAAATTAAATAAACTATGAAAGAAAGCTGGGCATTTTCAGCCTTCAAATGCAGCAGTGGCCAATACGGCAGGAAAAGAGCAGATGTACAGAGCTGGGCGGTTAAATAGACCACTCTATTATGTGAATGAGTGTGAGGATGGCACTTAGGGGAATCAGCTGATCATCAGCTCATCAAGGTGGCACAAATGACTTCATGTTCCTGCTTAAGACCTACGCTATGAGCTATATTTTAGCAGTTTAATTAAACCATTGGGAATGGTAAACCACAGATTCATTTTCCATGTGCTCATTTTTTCTCAACTTGAAAAAAAGAACTAAAACATTGTTATAGTAATTGTTCTATTCACCTACATGTTCATATCACAGAAAAGCCTATTCTCTCAAGCTGGTCAAATGTTATTCTAGGAAAAATAAGAGATAACTGACTGAAGTATGATAATAAATAAATTAATTAGTTCAACATCTCAAACTCAAACATAAATATAACATAATCTACAACATACATCTCATTAAGACAGCTAAGCCTGTGAGCAAACTGTGTCAGTGCCTGCCAACTGATGAACACCAATTCCACACAGACAGATTTTGTTTTTGCTAAAAATCAAAATTGTGTCAGAAAATATGCCCCCTGAGAGTCAGACTCTGTTGTTCTGAATATCCAGCAATGTTAGCTTGTGAACTCAAAGCCAAGGTAACTATGAATGCAGAGAGGAAATGACTCAGAATGTGTCAAACATTGTTTTTTTTAATGTCTTTTAATGACACTTCTGCTGCTTTTTTATACCGCTAAGCACACAGCCATGAAGAACTTTGTGGAAATAGTCAGTGGGATGAACAGCGAGGCTTTAAATTATGGTTGTCATTTTCGGGAAAGTGGAGATTTGGTTTCTTCTGACTTTGCAGGATTAAATGTCTTGAAAAAAGCTGACAGTTTACATCTGTAAAATGGAGTTGCTTCTCAATAAACCTGCATGCACCACATTATTTCACATTCAAATTAACAACAGCCAAGACTAGTGTGTCACTCTGCCAATTATTACAGAGCTAGGGTAGTAACCCAGAACTTGTCTTTAATTTTCCATCCACTGTTTATTTAATAAAACAGAAATGCCATCAGAATGAATCTTTAAAAAGGTCAGAGAGTGCAAGGCAGCAACAGCTCGTCATAAATCTTGTCTGACTCTGGAGTTGGGTTCAGACTACAAGCTCCAAAGTTGTGAGGCAGGTGGGATGATATTTTTTCCCGCTGTAGTAATAGTGATCTATAGGTGGATGTTTGAAAGGCTACAGCAGTCCATCTGCAGCTGCAAACAGTGAAATCCACCAGCTTTGCTCAGCATGAGTAGTCAACATTCTTCATGTGTAGCGATTTTGAGTATGGTACCCTGTGGGTCTTACACTGGACTGGCCTCTCCGAGTGTGAGTGTGTGTGTGTGTGTGTGTGTGTGTTGTGGTGTCGCAGTGGTCTGCTGGTTTTCTATGAGTGAAGCTTCAGCAAGCTTTAATAATTCACCAGTCTCTTTTAGCTCCCAGACAAACTGAGTTTTCACCGACAGGGGACTCGGGGAGCAAGCACAGAGGCAGCTTTGATTTAACTGGAGTCCAGTCCCCCCCCAACACACACACACAGACACACACATAAATGCACAGATGCTTGTGATACAATTCTCTGATATGCTCACACACATACTTCCTCCAACAGTAGCCTATGTAACCCCAGAGAAAAAAAATGGCAAATAGTGCAACGAAGTCTGTATGGGCCAAATACATCATGACAGGCCGATGAGGGTTCAAAGGTTTCTCCTAAACCAAAAATGCAAAACAACATTTTAGGAACATGTTAAACTCATTATTATGTTGATTTTTTAAAATGTCACTTAAACCTCACACTTACCTTGAAGGTTTTAAGAAATAATCACACACCCCATGGGATAACAAAAAACATTGTTTCGTGTAATGTGTGAAATTACCATATTTTTTTTCTGACACCACAAGCCACCTCAACTTGTAAAGTCACAAAAGATCACATGACCATCTATCACTCATAAATTCATTACGACAAATGAACATTTCAAGACCAATGAAAAACACACACCAACATGTCAAATAATGCAGGCAAGACAAAGTTTCATGCGGAGAAGAAGCATTTTCAGGTGGTTGTCAGGTCCTCCAAAGCAGACACCTTTGTGGGAAGAGTTTTGTGAAGGCTGCAGTCACTGGGATACAGCAGCAGAATTCGTGATGCACATAATTTACAGTTTCTCTCAAGAGGGAGCCGATTCTGTTTTCTTCTTCTTCATTTGACTGTAACACTGAAATTGACCCTGCGTCCCTAACCCAGTGTAGAGGCAACAAAAACAACTCAGCTATCAAAACTAAAGTCATATTTTGTTGGAAATATGAGAAAGAGCCTTGTAGAGAGAGAACATGAGGAAGAATAAAGAGTGTGAGAGCTGAGATTGACTGAGGGGCGAAACTGATGATTTCCATCATCAGAATTTAGTGTAAGAATAATCAAGACTGATTTTAGAAGAGATGGAGTGACAGTTGCTTTTGTTTTGATCATAATTTAATATAGGATTTGCAGTTCTGTCAAATCTCCCAGCAATTACAGCTGGTACCATAACGGAGACAGGAAAATTAGCTGCACACAAACAACAAATACACTCACAGAGCATGTCATTAGAACACCTGTGCACCTGTTTATTCGTGCAATTATCCATTCAGCCAATCACATAGCAGCAGTGCAATGCATCAAATCATGCAGATATAGGTCAAGAATTTAATAGTTGATGGTTAATGTTCACATCAAACATCACAATGGGACTGCTCATCTCCTGGAATTTTCACACACAGTCAAACAGTCTCTGGAGTTTACAAAAACACCCAGTGAGCAGCATTTCTGTGGACAGAAACACCTTTTTGATATGAGAGAGACAGATGCATTCTGCTACACTGTTGGCTATATGAAGACATAAAAACCTTACCAAGTACAGCTCATATACCTAGATATTGACATCCCTTCAAACCAAACCAAAATTCAATATTTACCAATATTGCCATGGTAGCTACAGAATAAGTCAGGGTATGTCACAGCCTCAAGGAAAAACACCACACATGATCACAACAACACATGGAGCTGTATTAAGCTCCTTCAAAATCTTCCTTGTCTTACTTCTATCAGTTTTCTTCTATGGTACTTGACATTACTATTCAATTCAATTGTTCAACTCTCATATTTTATTTTGATGGGTTTTTTTTTTACTATATGCTTTTATCATGGTACACTGTGGTTCATTACCACTCATTCAGTCATATAATAACTCAGCCCTTCAAACACCTACAGATAACATGAAGCACTGCTTTTACCCTAGGAAACATTAAAAACAGAGCATATTCTGGTAAACTTTAATAGTAAATTTGGTTTGTGAATGGATGGCTCTCAGAAGTTGGAGAGCAATTAAATCTTTGCTTACAGACTCTTGTAGGCCTGAGACAGTCCTGCATGGAGGAGCATTTTGGCTATATGGATAAAGCAAAATATTCCATGTCTTGGATCCATAAATATACAGTATGTTAAGACTGTCTGCTTGTGTGCAAACACTGAATTATGTTAAACCACTGAAGCTCTCACTGAAATTTAACACAAAGAATCACAACAGACTTTTCTTTACCTCTCCTCAGAATAAAATGCACAAATACACGCACGCGGACACACACACACACACACACACAGACTTGTATGACAGTGATCAGTACTGAAAAGGCTACATTGTAAACCCATGTCTAATTTCACAGATGCTGAACAAATTGTCCTCTAACCTAAAGAAGAATGTGTTCGTGTGGGTGGTATAATTTGTGCAACTCAGTATGTGTGAGTTTGTTTGTGAGTGTGCGTGTCTTTGTGTGTGTGTTTGAGTGCATTTTCATCTCGGATTCAGACAATGAGAAAAAGTCAGGGAGGCGTGACGAGAGCACAAGATGCAGGGGGAATATCTATGTGATTGTGTCTGTTCGTACATCTTGACACTTGCTGTGTGTCTCCCAACCTTGTGTGTATGCACGCACGTGCACACGCACACACACACACACACACACACACACACACACACACACACACACACACACACACACACACACACACACACACACACACAAGGATGGGGGACGCAACAAATATCATACATGAGTACATCTCTGCATTAGGCTGCAGTGCAGAACGGCCAACAAAGCTTCACACACATCTCTTCGGGATTCAGAGGCTAGAAGCCGTCACATATATTCTTGATGCAAGTTGACGGTTTCACTTCTAAACCGATTTACAGTGAAATGACACTCACACAGCCTCCCTCACTGCTGCAGAGCCAATGAATAGTCAAACGTGTCATTTTTTCCCCCCCTTTAACATAAGCATGCTATGAGGTTCATTGGATGGGTGTGTATTTGTGTACAAGAGCAGTATTTTCCTATAGACCTAGAAACATTTATCCTATGTCAATTTCCCTCTTCACAATCACCCCCGCATGTAGTTCACTGATTCGAGGAGGAATCCATACATTTATAATATTCATGGATATATTTAAATAAATCAGCATTAAGGTCTCCAGGAAAAGATACAGACAGCCTGACAGATCTATCAAGTGCCATCAGAATTTAGGTGAGGGTTTATTGTTTTGTCTAGATGTATTTTTGTTTTGTGATTTTTTTTTTTTCAGCCTAAAACTGGGAAATCTATTTAGCTTCAGTAAAAAAAATATGACAGCTCAGGAACGTACTTCAGTGACCACATTCAGGGCAGAGTTTAACCTTATTACCAACAACAGCTCCCTGATGGATATGTGGCTGGATGTGAATGGCTCAGTGTTTGTGTGTGTGTCTGTGTTTGTTTGTGTGTGTGTGTGTGTGTGTGTGTGGGGGGGGGGGGGTTGTGTTTCCTCCCTTACTGTGTGTATCTTTGAAAATCCACCTTTGAAAAACCTCCCCATAAATGGACTGTCAGAAAAAGTTGTTTGTGTTCAAAAAGAGGCCAGATAGGGAGCTCAAAGGAAGTGGATAGAAAGAGAGTGCGGCAGACATGGAGAGACTGAAGGAAGGCTGTGAGTACACAGATGAGAGAAGTGGGTCTGATTGTAGTAAGAGATTGTGCCTGTTGGGTTTGAACCCAATGTACAGAATATGTTTCCCACTGTTCCTCTTCATGAAATGATTCTTACATTGTTGTCTCAGGGAAAAAACTGTTTTATTAAACAAATATTAACTGTGTGGGGTGTATTCTACTACTACATATTTGATTTAATTAAAAATGTCCACAGATTAGACTAATTTGATCATGGGTTCAGCTCACTGTTCCTCTCAATACAAGATGACAATACATAGTGACAGGCTGATCTTTCCCAGTCCGTTTCCATCTCACCCACACAATCCATCTGTAAAGAGCACAGAGGCAGCCCCTCAACATTATAGTCAGATGACATTTATGGCATGACAGGACACTTCACACATTCTCCACTGTTTGCATGTGTGCGTAAGTATGTGTGCACATTTGTGTGTGCACAAGTGTGTGTGTAGGCCCAGGATGTGTCGCTGTCTGGTTAAATGTGACATTTCCAAGGTTAGGGCTTGTGAGGTCAATGTCTCATTAAAGGTTATCTGTTAATTACAAGGACAACTTGGGGTCATAGCGAGGTGACAATGCCCCCCTCTCGCCTTGTTTTCTCACACACACATGCACGTAAAAGTTAAGAATAGTTTGTTTCATCTGACCCCTTCATGTAAAGCCACTCAAAGCTAAGAGGGAGTCACCACAGTAGCTCTACTGTCCCTGTTAACATGAATGCTCAAACACGTTTGCTTGATGAGACACACACACACACACACACACACACACACACACACACACACACACACACACACAAAGTCCAAATACAGAAACGTGATAAGGACATAAAGCCAAACCAAAGATGGTCTCAGTATTAAGCTCTATTGTAAACTTGTTGGAGACAATCACAGGACAAAAACTGTCAACAAACATTTCAAATTACCTCTATGTATGTGCACAGTGGATCAAATTGGTGTTTTTTGGTGACATTTCTGGAGAATGCTGACTTAACGTCTTATACAAGTGAAACAATAACTGCAAAGTAAGAAGGTAATTTCTCTAATATTAAACTTTAATGATCCCTCTGGGTAAACTGGGTCATTGAATCGTCAGTTATTAAGAAAAGAACCACACAAAAAATAGAAAGTTTTGTATAATATCCATGGAGAGGGGTGTTAGTGTGGATTTGTTGTGGCAGGAAGCTTTAAATGGGATTTTGACAGCCTCTTTTCACCCAGCATGAAAAAAACACAGAAGTTCAAATACAATTTTGAACCACAAAAAAGTACTTAGGAGGCACAGTGCACCTGCAAAATGTTGCTACAAAAGAACAACCTCTTTTTCTTTTTCTTTTTTTTAAACTCTGTGCACAATGTCATATCATGACAGTAGGTAGCAGTGCTAACAAATCAGAATATTCTTACCTTTTCTATGATGCTTCAAGCATTCATCAGTAGCCATGGAGCGTCACTGGCTTGACTGCTTCAAGAACTGGCCTGAGAGCAAGCACAAACAGAAACAAGGGCAAAAGACTAGTTATGAGGTACCCAAAGAAAAAAGTTTATAAATAAAAGCACTGAGCTTGTGTTTAACACTCAAGATGTCTGCACGTGTTTGTCTTCATATTTAAATACAGTGAAACAGCCATTCAGAGAGCAGCCTGTTTGATTTGAGCTTTCTGGGAGCAACTGGCTCCATTCCCCCATGTTAATGTAATCATATTACCACACAGGAAAGCTATTGTCATATGCTTCTGTCAAAAGAGTAATGGAAACGCTAGCAGGCTTTATATAAGTAAAAGAGAGAACGGGTCTTGCATAAGAGCAGAGCAGTGTAAAAAGCCCATATGCAGGACCTAATTTCACGCAATCAACAAAGCCACTTTGTGTCAAACCTTTGCTCTTTTTAAATCCTTCTTTAAAGGAGCTGCAGGCCTCTGAATCAAGACTTGGACAAGCCTCACAGAAGCTCACAATTTCATTTCACACTGAATGGAATTAGCCAGTGGACCAACCTTACAAAGTGGCTTTAAAAGATTTTAGTTCCGCCCCAAAACACCCAGCATGTCGCTGCTGTGAAATGTGAATATGAGGATGTGAGAATGTACATGTTTCTATGACTCTGTGTGTGGGTGTGTGGGTGCGCGCGCATTAAAGAGAAACGTCTGGAGAAATAGATTCATAAAAGGTCATGACTAAAATGTCCTTTTACTTTAGGAAATTACCCAGTAATGCTCCACTGCAAGACCAGCCTTTATTATCAATATGTCCATTTCAGGCATTTGCTTCGCACCATCACTGCTGAGAGAGCATGTCTGAACTCCAGTGACAAGCAAGACAGAGACAAACAAAGCAACCTATTACTATCTCACTTTCCTTTCTCCTTTCATCTGTTTATTTACCTGTCTATCCATCTGATTAGATTTCTTAAATGGTCAAAAGGAATTCATGTGCCTAGGAAAGCAAAACTTAAGCTTGCCATGAGGCAAGATGGATACATGATAATGGACTGTTTGAGGGCTGCAGGTAGGGATGCATTCTTTTGACATGCTTTGAATTTTTTATGTTTCAATTCTGCAGTCTGCCTTCATTGGTTTTGGTTAACAAACTCCTGTTTTAAGTCTCTCTGATCCCATCTATCGGTCTCTCTCTCTTTCATTCATCTCCTTTCCCTATTATCCATAGTGAAGCTGACAGTTTAAAGGGGACATAGGGAAAGAGGACAGAGGACAGAGAAGCAGAGAGCCAGAGAACAACAGAGGGAGAAAGACGGAGTTAATGCTTTGTGTTTGCTGCTGTGTGGGTCTGGCTGTGGTCCAGCAGGGCCTGAGGATCCAATGTTGCAGCTCTGATGAGGAGAGCTCTGCAGCCCCACTCTTCTCTTTCTGCTTCCTTGCTTTCCAACACTTTCTCCAGTCCCTACAGTTTCTCCTTACCTCTTCTCTCATTCGCCTGTACTTGTTAGCTTTCTCCACACCCCTTTCTCCCTCCCTGTCAGTACCCTGCCAATGTGATCCATGTGTTGTGCTCCGACAGAGACTTGCTGAGGCAGCAGAAAGAGGGAATATTTACAGATCAGTCAGATGGGGTTGAGCTCTGCTCGCACTGCACACTCACAGTTCCTCGTCAATCACTGTTACAACAGCTGCAACACACAGGCAGGGACACTGCTACACACATATATACAAGCATTTTAGCCACAGCATAAGCACACACAAGCAAGTGCACTTACACATATGATCATACAGTAAAGTACTTAATATGCAAACACACGTGAACATATGCACAGATCTGGGTAAAACTGCAGAAAAAGTAAGTAACACTGCAGCCATGTTAGATGTTTTCTGCTGCTAACATACTGCAATAGTAATAAACTATTTTAGTCCACAAACTTACTGTCCATTGTGGGGTTTTTTTTTCCCTTCCTGATGTAGATGAACAAGCACCGTGCATGTGTGAATGAGTGGGTGTGAATGTAGTGTAAAGCACTTGATATGACTAGAAAAGCACTATAGAAGTGCACTCTAAGGTGACATGATAGCCGACTGGTTAGGGTACGTACCACATGAGCCTTAGTGTCCTAAGTAGCAAGTCCCTGGTTTGACTCCATACCTTGCTGTGTGTCATTCCCCTACTCTCTCTCCCCATTTCCTGTCTCTCTTCACTGTCCTATAAAATAAAGTCATAAATCCCCAAAACTAAGTGCCATCCATTTACCAAATCTCTTTGTTCATAAAAACTAAATGATCAAATAGTGAATCAGGTTTGTTTTTACTTCTTGTAATGTTGCTTTACATATTGCATCCAAACATATTGCCTTAAGGAGATACAGCCTAAGCTTAGATTTTAGTTATTCAAGAAATAAACTATCAAGAAATATTTGAGTACATAAACAAGACCAAAAAGAAGTAGAAAACAACCACGTCTACACACCTGCAACCTGTCAATTTTGCTTTCATCAGCTCAGTTCAAAGACTGAATTGACTGAATTTTGCCTGAAACCTTTCTAATTGATGCCAGTTCTCCAAGCTTCCTCTAACATCCACTGTTGAGCCCACAGCAAACTGAAAATCTACTGTTGCTTTTTGCCCTCTTTCTCTTCTCCTAATTTTTTTTTTTTTTTGCATCTATTCCTCAACTTGTGGATATGTAACAGATGAATCACCAAGTCCAGTGGGAGCTTCACCAAAACTACACGCACAGTGCAGAAACACACACGCAGTAACACACTGCAGCGCTCTAAGCAAACAGATGATGCTGCCAAAGAGAGGTGTTGCTCCTGCTAACTCTGTCAGCCCAACAAGGTCACCATTCAAAACACAGGCTGTGTGTGTGTGTGTGTGTGTGTGTGTGTGTGTGGTGTGTGTGTGTGTGTGCGCGTGCATAAGTGAGTGAGAGCATTTGTGTGGAGTGCGTCAACAGCATGGGAGACCTTGACATCCACTTTTTGAGTTTTCTACCCTGCTGGGGCAGATCTCCTACCCCCGATCACCCTGTTGCTGTGCCGACATCCTGCCAACACCCCGTCAATTACACTGACCCAGCCCACCCTCTAGCCACCTCACACACACACACACACAAATTGCAGCACCTCTTTACCCACCTCTTCCACCATTGTACTTCACTCCCTCACCTACCGGTAAAGTCAACAGGAGCCATAATGTCAGCAACCTGGCTGGCGTCATGGTAACCATTTGCCCAGTGAAGGTGTCATTCAAGGACAAACAGTCACATTGTATCAATGTAGACGTCCTGACCTATTCAAAACTTTATTTCATGCATGCATTACATTTAAGGTTATCGGCTCTCACTTATCTGATGTGACACTCACACTTCCAGGCTTAATGTCACGGCTCAGTGCCCTTAAATAATATTTAACACTAATTGGAAATGACACGAGTTATCAGTCATTTTAATGGTTACCCTCCAAACAGCCTGTGTAATCTATGTGTAGTCTGTCCCTAGAGTAGCCAGGTCCACCTTTCCCAACACAAAGACCAACTGAAGTCAATTAAAGCCTGTTTGTGGCACTGAATAACCACTACCTCACATGTCCATGCACTTAATAAAGTGATATTCAGCACATGCAACACTTAACGAAAGGTACTAGACTTTACCAATGTATTTGCCAAGCATCCTTTGCAGATTTCCAGTTTACAGTGAATTCATAAAAATAAATAAATGAATTTAAATTGCACTGTTGCAGAGCTGACTCATTCTGACCTAAATTCATTTTCGCAGTTTCTATAATGACCAATTAACATACTGCTAGAGCAAAACGGACAATTTGTTTTATATATTTGGGGCTAGTGATTCATCAAGTCTGTCAAAAGAAGAAAGACAAAAATAATCCATAAATAAGAGCACACTACAAGGCTTTGATCTACAATTTGAAAGTCACAAGATACAGTCAGCATGACAAACATTTTCTGGTCACAGAACTATTCAGTTACACTGTTCAGTGCAGACCAAACAATACCTGTGCAGTACTACTGAAAGAGACTTGGGAGTAATATTCAGTCCACACCACAAGTATTTGAGTCACAGATTTTTTGCTCTTCAGGCTCTGTTCTTCAGCATGTTCAATTTGAATACTGCAATAGTGCTAAGTCTGAGCTTTAATTTGAGCAAGTTTACATTAATACAAAAAGAGCTGTGTAGGAGATACAGCCCTTTTAACACACAGAGACCAGAGTTTTGGGGATCAACAGTGACTTAACACGACATCAAAAATATATATATATATCATCATATTCAATATCTAGTGGAAAATGATTTGCAGTCAATGACTGCATAAAGTCTTTGATAGACATCATCAGACGCTTGATATATCATCTTCTGTATGAGTTGATCAGGTACTAGTTTTTCACAGGTTCATGCTTTCTCTAATCTGTATGAGAAATATGTCATTCACTGCCCTGCACGTGTAGTATTACAGTTTCATTGTCAAAATTTTAATACAGTTTTTTCATCATGTGAAAGATAATGCAAAAGCTATAGTTCTGGTCATAGCTCAGTTATGAAATCCTACCACACTGCAGAGAGTCTCTCCTGCTGTTGCTGACAGCTCTGTCAGGTGAACACCAGAGCAGGGTATTGGAGTCAGTGACAAGCAAAAACGAACTGCGCTGCCCTCTGTTTCTCTACTTCAGTTTTGTGATTTGGTCATTTTAAGACTAAACTAGGTTTGTAAAGTTTACAGCTTGGCACACTGTTGCTCCTGTACTGTGCTGTGTACTGTGAGGCAACTTTTAGGGGTCAGCCCTAGCTCAAATGTTCAATTTCTTTTGACCCCTTCCAGTTTGGGTATTATATGTTAAAAGGGTTTTGTCTCCCACACAGTTCTTTCTATATTGATGTAAACCTGCTCAAATAAAACTGAGACTTCACACCTGAATGTAGTATCCATCATTTAATCTCAAATTAAATGCGCTGAAGCACGGAGGCTGAGGAAAAAAAATTGTAACTGTCCAAATACTTACAGCCTGGACTGTATATGTACCCTACATTTTTAAAAGAAAGCTAAACTCCTTCTGAACTCGATGTACCCCTATGCATAACTCCAGAGTGTTGATTTTCAAAAAGGCCATGAGCTGTAGTTTCTTCCACACCCTTCATAATGATTTAATATTAACACATCAGTGAATATACAGTATTAACAGAGATCTTGGTATCAAATATGTTGCCTCAAACTACAACATCCTGGCACTTCTCTATCTTTCAGGGAACACTTTGCTTATAACTTTTTTTCTCCACAGAAAATTACTTTATCCACACAGACAGGCATGAAATTGAAAATGCTGTGTTTTGAATTTGGCAGCCTGTATATCTACATCTAGTAAGTGATTATAAAGATAATTTCAGCAATTCTGCAGCAGCTTGTTATGAGCATTGAGGCCATGCCTGTGGTTATCCTTCCTTCTTTTTGGATGGACAATGCACAGCAGAAAATGAATGGTAAACTAAACTTCTCTTACAGAAATAAATGATCAGAATATGAGTGCTGCTTCCTGCATACTGTCCCATACATCTCTCCCTTGTATGTATGCATCTCTCTGTCTACTGGGCTTTCCTTTTCCATCATTTTTTAAGTGTATTTGTCCATATGTCTATGTTTCTCACTTGTTTTCAGGAGTGGTGGAGAGGAGGGCCTCGAGTAAAAGTTGAGCCAACTCTGAGCCAGACATTAATAATTGAGGAGGGCAGGAGGGGAGAGAATGGCTCCTGCAATATTCATATGTCATATTGACTTGACTGCCAGCCACTCGTCCATGCACCCAGTACTTATGAAGTCTCACAGATGACTGAGGATGCAATGCTGCGTCCTCCCCCTGCCTCCTCCTCCTACATCTCCCTTTCCTTCCTTCTGTCCAATTTCTCATCTTCCATCCATGTGCCACCTCCTCTCTTTCTCCACTCCCTCCCCACTCTGCCATCTCTCTTTTTGTCCCCCTCTCCTTCCCAGTGCCACTTCTTCTCATCCCCTCCTCATCTATTGCCATCTCTCAGAAGACCATGGCAAGCCCATGGGCCAAATTCTATTACAGACCAAATCAAAGAGATGCTTCTCAATTCCCTCAACAGACAAAGGGAGCACATGCATGCACCAAACACAGGTTACAATCTCTCACACACACACACAGACCACCACATCGTACCCTCCCACCAGTCACTACTTACATACAGAAGCAGACAGATATTCACACTCTGCAAACTCAACAGTTCAAAAGAAACTGACACAAGACATTGACAAGTGGACAAACGGACAAACTATAACTTCAGACTGTGTCCTCGAGGTCAGCCCCCTCCCCAACTATTACACTGCTGTCAGAGCGTTCCCACTGTTGCCAACTATAAACCTGCCCTTTCTGCCTCTCCATTTCTCCAGGCCCCAGATGCAGTCTTTAATTAGCCATGGTAATGGTAACATGGCTGTGAATAAGTAGCCAGCCGCCTGACTGGTCCAAATCTGGGAGGACAATCTGATAAATTAGACAGTAAAGCGGAGAGAACCATCGTTAGTACCAGCCGTCTGCATTTTAGCATCAGCCGTAAAATATCAAATCCTCAGAAAGAGTTGGAGTGTTTCTGAGGTCAACTAATTATCGAGCGCTGCAGGCTACACTGGCTGCCTTTCAACGTGATTAGATCTGAACCCACCAGAGGACATCCGGTCCACTTGTTCTCTTGTACAGAGAACTAAGATTAAGATTAAAAAGCTCAGAATGAAATAAAAATATATATTTTTTGTATGCTGTAAATTCAGCATCTGCTGTTCTTAGCAGGAAGAGAGAGAGAGAGAGAGAGCTGGACAAAGGGGGAAGAGGGATTTGATGTGAGAGTCCCCTGCATCTTCCAAAACAGCCTCAAGCTGAAAGCAAGAACTGAGAGCAGGGAGATGTAAAAAGAATAATGCTGCTGCTGTTTAAACTACATCATCAATTTTGGTGATTCGCATGTTTTTACTTCAAGGTCTTTAATAAGCACAACATTTGTCATGACCCCCAGGCCAATAAAATCCACTCAAAACCCATAATAACATTTGTTAAAATACATAAATTGAAAATGAGGCCACTGCGTAACATTCCTGAAAACCTGGCTTTTTAATAATGCAAGATTTTTTTTTTGGTAATAAAGCACTGGAAAGAAGAAAATACAGTAGAAATGACACATGTAATCATGTTGCTTCATCATCACATACATGAAATAGACAAGCTATAGGATTCAATGCTTGACTCAACTCCTAGGGGACTACGCCATGACCTTGGTGTTAATGCATGCGTTAGGGAAAATGCCTCAATCGACAAATTCCAGTTTGAAACCAACATTGTGAGGACATTTTGGAGAGTCCTAACAACTTCAAAGGGCTGTTTGAGGGTTGCTCCTGGTTTTAGATTATTTTAGGTTCTGTATTTATTTGTGACAGTTAAGATTAGGCTGAGGGGCTAGAGAATGTATTACGTCAATGAGTGTCTTCAAAGTTAGACAACTATGTATGTTGTGTGTGGGTGCGCGCATTATGGAACGTGGCAGGGAGTGGTGGTGGGTAGCGGGTGTTGCAGTATATCACCTCTGCTCTCCCTGGGGATGAAGTAATAATAATTCTCCACCAAGCTGAATAGATAGAGCCTGAGGGCTCAGACAATACATGGAAACAAACAATTCACATACACCAACTTGAAAGAGCCATAAACCACCAGCCGCCCACACTGTCCTCACTGAACCAGGCCTGTAACATTGCTTTGCACCAACAACCAGTTAATCACACACACACACTATCAATTTGTGGAGCACAAGCACAGCACAGTAATAAATATGTAAATAACCCCACACTTTGTGCCTGTGTGTGTGTTGGAAGAAAAGAATAGTGCCCACAAGGAGAGTAGGTGTAAGCTTTTCTATCATCCTGTATTGAGATGACACACCCTACATAGCACAAGTTCACACCAAACACACACACACATAAAATGACCTATCCATGACAGCAACTGTGTACAGATGGATCAACAAATACAAATGGATCAATTGGAAAGTAGTGCACCCCCCTTCCCTCCAATCCCCACACACACACACACACTTTCCATGACTGTGAGAGTGGGAAGAGAGGGGGGTGTCTGTCATTGTCCTGTAAGGGGATATCAGAGCTGATGTTGGCGACTTATCCACACTCTTCATAATCCATTGTGTGCGTGTGTGTGTGTAGCCAACCAGGCCTGGTGTTGTTGATAAGGGCTGAGGGCTTAGTCCTCACTCACAGGGACACACTCAGAGCATTAATGAGCCCGCAGCACACAGGAGAGTCTCTGCCAAAAAGGTCTTTATCAGCCACTAGGGGCCTGTGTGTGTGTGTGTGAGAGAGAGAGAGAGAGAGAGAGAGAGAGAGAGAGAGAGAGAGAGAGAGAGAGAGAGAGAGAGAGAGAGAGAGAGAGAGTTCAGTGTGTCAAAAGGGGAGAGTCCTTGTGTCTTCACATGTTTGCTTTTTTATTAGATTGCAAAGTATTAAAAATATTAAAAATTAAAAATATTCATGATGACACACTCTCATTCTGGACATAGACACACACACATACCAAGTGTTTACACTAGCACTGGAATCCCACCCAGAAGAAACTAAATGATAGAAAAGTCTATTATATTTTGCTGTCATTTACAGGATCCTCTGCTTTCTGTGTCTGTGTCTTAGTCCCACCCCACACACAGAACAGAGAGGAGCAGAGGAGAGACAAGTTAACAATTTGTTACATGAAGTGCAATTAAAGCTTCCAACAACCGTTATAAATCCCTCTAAAAGCAGATATAGACAGATGTCAACCCCAGATGCCAGATGTTTAAAATATCAGTTTTCACTCATCTTGGACTGTCAGAGAGGAAATACTCTTTCTGGCTCTACAAGACCAACATTAGTAAGGTGAGGTGCAAAAGTTGAAAAAAAAAAGTACACTTATTTCAAGACAGAGGAGGAAGAATGATTATTGTCAACAACCTAATAACCCAACATACAGCAGTGCTGTTTGCAAGGGCACATTCACAGACAGAGTTAAAGCTGTCTGTGGATGTGTGTGCAATATCTGAAGTTAGTTAGCTGGACAACAGGGTAATCTTGTTATCAGAGCTACCAAAGCCAAGCAGCTAAGGTGACTGAACGACAGAGTATTATATTGGTTGTCAACATGAGGCTGTGGATAAGTGTCAGAAACAAAATGGAGACATGGACAGACTGACAAGAGGACAGGGGGTGGCACAGGTTGCCAAGAGGTCTACATGTCTGTCTGCAGCAGACTCAACTACTACACTAGGACAGTAATTCTGGTCCCACAGTTGCCATATACACACATAGTACAAGAACAAGTGACATGCACTTCAAAGTGTACACAAAGCCAGCAGAAAGAACACACTCACCTAGGTACGACACTGAAAAAAAGAAAACAGCTGTCAACTCCAACTTTTTGATAAATGGCTTTTCTTCCACTCTCCCTCTGATTTGTCATGTTTCAGTAACCAGGAGGCACTGCTTTCATCTGCAAAAGGTACAAAGCAGAGAGAGGAGGGATGGTGGCATCAGGAAGTGTGATGTACAATGTCTTTTAAGCACCTGAATTTTGCTTATCATTTACCGGTACTTTTGAATTATTAAATAGAATCAACAAATCAATCACACAAGCAGTCAGTCAGTCATCCAAAAGAGGGAGAGATGAAAAGGGGATCAGGGAGAGTGAAACTGGAGAGTGGTTTTGAAGTATTTCAGGTTTAGGACTGTGCATTAAGAATTTATGGGATCTAAGTGATGCTGGTTTGAGATTACAGCAGGGGAGGGGTTCACTAAGCTGTAGAGTGATACTGGTGCTTGGCGGGGGGGGAAACTGCTGAGTTGTATGTACCATTTGACAGTGGGGGGTACTTCTCAGAGATATACACTGCACACACACAGGAGGAGAAGGGGAACCAGAAGGGGGTTGGGGAACAAAATTGTTTAGAAACATCTACCTTTGTAGTAACAAAATCACCTCTGTAAATATTCCTACAAATGTGGGTCATATAAAGATTATTATATTTAATATTAAGTCATGCAACAAGGTGGTTATTCTTTTGTCTAGTTGACCTGAAATTTGGACACATAACAAATTCGGCTTATCTTCCACCATTGTAGCCACGTTCGCAATTGTAAGTAAGTTACTTCTGGCTTTATGTAGTTTTTTCCTAGTTACATAAAGAAAAACGCTGCCGCAAGATCAACCTTGGTGAGTAGAAGGCATACAAAGTGTACACCACCCCCAACACAATTATGCAGGTATTTCACCAAGACATTCTAAATGACCAGATAACTTACATAACTGAACACAGCAAATGACAACACAGCAAAAGAAGGCAACTAGTATGGATATACATATACAACAGCACACATGAGGGATTCAATTGATTAGAACAGCATTAGAGGCTCTGATGAAGGACACCTGCTCTTAAACTTAGACACAAGAACAGTGAGGAGGTTCCTGCCTGACAATATCCACTGTGCACACACTCATAAGAGACAGAGTTTACAAAACAGATTGTGTGTCCGTACTCTTGCAGCCCACATACAGACATAACACAAAAACACACATGCTCACATAACATGTCTGGTTCCTTTAACAGCATCTGTCTGCTTCCAAAGCCCTGGAGTAATAGCAGTCATTACTGCACCCGAGCAACGTGAGCACACACTCTCACTGACACACTCACACGTATACACACACATTCTATCTCTCTCTCTCTCTCACACACACACACACACACACACACACATTGTCCAGCAGGTTATTACAGCAGCAGTGTAGCTTATTACCCTGCCTCAGCACCACTCAATTATTCAGCCTGAGTCCACGGGGAAAGGAGAAGCAGCTCAGTGTGCTACTTACAACACGCCTAAGTAGGCCAAAGAGACTGAAACTAAAGTATGACACACAGACGCACAACAGCATCACCGTGCAGACCCGTGGAAACTGGGAACTCCAAGCACAGATAACACGTCAGGAAATGCCTTAGCAATTCAAAGTGTGTGTGATGGTTGGTCACTTCTGGTGAATATGGTCACAGAAGGCCAAATATATCACTGTCTAGAGAGACAATTAACGGGCCCCGAGTTTCGACTTATCCCAACTCTGACTTGATCTGACTTTTTCAGTGTGGCTGTCATCAGTTCATAGAAAAATATGTCTTCACCAGTACCTGTAAAAAGCGAGATATTTCCTCAAAAAAAAAAAAAAAAACAACATTTCCTGTTGAGCCTGCTTAACAGAAATAAAGCCGGTACATCCCTAGTCACATACACCTTTGCTAGACTGCCTACGTGCACACAAACCACAGAGGACGTTAGAACCTTGCTTGATCCCCCAGCAGTTTATTAAATACTTTTACAGTCTTGTGGAGAAATACAGAGGCAGAGGGGCTGAGAGTAAGAGAGGAGAGGGAGCAGATCTATTTTAGAGTGAGATTAAGCAGAGTTGTGTTGAAATAGAAGCCCTGACCGACCAAGCCATGATCTGGGGACTTATTAAAGACTCTTATTAAAAGTTAAGGAAGGCCCTAAGAACCTTACAATAAGAGTGGGGGGTGAGGAGGTGAAAGAATCACACAGTAGAGGGGGTGTGATGTGTGTGGTGCAGAGAGGATTGAATGTAAGTTCTTTCTTTCCTCCATTTCCTCACTCTATTTTTTCTTTCCCTCTCCTCTGTTTTCACATACACACACTATGACAATCTCCCTCCCTGCTCATCTCCGCCAACTCCTCCACAGTCTCCAACCAGGTCAGCTAAATAAAGTCCATGGTTTTAGCCTAATTTCTGACAGCCCGAAGACTTCACACAAACATCAGACACATACACACAACTGCATGCACTTACAGTCATCAAGTGCTAGTTATAGATTTCAGAGCAAATCCTTTTTTCCTGATTTGCTAGGCGGTGTGCAGCACAGTCACTGAGCATAACAAAGGCTGGTGCAGGCTGATTTGGTTCGATGCAGTCCTGTGTAACTGCAGCCTATCCCGTAGAGAGTAGAGGGAGTGCTGTACCACCTGCTTATTGATCAGTTAAAAGATAAGACTTGCTAGAGCTAAATATCTGACGCCAAGGGAAGTGCTGGCGTAGAGCTGCCTTTCTACCTTCCCTGGAACCCCAGGGATGCGGATCGAAGACCACACTCTCTATAGGTGTGTGTTTGTGTGAGAGACATGATATTAAACAACCATGGACAAAAAAATAATAGCATATCCTTCACTGTTTTGCATCTTTGTCTCTCCCTCTCTCTTAATACTACCCATCATCAGCGCTTTGTCCTTCAAACAAGAGCAGGCAGGAAGCATAATGGAAACCATGGCAACGAGACAGCAAACCGACAGCAGTGTTTAAGCTGAGTGAGGACGGATGGATGTATGGATAGATGGGGTTTTCTGAGAGGACAGCTGAAGGGGAGGTGAACTGAGAAGATACGTGGAGAAAAAAATAAGATTCTCAACACTCATTTTCAACACCCTCCCCCCTTACATGCATGTCTGGATACGACACATACACAGACATACACACTCCAGCACACTGGAACTTCATTTTCTTGGGAAGATCTGTAGGATTTTGAGGCATAATGTGAGCGGGTGCTTTGGTTTAATAAGGGTTCTGCGTTTTTTTCATTTACAATTTCCAAGTCTCAGCTATCAAAGTTACTCATTAAACATGTACAGCCCACAGATTTCAGCTGGACTCAAACCAACGGAAACCATGCGGTTATTCCCAGTTGGTAAGGTTTTTGTTACTAAGTATTTTCAGCTAACAGCATGTAGTGACTGGCATTAAGGTTTCCTCAGATATTCTTCTGGATTCCCCCGGCAGTAAGCTGGAATTATGATGTCAAATTTAAAACAAACGTCACAGAAACAAACGTGTAAGGATTAATGTGAAAATATTCTAATTTATTCCAGGCTTAATCCCTCATAATATCCCTGGTAAGTAGCTGTAAGAAGGCAGATGCACATACACTCAGTCTTCCATATACATATACAGTAATGCCTAGAGTAAGGCCCCTTTCTCGGAGTAACCACCACAAGGAATAAGCAAACCTTTCCTTTTTTGATGAGACAGATGAAAACAGACAAAAACAGCAGCCCAGTAAAGCAATAGTTTATAAATAAACAATCATTTGTTGCAGGTTTTAGCCTATGAAAAAATAACCTATAGCATGTTGTAGCCTAATAAATTTAAACTTGTAGCAAGACTTAATAAATGATAACTTATGGCATGTTTTAGCATTTAACAATGACTTGTGTCATGATAATAAAATAGAACTTGTACTATTTTTAGCCTAATAAACCATCATTTGTAGCATATTTTAGTTTCATAAACAACGACTTACACCATGTTTTAGCCTCATAAATTTGAACATGCATTAGCATTGGCTTAATAAACAACACGTAGCATGTTAAACTTGGTCTTGAAGTTTGCTTTAACATGTTTACCCTGATAAACTTGTGCTTGTGGCAATTCAAACTTAGTCATCATGATTTAAGCAGTTTTCTCTTAATATACGTAATATAAGTAATAGGAAACACGTTCCTTAAACTTACTTCAAATAAAGTATAAATCTCGCTTCGGATGACTCGGACAAGGTCCATTTTCGTGCGTCGTCGCTGCCTCCAGCTGGTTCAAAGCCATTGGTGGGTTTATTGTTACTCCCTTGTGTTCATAGAGTAAAATCTCCACTGCGGTTTTTGAGAAACATATTAAGCAGTAAACTGAATCATTCTGATAGACCTTTTTTTTCCCAACTACCCACACAGGTATTGCTCTCGTGTTAGTTGAAGGCCCCACACCCCTGGTACACCCACACAGGTGTTTTCACTTCATTAGTTGATTAGAACTCTCCCCACGACAGTGTGGGCGTGTACTTCCGGCTTGATTGACAGCTCCTCCCCTCTCCTGTTAGCGTGGGACAATTTATACATTTATTTTTTTCCCCACCACAATCGCTGCAAATTATTGACAGCAAGTATTAATACAGCTCGAAATAATTTGCAAATGATTATCTATGAAAAGACCTTTATCTTTCCTGGTACATTGGGTAAGATTATCTCAGTAATTTCAAGCTCCACACAAACAATTTGAGATGAGGTCTATTCAGAATAATTTCGTTTTATTTACCATCAATGAAGTTATGGCCAACCTGAGCCTCCACCTGTGTTCTCTTGATACAGTTTAGTTGGGCTTACAGTACCTCAGACACACCATGGTGAGAATCTCTTTAGCTTAGTCAAAACATAATTACAGGATACCTGTACCTGTCATGCAACAAAGTGACATGCTCATCTTGTTTACACAACTCAGGTGACAGTGCAGACCACGGTGCAGGCTCTTTAAGAAATGGTGCGTTCATGTGCTGATGAGAGGCTCAGAAACCTGACATACAGTTTCAGAGCTGTAGGAGCTGTTACCCTTGTATTCACAAGCTAGCTGTATTGTGTTCAATCAAACAAAACACATACATGATAAAATAAAAATAATACTACAGAAGGGATAATGTATATGTGGCTATCAGAACAACCATAGAGACAAACAGTAACATGTGAATACTACTATTAATATTCCTATTGTGTGACTAGATGCTGTATATTAATGTAATCAAACCCTTTTTTAAGTTAATTAAGAGGTGTGGATAGCAGCGCTGAGGGTGTTCTTGTAGAAGCCATCAAAACCACGCCTGTGTGTTCCACTCATGCAATACTTCAGGTCTAAATGCCCAACCAGGTCCGTCACAGTTTGATGAACTTGCCTGACACTGACTGACAGTGTTTTGGTCTGAATCTTTCCTTCCCATGTTTGTCTTGATGGATTCACAGGGATCACAGAGGAGGTGAGAGGAAGAATATAATGCACTGCTGCACTGATGGACACAGAGATGAGGAAATAAAAAAGGATCTGTGCTGATTTTTGTTTTGTTTAAAACAGTGGACCACAAATTTCTCAAGTCCTGGGTGGCCAGACAGATGTTCTGAAAGGGTTTTTAAATGATGAAGTCTTTTTCACTGACTAATAAGAGACAAAGGTAGGATTCTGGACCCACAACATGTAGAGTTTCAGTGTTAATTTTGATATAATTTCATCATCAAGCTTTTAATCTCACTTTGTAACCACCTGTCCTTGTGTAAACTATATTGTTACAGTCTGTTCATGTTACTCAGGCCCATAAAAAGAACTGGTTCACTATGTTAATACACTTACCCTGAGTTGTAACTTGATGTATGCCCTCAAACGCCGAAAGCTACCAGTGTCAAAGCACCAGAGGAAGACTGATTTAAACCATTTCATCTCATCTCATTTCCACATCCTCCAGTCCACCTCTGCTTCTGCAATCTTTCTCCCCTCGTTCCCTTCATTAGATTGCACCCTCTCCTCGTTGAAAGATCAGGAAGAAAGCTGGTTATTCAGATTTAAATCAACACTGACAGAGAGGCAGATGTAAAAAGAGAGAGAGGGGGTAAAGAGAGCTACAAAGTTTGTACCTGACGTTGTTAGTATTAATGTGATTCCACTGCGAGGGTTGGGATCGATGCAGTCAGATGAGGGACTGTGTTAACATCCTAATCTCTAATAGCATCAGAGCAGCCAGACTATAAAAACCTCCACCAGTTCAACCATGAATACACACACACACACAAGCACAGATCAAAATGATAAGGCAAACAGAGAGGACATGAGGAGCTATTAGAGGAAGACCTGTACTGTGTGTTGAAAGAGAATACCCAGATAGCCTCGATGACCCCGTGCCAGACTCACTGTGGTTCACGTAACAGCAGCTCAGCTCCCAGGAAAACCACAGACCAAAAACCGTGAATATAAAATGACATATATATATTAAATGATCATCAGTCAATTTCCATACATGGTTGTGTTCATTTCTGAACTCTCTACGATGAAAACTTTGGCATGGCACATTGGCTAGCACCGTACAGTATGCACTGTATGACAAAGGCAGACGTTAGTGCACATTAAAGCTGCACTAGACTGGGTTTTTATGTGGGTAAAAAGCACTGTGTTATCAACCTACTTAGATCATACACTAGACTGCACCAGAGAAGAACAACCTGAAAACCAGAGTTTTGCCCTATTTGCTAAAAATAAAATTTGGTGCCAGGTATGTTCAGTGGGGGGAGATGTGCAGGAAGTGACAAATTGAAACTGTCGAGTGAAATACAAAAACTGCTCCTAGACAGCTGTGGTTGAATTTAATGAGATGTATGTGGATAAATTATTAAACCTCTGTTAAACTCACTCATAAAGGTCACTGTTACAGTGTCTGAGATATGCCAACTGTGAACTGCTCCTACTAGAATTTGTTATTCTGAGAAGAAACTAACTGTGACCTTGTCCTCATTGCAGTTTGGTAGAAAAGCCTGGTGGTCAAAGGGATGGTTTAGTAGGTTCTCTGTTGTTTATCAGTTTAAGGTTGTAAATATACAAATAACATATATTTTTTTGCATGATTAGAGACACTAAGCATATTCTGTCTGATTTCACCACAGAAAGTGTATTTGGCATGTTACAATAGCCTCTATTATTGCTAGGGATACTCTCTGTCCAACACCCAGTCCTGATGACCTAAGAGGATTTCCATTGTCCCCTGGCCTCTTTGAAAAGCTTTTTGCTGATCAAATTTAGACAACAGCAAAAAAGAATGAGCAATCTTTATTTTTCCATTGCTTTAAAACATTCCAAATCTAATTCTGACTCATTAGTAAACCTCTAGAGTACTTCTGTCTCGTACTGCAGACACAACCTCTGAGACTTGCATGTGTGCGTGTGTGAGACAGCATCTTTAATTACCCAGGTAACACAGCCAGATGCTCCATCACTCTGGCAATGGCAGTGATTAAAAGCAGTAAAATATTCATTTCAGTCAGACACCCACATGCCACATGTATAATTAATGCACAGTGGAAGGACACTGCAACTTTTACCACAACCACACAAACATACACACACCATACAGACATTTCCATTACCATATTCCCTCTACACGCTGCAGCCAGCTGCTGTGTGTGTGTGTGTGTGTGTGTGTGTGTGTGTATGTGTGCTGAGGCGGATCCAAGAGATGGGACTGTGGATGAGCCACTTCGAGCAACACTCCACAGGGAGGTCAGAGGGCAGCCAGACTGTATTCTGGGACATCATTCACCCACCTACACAGCAGATGTGTTGGGCTGCTCTCACACTGCCCCGACTCTCTCTGGGAGTGTTTTTGTCGGAGAAACAGCATCTTGAGTTTGCCGTCTATCCTGCACTGTATTCTGCTCTCTGTGTTGTGGGTGTGCTGCCTTCGCTGCTCCTTCTTCTACTTTTCAACGCCGCTACGCTTGTCAATACCTTGAAATACCTGCGAGCAGTTTGTCTGAGGTCTCTGAAGCAGTTTGATGTCTCCAGTGGGCGGAAAAATATACAAACACAAAACAATCTTAGACTTGAGGTGAATTTACAGACATAAAGTAGACATCTGATTTCTAACTCAGTTCGTGGAACAGATCTTATCTGCCCAAGGCTACATATGTGAACAGAGAAAGTACACAGAATAGGACTTTCCCATCCAGCATTTGAGCTAAAATGTTAAAAATCAAATGCTTGATTTAAATATAAATCACACCAAAAGAATGCTCTCCTTCACACACTTGAAATGAAATCTTTTCTTTTCTCCCGTCAATCCCCACGGTACCGTCTTTGTCTATTTTCTTTTTCTGTCCTTTCAATCCATCTGACTGCTGTCTCTTTGTTTTCCTTGATTAAGCCCTCTGTCGCAGTATTGTTTAGACTCCAGCAGTAGGCTACAATTACTCAGCGCAGTGTGTGTGTATTGTATCACGCTCATTACAATTACCTCTGGGTGTGAGTGTGTCATCTGTTGCCTGCTCATGTTCCAAATTCTCTGTGAGTGGTGAGGGAGCTGCATCCACATGCACACAACAATGCGGCCAGGAAACGGGAAGTCTCCATTAGTATGAATGGACGTTCATGCATCCAGAAACCCTGAAAAAGGTCAAATCTGTGCTACCGGGGAGAGGAACACCTCAAGACATCTCAGTTTTGGTTTACTCTTTTCTTCTGTAAAAAAGGTCCCTGCTCATAAAAAAGAACTTGAATATTGTTCTCTTGCTCTTTAATAAGCACAGATAACACAAATTGATCTTGCATTCAACAAGCAAGAACTTGCAACAGTTGGAGGACATTACAAAAGCACTTCAGCGAGGTCGACTGATGGGAATTCTAGTAGCTTTCATTTGATTACGACTGGCTGGGTGTAATCTTGTCTATGAGATTTCCAGACTATACATCTGTCTGATCAGCTGTGAGAGGCCAGCCAGAAATTTCCCCTGGAGCCTGACATCAATGAGTAACTGCTGTAACTGCTGCTATCACACACACACCACACACACCACACACACGTATACACATCGAAACACTTCAGAAGAATCTTTCACCCACTGTTCTTAATTGGTTGGTGTGATGACAGAAGTGTTTTGATGTTCTTATGCAATGTCACACAGACTGATCCTCTTCTCATATTCTCTCACACACAAACACACAGTACATAATACATTGTCTCTATAATCCTCATTTCTCTTGTAGATAAATGTGCATCTTTCACCCATTTGAATTTTAATGGAACTTGCAATGGAAAATAGCCAAAATAATATAGCTTTTTTTTCTTCCCAAGTTTTTTTTTTTTTTGCCTGCCACTTGCAAACAGAGCACATTTCTGCTGAGATATTGATATGCAAAAACCAATATTACCTTGGCTTTTCATTCATCAGTGGCCACTTGCTCTAATACAGACAGAGACTCTAATATAGACCTACCCTGTCTGCTGTAAAAGAAAGCTTTCTCAGCAGCTGGAAGACTCTTGACTGATCTTTTGCAAGCTGATACGAGTTTAGCGCCTAAAATGCATGACACAAATAAAATAATTTATCCAAAATGAAAACACAGTAGTACCCTCTTGATTTCACAATATAACCAAGTGTGCTGCTTTGTTTTAGCCCACACAAAAAAGACTATCAAGATATGAACCATAACTGGTAGGGAGGGCAGTTGCTGTAAATAAGAATGTTTCCTCAGTCAACTTGCCTTGTTAAATAAAATTTTACTAAATCCCATGAAAGATTTCTCAAAGCTTGACGGTGGATATTGGCATTCCTGTGCAGAAGGCTGTGTTTTAAAACCTGCAAACAACCCGGCATAAATTTACACCATTAAGTCCCTCAGGCTACAGAATGCATAAAGTGCTGTGTGTGTGGCATGAGAATGTAGTAGTCATAATGAGAATGTAGATGTCCTCTGCCTGCCATGGACACACCCTCCAACATGCACACACAAAGTGCTTACTCTCGTCTGTTGCCGTGTATGAATGAATAATGCACATATTAATCTTGCAATGTATGGAAGCTTTACTAATTAATTCAGCATTTCCCTGTTCAAGGTTATCTAATTAATGTGGCATCTCTGTAGTCACTAGGCAGTGATAACATTCTCTGAAGTTCAGTCAGCAGTGTGTTGCAGTAGAAGGAAAGGTTAGGAGGACTGACTTTTTTCTCCTAATTTAGAATTACCCCAGCCTCTTCAATTCACAGTGTCACTCCCAGCTCCACCCTCCACTGTGCTGGCACCCTGACCAACCAACCTGTAAATGATGAAATTACTTGTAGCAGTAGGAAATAGTAGAGTCCAGTCAGTGAAAAACTGTAGAAGTTTGTGGGGATTTAACCCCCCTGTCAGCTGGTGATCTGCTTCCCATCCTGTGATCTGTCACCCTCAGTAGGAGCGGGGACAGGGGCTGCCACAGTTGTCTCTGAAGCTACAACTGGGACTGGACTTTTGTTTTCTTCTTGACCCACGTTAGAAGAAGGAGGAAGTGCGGTTTGGGCAAGCAGACTTGCTTGTAGTGCAGCGGGGAGTGGGGTGGGGCTGTGGGGCAGGTGGGGCTTGCTTGCCCCTTCTGGTCCTCCTCTCCCTTGTTGCTTAGCGTTTTCCAACAATACCGTGACGCTCTTGGAGAAGACAACACGAGGGTCAGTAGCAGGTAGAGCAGGACAGATGCAACTTTCCCTCATCTCCAGAGCCTGGACAGAGAGATAACGAAGAGCAGACACACAGGTAGTCTTACTATAATACTGCAATAAGTATAAAGAAGTAAGGAAAACTACACCTCAAATTCAAAATAACATATAATAACTCTAAATACCTCTACAGAAATTAATAAAAAAAGACATTAAGCCACATTCAGAGGTAAATGTGTACTGACTTAATACTATAGACAAGAAGTTCATGATGATAAATGCGTATATTGGTTTAGTAGTGAGCCATTTGTTGTTTTTGTTTTGCAGTATAGTGGAACAAAAAATTAGTTACTTCTAGTTCTAGTTCTTTTTACTTTGTGATAAGTAGATAAGATATTTTCATCAAAAGTAGAGGAGAATGTGAGGGAGCAGAAAAGCACAGAGATAAAGAGATGCACTGAGCTAAAGACAGATAAACAAAATGGGAGATCAACGGGGCTACCAGTTTGTAGCCATGCAAATGGCTCTATGAGGCTGCACTAAGGCACACTGATGCTTGTGTGTTAGCATGCCAGTGTTTTGGTAAGAAATCAAAATATTGGACAAATTGAAAAGTCAGTAAGATATGTCCTCAAACCATCCAGTAGTTGTTGCAATATCTCAGTCTGGACTGAAACAGTGGACTAACATGGCTAAGAATATCCCTAAAAATATAAGATGCGACTTCTTTACTTTAAATCTAACCTACGCAGGTCGGATGAGCGGAGCTAGCAGTAATAAACCACAAGCACTTCGGCACTTAGTCACTTTCTCTCTGCGTGTCTCACACATCACACGCAGCCAACACATTAATCTCATACTTAGAATCACCTACAAGACTCTGAGCACATACATGCACTTGGTTTCCCACTCATTGGGGTCTAGCTCTCATGCTGCCGGTGGACTTAATGCGCTTTGCTTAAGGATGATGAGTGCACTAGTGGAGGCAGAGTGCCCTCACAAGAGTCGGGTTAACTAGCTTGATGCTGTCACCCCTCGCAAGGTTAAAAACATCACATTATGCATCACTTTCACCCAACTGAGCTCAGCTGTTAACTGGCTCACATGTGCCGGTATGCTGGATAGAACGAATCTGGGGTGAGGAGGGTGTTTTTGTGGATGGCAGAGCCAAAGGAGTTTTCTCAGCACACACATAGACACACACACACACACAAAGAATCCCCCAAACAACAGTCTTCATCACTTCGCTGCCTGTGGCTACAGCCTGGCCTCGGCAACGACTGCTGCTAGAGGTCAATCTACCACACAGGGATATGATATGATGCATGGGCACATACGAATAACACATACACGCACACACATAAAACATGCACACACTCAACGACACAGGCACCTGAATGGACAATTAGTGGTTTACCCATCTGTTCATCTTTCCTGCTTGGAGCATCTGATGGTGTACCAACAGTTCCAACTCATACTCAAGGTTAAATTCACTGCTGCCTGATACATTGTGTGTACTGTCTCTGTGCCTCAGACACAAACACACACACATGAGACGTAACGACTGCTGCTGCTTACACTCTGGATAGAAGTTGCCTGTCCTAACTGCTCGTTGATTTCCCTCTAGCCTTAAGATACCATTGATTGTCTCACCACAGTGCCGGCACAATGTGTGAACATGTGAGGCTGAGCTGCTACTGTGGGGCTATTTTCTTTCAGGTCCTCAACTCAAAGCCTGCAATGAATGTAGTTAAGCAGATACCCAGGCCCCACTGTGGCAAAAATGTTTTTCCTGTCTTCCTAAAACCCTGCATCTTTTCCTCTCCTCCCCAAGTCTCTCCTTCCTCTCTGCCCTCCTCTCCACATGTCTGCAGGTGAATATACATCTCTCCAGATGCTTCATTAGTTCCATTAAGACTCCTTCCAACAGCTCCTACAGTTACACTGTCTCTCCTGAAACAACAGCCAGGTGTAGGGCTCTCTCCTCACACAGGGATCAAAGTGTCTTTCACTTAAGACAAACACATGAATCAGAGCTGCAGGTAAGTGTGTACTTAAATAAATGAGGTTAAAAAAAAAGAAACTTTTGAGCTATTGTTAATCAGTGCTGTTGTTTGAACTGAGCAGGGACAGTGTGAGTCTGTACCTGTGGTACAAGGCGGTCCAGCTGAGTGACTCTGTTCCTGTGCGATGGGTGTGTGGACAGCCACTCGGGGAAAGTGGGCTCTCCTGTCAGCTGGTCTCTAATTTCCATTTGCTGCCAGAAAACAGGGCCCGCGCGCACATCTGCACATGCCTAGGAAGGATACACACATACCCCATGGAATCAGAAAAGCAAACACAATGTGGCATCCCTCCGTCTTGTACTGAGATGAAAATCCTTTCTAAACTAGGCTTGTTTAGTTTGACAACAGTGCCCCCTAGTGCTCTACAGACAGATTACAGGGATCAGGAGTGACAGCGGCATTAGAGTGTGACTCTGTAATGTTAAAATACTGAATACCCTATAAAGAAATTTAACAAGTCCTTAATTATTAAGATGATACCTTAGCAGCCAACTGCAGTCCAACTTTGTCGGCCTCAGCCTCTAGTTTCCGACTATAGGGACGGCTGAACATCAGCTGACGGAGAGACAAACAGTGCATGTATGAGAGTGCACAACTTTAATATTCAAACACATTTCCCTTGGTAAAAGTGAGTCTATTCTGGCGCCTTCAAACTTCAGAAATCTACACAATAATGTCATTATGCATGTTGTATAATGTGTGAAAATGTTCATGTTTCTTTAAGTGAAAACCAAGAGATGGTATTATACAGTGGACATTTGGGACTGTATCACACCTGTGTAAGCTTGTCCTGTACCCACTGTCCCAGAAGTGCCAAGCTGTCTCGAGGACACACGGCCCAGATGGCTGTCAGCAGGATAAGGGACAGGAGGTCCACGACATGAGACAGACTGGCCTGTTCTGCCTGGGGGAGGAGAACAGAGGGATGTGGGATGACAAGGAGGAGGTGACAGAGGGGAAAAGGAAGGAAGGAGGACAGTAAAGGTTTGAGATACAAAAGAAAAAGAATGGGGATAGGGAGAGAAAAATAGAGGCAAAAAGTTTTTGGGAGGTGAACGAGGCAGTTGGAACTTATTGATCGTTCCCATCTATTTTAGTGGAACTTTAACTCTGTAACAGATTTAGGGGTTTTAACAGGCAATCCAATAGAGCACACCTACTGGGTAATACCAAGCCCATCGATGCTCATTCCCTTCATCTAATTAAAATCTCCTTCAAGCATTTCCTCCGAGGACATTTAAAGTCTCGAAATACACACAACTTCATTAGACACTTTTTTAGAACAAGAAGAATGGGCTTTGACTGCAGGAGTAAAAACAGCCATCTGTGGAGAATTAATAAAACACGACACTGCCCTAGGTCGACAGGACTCTGGTCATCATAGCACAGACAGGATTAGTGAGTGTCTGGAGGTGATTGTCTTTATCACTGGCTGATGCAACAACATTGCAACTGATGCCACTTCAGCCAATACTATACTGGGGTGGGGGCTGATGATGATAGTCAGACTCGCAGTGTGTAATGCACATAACTATAGGAGGTCCACATACATATTTTATAACCTTATGTGGGAGAGACCTGGAGGACTTCCAGCTGTAATTTCTACTCTGTGTGCCAAGGGCTTCTAAATGAACTTAACTTTGTTCTTGAACATTATTTGCACTTTAAGTGTTTTCAGTGACTCATCCTAATGCACAGCAAGGTCTGCTACAATCAACTAAGCCTCTCAAATGTCAGCATACACAGGTCTTTGTTCACTGCAGCACTTCAGCCTCAGGAAATCTATTAATTCTTCTCAAAGCTAAACAGCAGGACTCCGGACTAAATTTTTACACAGGTGCATTTAACATTTAGGTGCACCAGCAAATCACGCAAATGTTTTCACCCCAACTTTTGGCACCGCAATGATACAATTGAAGCATTACCTTTTTTCTCAGTTCCCATACACACTGGTAATTTGTTAACACATCATGTAAATGATGGTTAACAGGATAAAGGTGCAGATAATTTTTCATTCTTTCAATCACAAAGCATAAACGTGGTTGTTTTATCATATCTGAGCCACAAGAATGGAAAGCCATTCTTTACCAAGAAGAATATAGAATATGAAGGTCAGAGCCAAACGGTGGGTCTTTACACAGAGACAGACCTGCTAAATGTCACATGCACCAGCGTGACCAATGAAAATATTAAGTTACACTTGACAGATTTTGGGTTGCATGGAGCCATGAAACAGGTTTCCATATTTTCTGCATTAAACTTTGTGTTTAAACTGCTTCACTCCCTCATACAACGGCAAAACATTTGAGACAGGAATGCTGAAAGAAAATTATCTTTTTAAAAAACAGTACTACAGTAAATATTATAATAGGTGATGTAATCTGGGGTAGGGGCTTGTGTACTTACAGAGTGTCCCAATAGTGCATGAGCCATCTCGTGTCCCAGGACAATGGTGAGCTGGTGAATATCGGCCACAGCATCCAGCATCCCCGTAAACATGAACACTTTCCCATTCTACATAAGGGAAAATCAAATCCAAATCTGCCATATGATGTGTGAAGATATTCTTTACAGGTGTACAAAAAAGAAGACTGTAAATGTCTCTGAGTTATCTCAACCTGTAACAGAGGTGACGTAAGCCAATACTGTGAGTCCCAGCCTCTTACAGTAAATATTCTGTATGAATTATGTACTTATTATTTGCTTATATTTTACTATCAAATAATTTTTTTCATGTAAGCATGATGCAAAAACAAGTTAAACATAGTGTGAAAACCTATTATATTGTAATAAAAAATATTATATTATAATAGGTTTTAGGAGGTTTATACTAGGAGAAACAGACATCGTCACATTTAAGATTAAGGATGAATTACTGTGATAACATGAGAAGATATAAAAATTCTTGCTGAGTTTTACTGACCGGTAGGACAAAGGCGTTGATGTTGGGACTTTGCACCACATGGACACTCCAGATGACATCAGACATTTCAGGGATGTCCTTGTTCCTTTGTGCCAGATGCTGCACCACCTGCTCTACCACCTTATGACGAGGGTCAGTGACTGGAACCAGCAGCTCTGCAAACTCCTCCATATACTAAAACACATGAGTGTGCACACAAACACACATATAAGCTTTTAAAGATGATGTTTTTTCACTTAACTTTTCATCATACCACATTTTCTCCACCTCCATCCATTTAAATAAATGTCTCTCTCTGCTTGTCATTACTGTTTTCACTGCTGACTATGAATAGTGTGAAAAAACGTGTGTAAAAGGATCATTTGTATTTTCTATCACTAGTCATCCTGTAACAGAAACGCGCACACTCACTCACACACACACACGCATGCGCACGCACAGCACACACACACACACTATGTTTATCCCCTCTCCCTCTCTCACAGCCTCTGACGTCAGAGCAGCCAGCTCCATGTAGTTCTCTCTGCTGAAGACGAGGAGGCGGGTCCGTCCCGTCACGGGGGACACATCCAGGTGGGTGAGGAGAAGGAGCACTGCAATCACCATAGCAACACCTGCCCCCACTGCCAGATGCCAGCGGCGCTGCCAGGCCCATTTGCGCATGAGCTCCCGGCGGTTGTCTGGGAGAGCCACCCACCACTTCCTTATACTCCTGCAAACAAAAGGAGGCCACAGGGTCTGTGATATCTGTTTGTGTAGCTCACACAGACTCATGCAGTACATTCAAAATGATATGCTGTCCTACAGTGGAAAAAAATGAAAAGATAAAGCTCCTGTTGTGTTTAGAAACTTTGCAGATTTTAGTAGAAAAGGCAAAATAAATAAATCATTAACAAAAGTTTCAGTTAGATGTGTAGGAATTCAGGCAGACGCAGTGAGATCAATCATCTCTTTTTCAAAGCTGGCCTGGCCAAGAGAATAGCATCAAAACATGCATTAAGTATGTTCACAACAATGTACTATGCACAAAATGCAAAAGTAATTTTGTGCGCTTGCCCAGAGGAAACAGTCAAATATTAACATAGACAAGTAGGCTAAGACTTTATGAAGTGGTGACTAACCAAACAACTCTCTGTATTACAGGGTGTTTCATGAAAAGAAGGCTGGAAATTTTTCCAAATTAGTTATTTGACCCAAAATAAAACCAAATTAATGAATGAAGCCTCAATTATGTGCATTATGGAGACTAATGTGTGCCAAATGATACTATCCTAGCCATTCCGGTAATTAATTTTTACCCGTTAATTAAAACTTAATAATTAACAGAAACAATTTGTGAAGTAATTTATTTGTTCTTATTCAAATGGCATGGGTAATACAATTGTTGATAGAAACAATTAGGGATGTGTTAATGATTTAATAAACACATTACTTTAAGTGTAATTTAATATGTTGTGCCTTAAAGCAATGAACACATTTGCAAAGTATAAAGTGATTGCTAGAAATTTGCTTGATTTCTATTTGCACACAATGTAATCAACTGAAAGTATTCAGAATAATTATGTCTAATTATTTTTTTACATTTATGTATTAAACATGTCACCAATTAGTTTCAAAAAATTTCACTGTGTGATACTGTATTAATGTGTGTACACTCACTGAGCACTTTGTTAGGACCACCTTTACACCTAGTAATTTCTGAAATTATCCAGTCAGCCAATTATATAGCAGCAGTTCAGTGCATAAAATCCTGCAGATTCAGGTCATCAGCTTCAGTTTATGTTCACTTCAAGCATCCGAATCAGGACAAAATGTCATCTCAGTGACTTTGATTGTTGGTCCTAGATGGGCTTGTTTGAATATTTCTGAAAACGCTGATGTCCTGGGACTTCCACACACAAGTCTCTAGAGTTTACTCAGAATGGAGCCAAAAACAAAAAACGTCCAGTGAGCTGCGGTTATGCGAACAGAAACATCCTGATGTTGAGAGATGTCAGAGAATGACCAGACTGGTTGGAGCTGACAGAGAGGCTGTGGTAACTCTTTACAACTGTGGTGAGTGGAAAAACATCTCAGAACAACATGTCGGACCCTGAGGTGGATGGGCTACAACAGTAGGAGATCAGGTCAGGTTCCACTCCGGTCAGTCAGCTACAGAAATCTGAGGCTGCAGTGGGCAAAGGCTCACCAAAACTGGACAGTAGATGGTAGGAAGGTCAGAATTTGGCAACATTATGACTCCATGGACCCAACCTGCCTTGAGTTAACAGTCTAAGCTGGTGGTGGGGGTGGGGGTGCAATGAAGTGGGGGATGTTTTTTGACTCACCCCTTAAAACCATTTAATAATCATCGAGTATTGCAAAGGGACACCCTACCTACTATAAATATGGTGTTCCTAATAAAGTGCTCAGATTGTTTATTTTTATGTATGTTTGATTGATTAATACTGGTTAGCCACTTAAGTCTATAATAATAAGGCAACACTGCAGAGCTCCAGTGTGTCTCCTACCTGCCCAGTATTATAGCCATGAGCTTCTGCAGAGGTTTCAGCACCATCCATATGAGAGGAGCAGGCAGGGCCTTCAGGGAGGCTGAGGTGTGGAAGTGGTGTCTGCACTGTGTCTGGACAGGACCAGAGTGCAGAGGTGAAGGGGTTTTGGGACTGATCTGGGAACACACCGTCGGTTCATTGCTACAGAAGAACAGAGGTGGTCCAGTCGAAGTGTCTCTGAAGTGGAAAGAGTTTGCTCTTCTTTGACAGCTGATCTGAGAAGACACAGAGTGTACCTGAGGATATCCACCTCGTTTATAGACCAGGGCGTTTCGGGTCAGATGTGCTGACAGAGAACAGAGGCGACTGCTCCTCAATAGAGTAACAGAGAGAAAAACCATTGTCCTTGTGCTTTATTCACTGCTCAGATTCACCAGACAATTACAGCTGCAGTCCACGGCGAAATTTGCCCGCCTATCATCTGAAAGGGCTGAAACTCATCTCAGTGTAGAAATATCTATCACAGGACGTCAACCTAACTTTGATGTCAGTTTGTTAATTTGACAGTCGTGTGAATGACAGTCATAACTCTTCTCAGCTGTCAATGTCATTACTATCGGAGGACGCTAGCTACAACTAACCTCGGTCCCCGCGGTCCAGCCGCCGCAGACTGAAATGTTTGTGTCTGTCCCAGAAAAAGTCAGTTTTAAAACATCTTAACACGCCGAGTTAAACATGTAATTTCCCTGCGACGCGAAACGTTCGTACTTTAACGCCGAAATAAACGGAACTTTGGCCGTCCCTGCTTCCAAAATGATTCCCTCTAGAAACAAATCCGCGCCATAAGTTCCGGGCTCACAGCTGGATATCTCACGGTAAAGGTAACAGTCATCACATATGTATTCCCGCCGATATGTTTATCAAAAATAATCTGATCGATAAAGAAGCAGCATTTCCTTTTCGACGCGTTTATGGACAGAGGGCAAAGTCTTGACAGAAATTTTAACAGGTGTAAACGACAGAAGCATGAAGCACTATCAAAAATATACAGTCTGTTACACAAACAAATAAGATGAAACAAGACCACGGAGTATGAAAATAGATTTTTTTTATTTTCGTGTGTAAAAGAAACCAGCAGAACTGTCTTTGACTCACACCACACACACACAAACACACCCCAATCAGGTGAATCGTTGAGTTTTTGGTTGAAAGATTTTAATATGAACACAATCTGATTCTAACATAATAAAATATTATTATTATTATAATACTGATACAAAGCCTCATAGAATATACATAACAGCTTATACTTGTTATATAATTGTAGTAGAGTACAAGGGAGATATTTGGTCTGTCACAGTAAATAGTCGTGCTCAGTCGACAACACTGAGCCCAGATGTAACAAAGTGTTGCTGTTTGTCTCTGAGGATGTGCCTGTGGTGGGCTGCACACTGTTGTCTGTAGCTCTGCCAGAATCCTCATCAGAGTCTCCTCCCTCTCCCTGGGGCCTCTCCTGGCTGATCAACTGATCAAAAGCAAAGTCATCTGAGTCCACTGGTTTGGATGAGGTAGTTAAAGGGTCTTCCTCTTGCTCTTGCTGCTTAGCAATAAAGTCTGACTGGAAAAGGGCTTGGATCTGAGTGAGGAAGGGGTCTCCCTCCTCATCTGGCAGGGGCTCGAGGTACCTGGCAAGGGATGACAGCATCTAAAGGGAATAGTTAAAGTGAAATAGTTAAAGAAGAGGAAAATTGGTCAAAAAAAAAAGTGTGGAGTGTACAAATTAGCAGCACTGACCTTCTCCAAACAGGTGAGATGAGACTCTTTTCGGAAGAATCTGTCCATCTGCACACTCCTGACCAACCAAAATAGGAAATAACAATTCAGATACACAACAACAAAAGAATGTTTAACATCACAAGAAGATGGGATCTGCATTAGACTATATGTGTTTTGTGTCTCGCTCACCCAGATGTTTGAGAGTATTTGTGGATGATCCACTGAGCTCTCCTCATCGTCTGTTCCCAGTCCGGGATGTCTTGTGATGACAGGAAGTCAAATCTGTAGGGCAGCTCTGTGTAGGAACAGAGAGACATTCAGCCAGAGGATAATCTGTGGTACTGTGTGCAGAAATCACTGGCCTACACTGTCAGTTTGATTACAAAGCCTCTTGATCTTAACTGTTTTGAAGTATTGAGTCATGTCTTGTGTGTGTGTGTATGTGTTTGTGTTAGACATACTCTGCGGGCCTGAGGGCTCTTGGCTCTCTTTCACCAACAAACAGGTTGTTTGGGAGTGAGGGGATGGATTGGCTGGGTCATATGGGCTCACTATCATGCCGATGAAGGGGGCTCCACCCCGTGAGAAATAACTCTGTAACAATCAGGACACAGGAAATCAGACCGACCACACACACACACACACACACACACACACACACACACACACACACACACACACACACACACACACAGCAGAGACTAACTCAGACGTGGCCTCTCTCATCCTTTCATTTTACCTGGAACTGGTCCTGTGTGTTTATGTCCCGTACTGAAGGGTTGGGGTGGAAGGATGGATGTGAGTGGTACCAGCCCACCACACTGAGGCCCAGGGATGACAGAATGTCACAGGCCTGCGTCTGAGACACTGGATCCATTTCACACTGTAAACCTGTACTTACACTGTTACATGGCTCTGCAGCACAGATCTACACAAAAACAAATGGAACAGCTCGTCGGTAAATACAAACTTCAAAATAAATAGTCAATAAATTCTCTGTTCTCATCCTCCTACTCACTCACTCCTCCTCCTACCTTCAATATTTTCTCCTCCTCATTAAAAGTTCCGCCTAGAAGACCAATGACTTCACCCCGAGACACATGGGCATGCTGAGGATCACAGCACATTTGATCAATTTAGGAACAAGTTTAAAGACACAATTATTCCACAATGAAATAAAACTAAAGAAAGAGAATTGGTGTTGTTACAAAGAGCGTTTTGCCTCACAGTCAAGCATAACAACAGCCAACTTAATTAGCTAATGGTGCAAACAGTACACACACAAAAAAACATTCTCCCAGCTGACTAACTCTTATTTTAACACTTTATCACTGTGTTCCTGACAGAAAACACAGCTGAGAGAATACAAGGTATCAAATTATAATAGACATTATATAGACAAAATACCATATGCAGTATACAGTAATTATAGACAATGCTTTAAAAGTCTTAATCCATACCAACAAATGGAGAAAAGTAAAAGTAAGTAAATAACTAAAACATATTACTTTAAGCAAATATGATAATTTTAACATGTCAGGTTGATTGTACAAGGACAACACCTTCAGCATGAGTGGTTGTGAAGCATACCATGTCCATGATGAGAAGCGTCTCTGCACACACAGTAACCTGGAACGGTTCCTGGGAGAACAGAAACAAAAGAGCTTGATCAAAATGCTGACTAGGGATGAGAACTGTTAATATATAGTCGCGTCTAAGCAGCTGATGGAGTCCTACATTAACTAAATACAAGTAGATGAATGCATATTTCATACTAAGATGTCATTTTAAAAACAAGGCTGTCTGATTAACACCATCCTCTATTTTAAAATATTAATGTAATGGTGATGGTAATGGAGACATAAATCTGAATAAATCCATAAATGGGTCCATGGGTCCATCCTGCATGATGGACTACATTACTGGTGACTGAATGATGGGAGGGTTGGCCACTGACCTGTACATCCTCTCCAAAAGACCTGCAGGGAATCAGCTGGAAGGGATCAAAAGACCTGGTAGATGGAGGTGAGATCATAAGTATTTGTGTATGTATAAATACAAGGCTGTGAGGAACACAGTACATGTTGCATCAGTCTGTCACACTCACCCTTTGTATCTGGACATCTTGCAGGGTTTAGGCTGTTTCTTCATCTCTGCTCTCCGCAGGGCGAGCTCCTCAGCACTGAGATGCTGATGGAAACACCAACATCACACGATCAGTGAATATACTGTTGTGAATCACTCAGTGATCAATACATGTGTATGTGTCTGACAGAGTCCAAACCTCATATGTCTGCCCCTCCAAGTCTTTAGCATCACACCAGTTTCCCCATATGTCCCTCACACGTCGTTTCCTGGTCCGCTACAATCAATCAGATGTTAGGTCAAGATAGGTCAAGTTTACATGAATGAGGTCAGGTGTTAGGTGAGTTTCTGAGTACCTACCATGCTCTGCAGTCGTTGGGCGAGCTGATAGGCCTCGAGCACATCTTTGCCCTCCTTATGCTTGGAACGGTCCACCACCCTTGGGCGATTATACACTGCTTGCTCTGAAAGAGAAAAGACAGAGCTCTGTGTGAAAAGGTATGCAAGACTTTTTTTTAAAAAAGGAGAAGTAAACGCTGCTACAAACTCAGCGAGGTTACCACAGTTGAAGTTGATGGCTCCGATGAGTTCCAGGTAAGTGTGTATTCTCCCAATACAGTTGACGTCCCCACAGTTCTTCAGGCCCGGGCGAACAGATGTCTTGTTCAGGTACTTGGGCTTGCTCTTCAACCTGGTGAGCAAAGACATTAGAAATCCACATCCTCTGCGCAGGTGCGATGAGACTGAGAAGTTTACAAAAATGTTTTATACCATTGATCCAGGATATAGTTTCTGATCTTTAAATATCTTTCAGGGGTCTTGGATGGCCGTCCTTCAAAGAACTCTGGGATAGCTTGCTTCTCATCCTCAGTGATGGTCTCCTTGTCCATCTCAATTTCCTGTTCAGGTACCTTGAGCTCCTCCTCTTCCTCCTCTTCCTCCTCCTCCTCCTCCTCCAGGTTCTCTTCTGATCTCTGGTTTAGAATCTGCTCAGTCTTATCAGCAGAATCTGGGAGGCAACACATAACAATTTTCTTAGCAATTACAACGTACAGTAAATTCACAGGAGAATGGTATGGACATGATCACAGTAAGTCTGGCTTACCCGCCCTCTCACTACAGGCTTCTTCCAGTTGACCAGTTTGTACTGAGCTCTCAGACTGGGAGCTCTGGCCCTCATGCTCATACTTAGTTTGCTTTGAGTTTGTCTGAGCTGCTGTCTGAGGGCTTTTTAGAAGAGGTGACACTGTCTCCTCTGCCTTGGTGACAGCAGGCTCTTCTGAAAAAGGGAATGAAGACGAGGGTTGATGACTTTGTGCTGACAGAGAGATATGGCTGCGTCGGTCCTTTGCGTCCTGGATGCTCTCTATCTGAGCCTGACCTGCTTCTTCATGCTCCCCTGTCTGGATCTCTGTCCCTGTTAGTTGCTCAGACTCACAGGACTCAGTTTTAAACACAGGCTGTGATTTATCACCAGCATCCCCATCATCACTCAGGTCGTCGGTGATGTCTACATCCTCGTCCTCGTCATCAGAAAGCTTCTCTATACGGACAGTGTTGGTCAGAGTGGAGGCATGACTGGATGTGGGCTTAAGGGTTTGGAGAACAGGTCCTGCAGAGGGAGCTGTATGTTTGGGTTCTGATTTAGCCTGAAAACATGCACAGATGATGAAAGAGTTGGTTTATCCTTCAGTCTTATTTCCAAAGCCTTACCAAGGAATGCACTCTAGTTGTGAAAGAGGAATTATGAAAGAAAGTTTAACTGTGTCGAAAAACACTTGTTAGGAAAGACTACATCATTACAGCAAGCTGAGACCTGTGTGTAGACCTGCATAATACTTAAGTAGCAGTGTCACATGGGAATAAAATAAAAGAAAATCTCACCTTTTGTTTAAAATACTGTCGGGCATAGCTCTTGACCTGAAGAACAGTACGGCTGCCCACCAACTTGGCAATCTTAGTCCACCTTTGACCAAACTGAGCCTGTAGAAAAACACACCTATATTAATAATAATAATTAAGATAACACACTCAGATACACCAGGGGTTAAACATGTTATTGGCATGAATTCAGGAAGGTCACTTATCCAGAAAGACACGGAAGCCATGGGACTACTCTGAGACATTCTGAATATAATATTGTGTAAGTAATGGAATGGGAGCTCACCAGTCCTTCTTCAAACAGGTCTTTCTCCTGTTTGGACCAACGAGAAGAAGATCCTGAGGCTGAGGTCGAGGTTTTAGCTGGAGAACTGAACATCCAACAGAAACAAGTGTGACATAAATGCAAACAACATGATAACTGGGTGTGCTGTGCTCATGTGAATGTTGAACAAATAAATAAGTGACTTACTTCTTAACTTTGGGCTTGTTGTTAGCATCACGTTCCCAAATATGATTAGGAATCTCCTTACCTGTCAGGTAGTATCTACAAGTACAGTTAAGGACTAACAGATGTAACAGTGAATGTTATCCAAACTGTGTACCTGAATAAATATAGTGTGCAGTACAGTTCAACTGACAATGACAGAAAACGCTCAAAAAACAGCCAATAATAACAATTTAAGAAGCGTTAAAGACAACTGACCTGATAAAAGGATCTGTCCCATCAAGCCAAACTAAATAACTTAATTTTAAATGTGTTCAGCTTATGCCTGGACTCAGCCTGTAAGAGACAAGTCTAAAGGCAGGGATCATACGACTGCAGGGCACAGTGTATCTGTGATCAGATAATTCAGGCAGCCCACAACATTCCCATTATATTTATGTAGACTCCGTTTTTCCCTATCACTTTAATAGTTTTTATATTTGAGTTTTTTGTGGTGATATGTTGTTGTAAAAATTTAGAAAAGTATCCATCGCGACGATATGATATCCAAAGTTGCGTGGTGCATTTGCGGCCAGTGAAAGGATACTGCTCCTCCAGCAGCATTCTCTCTATCACCGCTCTGTTCTCAGGGCTGATGGAGCTGTCCAGCTCCCATGGCTGCACACACAGAGACGAAAAGAGTCAGTGAAACAGAAGCACTCACGGTCACACTGGAGCCAGCTGAATGACTGAGCCCCATCAACTCATACCAGTATCCCGCTGCTGCTCGTCCATGCAGACTGTAAGAACCGCTCCTGGACTAAATCTCCTCCGTTCACCAGCTCACTGCAACGGAGGGAAAAGAAACTGCTCATGAACACAACCCGAGAACAGCCGAGGAGACACACACCGTCCCACCGCTGTTAGCCTGCACTGTGCCACTGAAAACAACAACCTACTCTCTGCTAACCAGTGTGGACCGAAGAACATAAGTCATACTGACAGTAAACATGCTAATTCACCACTCCAGGCCGGCTTCCTTACCTCAAATTGCTCTCAATCTCGTCTCCCTCGATGTCAACATCCACCTCGTCCTCCATGTTGCTGGATAAACGTAAACAAATGAGAGGAGAGAGAGACCGTCGGCTGGAAGCAGAGTTCAGTTTTACTCACAGCGACACCTTGTGGCCGGATGTACAAACCTCTGTAACGTAGCTGGTGTATGGGATTTTATGGCAGCTGACATGCTTGATGCTGCTTTACTGCCTCCTTCTGGACCGAATCCTGTTTGTCTCCTTCAGTGTTAGACCAACTATGGCAACTCATCCCACTGTGAGTAATACACCTGTATAAATCTGCGTCTCTCCTTCTTTTTTCCACTTCAGAAATGTCAACAGGTCAATAATTTTATTTCACTCAGGTCTCTTAAGTCAATAGTTTATTAAAACAAAAGTTGGTTTTGTTGCTGAGGCCAAGGCCTAGAACCTTTGTTTAAAATGACTGCTATTAACATTTCTCATTAGAAAACAAAGAAGCTCAGTAAAAAGCAGAGATCTCTCAATTCCAGTGGTCAGCTTCTGATACTTATGCAAGTCATTTGCAAAAACTACACCTGATCAAATAACTTCAATCTTGCCTTTTTTCCTAATACAGTTGCACAGTGTTTTCTAGAAGGGTGTCTTTTATGCATATGTGCCTTGAACACTTTTGTCTAATATTCTGTAGCTGCACAGGTGATCAGTTCATCTTTTATGATTTTATTAAATATGCAGTGAATGTTTTGTCATCCAACAGTTGCTGTTTGACAACAATATTTTTGTGTTCTTCAACCACAAATGTCATACATTAGTAGTTTAGGACTCTTACGTGTACATTACAACTACAAAAATATCATTTTTGATCCTTATCAAGTTGTTGGGACAGTTGAACTGCTGACACCATAGCTGCAACATTTCCAACAACAGGAAGAGACCCAAACTTGCCTTTTAACTCATACCATGTTGCATAATCCTCTCTACCAATTATAAGGTTTCTCTTGATAATTTCAGGTAAGCATCACCCCTCTCACACCTTTGTGGCCCTCTAAAGTTTGTACATTTAAAATGTTTATGTTCTGGACTAGGTAGGATTTTAAATTTCAGAAGTATCCACACTAAGGGTGAGGATGAAATCACACACAAAAGTCAAGACAATGAAGTGAAAGACGACAAAAAAGGTTTTATTTAGAAATTCACAGTTTCTAATGGCACTACAGTTTTTGTAGTAACTCACTCCTGCTCAAAAATACTGTGCAGCTCTTCAGAGTACTCACAGAGAGAAAGAGAGGGAGAGAGAATAGAAAGAAAAGAAAGCACTTGACATATAAGGTAAAAAAAACAAAACAAACAAAAAAAAAGGCATGAGGAGTCATACAAAGTGCACGCTGAGCTCCTAGAATTTCTCACTGAGGGCCTTCTCCCTACTCGCTGTGTTATGGGGATAAGTAGATTCAAAGTAGTCTTTCTTATAACACAGACGCTCACACACATACAGGAGGTCAACAACAAAAAAAATCTCACATGCATACAGGTTTACACATACACACACAAACATAACATCATACACATTCATAAAGGATACAAAAAAAACCAACCTCATGATTTGCTCGGCTTGTGGAACATACAGAATCACATTAATAGTGTTCCAAATCATACCCATCTTTGCTGCATTCCCTTTATTTAACAACAATTTGTGTCCTTCTCTTCACAGACCACATTTATCATCTGAGGTGGGGAATAAAGTTGAAGAGCAGTGACAAGTGACTAAAAGAGTGAGCGGGTGCACAATGAGAGTGAGGATGCACAGAAAGATGAACTAGTCAAAAAAGCAGGCATGTAGACAGATAGAGCATTTTAAGCTCCTAATGGGAAAAGGTCAGAGTGGTTAATAAAAGCAGGCATATTAAAAATGTATTTTCTTCACAGTCACAGAAAAAGTCGTGCAATGGGGTCAGAGGCGACCCTGGAGGATGAGGATATGTAAGAGAAAGAAGCGCTGTAGAAGCTGGTCAGAAGATGTAATGAGGCTCTAATGGGAGAGTTAAGAGTTAGAGGTGAGTTCTCTGTCTCTGTCAACAAGTGCACAAGTCCAACCACACAGAGCCAGTCAGAAACCGCATACATAAAGAAAAAGATATTTTAAATTTTATTATTTAAAAACAAACAAAAAATACCTCTTATTCACGTCTGGACACCCTACATTGTGTTTAAATATTAAACTGAATTTTATCGTAGGTCAGTCATGAAAACATGAAGAAGGTGAAATTAAAATCAGTTAGTTCATCCAATAAAGATGCTGAGGCAAACACAAAGAAGACGGTACAACAGCAAACACTCACTTTAGTCCTTTCCACTACGTCCATCTACCCAGCAGCTCTGAACATATACAAAAGCAGCAGTGTGATGATCCTAATAAACATGCAGTCTTCTCAATCAATACCCTGTTATCTTAGATACATAGGCTGCTGCAGGACATGTGACTGTCTGACATTTCACGCTGAGGCAAACAGAACTGGGGGCTTTTTTTAAGGTCAGAGCCCAAAATAAAGTCTCTACAGAAAAAAAAGAAGAAGAGGAAGAGGATGATGTCCATGGTTGAGCCATCCACCATGACTGTGTCAGTACCGCTGAGTATATTTCACTGTAATATTTCTATGTAACATACTCACATGGATAAACTACTGTGACACTGCAGGATTGGAAGACTGGCAAGCCAGCACCTATTTTAGAAAAATCTGTAGTCTTTTAAATAAATAAATAACTAGATAAATAAAACTGGACTGTCAGACTTGACTGCAGGGTCCCAGTAGAGTGTGTGTGTGAGAAAAGTGTAAACATTCAGCTATGCTACCCTGTGTCCTACAGAAAACATTACCTCCATACTGGCTGTGAGAATAATTCAAACAAAGCACACCAGTATCAATAAGAAGAAAAGCATGGCTCAGTTATGGATGAAAGAAATAATAAAATATGAAAGAAAAAGAAGAAAATTCAGCTTGGCTCTGACCTGTCCGAGCCCACTGTAATATCTAACCATCCTCACAGTCACAGTATCCACTGTAACAGCACAATTTCTCTTCATTTGGTGTGTGAGCAAGCTTTTTGGACCCAGCCAAACTAACAGAGTAGGTAGAGTTCATAGAACATTTCACTGTGAACTTGTAGGATCTGTAGACTGCTGCTATTGTATATGTAATACGATGTTTAGTGGGACACTTAAAGTGAGAGGACTAACACATTCAGACAGTTTCACACCATGCAAAGTTAATTTCTTCATTCAGCTCTGACTGTTGGTTTGGAGCAGACTGACCAAGACAGAGGAAGTCAAAGAGAGTGAGTTTGGTGTACATGAATGTTTAACACTCTGGTCCCATACATACACCTGCAGTCATGTTAGGATACAATACTAAGACAGAATGGATAAGATAAAAATGATGGCAATGATGGCAGAATGAAGACAGAAGGAAATAAGGATAAGAAAAGATGTTTGTCATGCTCCACAGTTTTCATAATGATACATATCATCCCAAAGGAGCAGCCTAATACTTCTTGATGCTCCCTGTAGGTGAAGGAACGTAGAGTTGAGGCCTACACCTCTCCTCACTGTGCTCAGAGTCGGGGGGGTGGGGAGGGGGCTCAATGGTGCTCAACTGTCATGTCATGTCATGACAATGTGCTTATCCATTAGAAAAAACATCTTGAACACACCTCAATGGATTTGACTTGTATTAATGTTTCACTCCCCACCACAGTGTCTCTCTCTCTCTCTCCGCCCACACCAGCAATTCTTTCAATTTCAGTTTTTTTAGCATTAAAAGGTCTACAACAGATATAAAGGCACGTAACCGTAAACAGGTCTTTGACAGGAGTGGATAAGGACTGGATGATGTCGAACTACTGCTGCCATAGCCACTTCAGTTCCACGGTGTGCCTGGGTGCTCATGGGAAATGTGGTTCTTTGGGATGCAGTAAAACCTCATCTCCTCACAAATCTGCTACCATATAGGTGTGTGTGTGTGTGTGTGTGTGTCTGTGTACGGTTGTGAATAGAAAGTTGTTTAAAAGTGTGAGTATTTCAGACATGTCCGGTGACGGCTGTCACCCCGATGGTCCCGACACTGATCTCCTTGTTTCCCTTCATAAGCTGCTGCAGGCTGGGCAGAGAAGCGACGCTGCCCCCAGACATGGGCGGGAACTGCAGCTCGGTCTGTCGTGACTTCCGCCGCTTCACGGAGCGTTTCTCCTGACGGGACTTGGTGGGAGGCTGCTGGATGGGGAAACCCAGGCTGTGGCCATTGCACAGGCCGGTGGAAGGGAAGGTGGGAGAGGGAGGGGGGAGGCGGCTCGTGTAGGACTCCTCAGAGTGGGTGGATGAGCTGCAGCTGCTGGTCTCTGAGGGGGACTCCTTAGAGGTGCAAGTGGGCAATGGTGACACCTCGTCTGTGGTGGGAGGGGGAGGCGGCGGTGGGGGAGGAGGAAGAAGAGGAGGAGGAGGAAGAGGAGGAAGAGGAGGAGGAGGAGGAGGAGGAGGAGGAGGTGGAGGAGGGGGTAGGGCAGGGGGTGGCGCAGGGAGGCATGGGTGGAAACCGTTGCACTTGGGACCCCCGTTTGTGAGCGAAGCAAAGGGACCGGATGCCTTCAGAGTCTCAACCTTGTCCAATGACTTTGTTTTGCAGCGTTTTTTCTACAGAAAAACAGAACAGAGAAGAAGAAAATGATTAACAAAACATGTAAAGAAAGCCAAGATACATCTAATTATGTAAAGCCACATTAACCACTTTTGTGCTTGACACTGAGGTGACAGAAACGGGTCAGAGAAGGGTGGGAAAGTTTGATGGGGAATGATGGAATCTAGGATTTAAAAGAAGCAAACAGTACTAAAACTTTTCATCCAAACAAAGTATTTACAGCTGACCAAAGTACTGTGCTGTGATATTAGTCTAGACTTATTAAAACAAGTCCACAGTATCAGCAAAGAAGTGGTTAACAGACACATCAGGTATGTGGAGTGGGCTGAACACTCCCCCAGCTCCTCAACGCACTTATTGTACAGACTGAGTGACACTAGAAAACAACACAGCACTTAAAGTAAGGCGGCCGTCACAGCCAACAGCAGCAGTCGGAACAGACACTGTACCTTTTTCTCTGGAGAAAACCTTAGAGGTTCTACAATGTACAAGTCATCTGGACCTACTGGGGAGGGGAGAGAGGGGCCAGGTTAATGATGGAATGGGAAACAGGAATACATACATGTAACAAGCATGACGTGACCTTGCAAGTAGTTTTAATAAGTAAATCATGGTCTAATGTCTGCACAGAAGACAGCATAAATTATTTGACTAAAAAAGAAACTAGTATGAAATCACAGGAAAGTATGTGTTATTTTATTATTAATTACTACTTGCAAATGTCTACCAGGAGCCAGCAAAGCATCGTGCTCTATTATTACACTCCTTAAGCCTGCATGTGGACGCAAGCTGGCAATGACAGCCTCTCAGCCTCAAGGGCAAACTCTCACACACACACACCACACACACCACACACACAGACTCTCTCTCTCTCACTCTCACACACACACACACACACATACACACACACACACACACACACACACACTTGAGGGATAATGAACAGCAGAGGGAGTTTAAGGTTTCATGAGTCAAAGACTTTATTCTTTTATTGCCTGCACCAGCCTCTCCCTGTAGGATTGTGTTGCTTGAGGCACCAGCAACACCAGGGATATCAGCTAAGATATAAGCAGATATAAGCATGGCAACATGTGAGAGGAAACAGCGGAGATATAGACAGAAGGAGAGTCGGAGGGTCAAAAGAGAGAATGAAGAAAGAGTAGGCAATGCTTGGGTGTGGATAGTTATATGCGGTAAAAGCTGCAGCAGCCTGACGCAGCTAGCCTGAAAGGGTCTACAGTAGCGATAACATGATCTTTGCAATGAGCTATGACTGTAGTATCAAGTATCAATGCTACTTATGTTTTAATGGCAAAGGCAGAGGGAGAAATGACAATAGACAGAAAAACAGAGAAGGCAGATTGGATGAAAGATTTATTCACAGTGTGTACATGTGTGTTTTTAGAGGGAAGGGGGGGTCTCTTACCTTCTGTGGAGGACAGGTGGAATGACTTGGAACGAACCAGTGGACAGGTAACTCTGCGCTTTAGGCTCATGTCGTCATAAGAGGAGAAGCATCTGACAAGGAAATAATGACACTGACATTTGTAAAGTATTCACGTTGTCTTTTTTACAGCCTCCTACAGTTAGTGGCAGGACAGGAGTGATAGCACCACACAAGAAGATAATGACTGAAATCTGGAAGTGATCCAATATGTTCCATTCAAAAGTAGAATCATAAAACTGGGTATAGGGGATCAATGACAGATCTGGTAGAACAAGACTCATAACATAAAATATCATAACATAATGAATCAAAAGTCAAGCTTACAGAGACAAAACATCCAATTTACACAAATAGACGTTGTGTGCGACAGACCTTTTAGGGCTGGGATAGTGGTTGCTCTTGGGAAGGGCAGCAGCAGTGGTGCTGGGGTTGGGAGAGGAGCTACGGCAGCACTGCAGACACAGCAGGAGGCCCAGAGACAGACAAAGAACCAGAGAGACGACCAGGTAGCTCTGACGATCAGATACCTGCAGAGAAAAAGAACCAAAATAAAAAGCTGTTGGCAGCTGCCTTACAGTCAGCTCTACCCAATGCATTTAAAATACATTTTGTTTGTCATAAAACTTTGTATTTAATCCTTTAGGTGGAAGCACAAGCTTTCTCAGCCAAACAAGTTGTAACAGTTTGCTCTCAGTGAAGCTCAGTAGGGTGTTTTCCTGTGAAGTTGGCCATTAATCATGGCAAGTCTTCAGAGTGGAAAAAAAAAAGCTAATTCTGGGAATGACCAGTAAAAATATTTGGCATTACTGAAAGTCATGTTTGCTCGGTCCACATGTATTTGTTAGCTTGAAATCAAACGAACCAAAATGTTGTGTAAATCTCATGATGCACTTTCTCTATGAACAGTAAATGGGCTAGTTTGCTAGAGGATGTCCAAATATCAAAATACAAGCCACATTATCCCCATAATTAGTATTAGTTTTCTTTCAGTATTTCTCTGTTCAGTTTCAAAGTGTATTGTGCAGCCCCATTTCCTTTTGGTCTGTTCAATGTCAGTATGACTTCCAACACTGTGCTGCTTGCACTCCAACCAGAAATTAACAAAATAATAATAACTTCCTGATTCTGCTTTGTGTAAGGGATGGGTGAGGTTCAAACTGACAAAGTCAGCTAAAGAAAAAGGAGAGTCTGTTTAGTATTGTCCTGCAAACAACCACTGGTATTAATACATTTACTTTTCCTCAGAAAAATGAAATTGCTAAATTGCACATTGAACTACACAAATTATTTGCTTGATTGCATATTACAGTGTTACCTATCAAACCTAATACAATAAACAGACATTTCTCAACTGGCTGAAAATGGCATGTGAACCTGTAATCACAGTGTAAGCAATAGACAAAACAATAGCAATCAACAATATGGGTGAGGTACCTCTCTCTGCAGCTGGCTGACTGTAGCAGTGAGATTTAACATCAGCTTAGTGACATTCTCCAGCTGACTCTGCAGGACCTGGATGGAATCTGTCTGTTTCTGGTCCTGAAAATATACACACAGGAGGCAAAGGGCAACAGTTCGTCAGTTGTCACTCAACAGTATCAAATACACACAGGTATTTATACTGTCCATGGGTCAACTTTTTTTTTTGCTCTGACTGACTTAATACAACCTGCTCTTCAGCAATGCGGGAGGTGTTCTGCAGTTTGATGATGGTCTTATTGAACGCTCTCTGCATCTCTTCCATCTGTTTCCGGTATCTGAACGAGACAAATGCAAAAACCAGTTAAACATTCTAAATACATGGCCATATGATTCTACAGAGCAACTTGTAGCTCTGTTATAAAAAGTTACATGCAGTTGTTATTACTACATAATTGTCATTGTGTCCAGTGGTTTCACCTCTGGCTGAGTTCTTCCAGGTATCTGCTGGACAGACTCATGTTCATCTCCAGAGCTTTGATCCTGTTGTTCAGCCTCATGAACACACTCTCCTTCTGACTGGAGCCATGCACCGCTCCCCCATTCAATAACACGCCATTCCCATTCACTGCCCCCCCATTATAATCACCCCCGTTCTGCAGCTCTGCATAGAAGTCTGTAGCTGTTCGGTGGACGTTGCCATTCCCATTAGTGCTTAATAGGTCCTCGTCCACCGTGTCTTCAACCCGATGGGGCTCTCCGGTCTGAGTGAGAGAGTCCCCTTGCTCCCCGTGAGTCTGAGAAGCCTGGACATTGCGTCTCTGTGAGTCCCCGCTGTCTGTGCCTGACTTTACTGTGTCTGTATGAGTGTCGGTCAGTGGGACAGCTGTTGGCAGTTCAGTGGGAGGGGGGATAGAGTCTTCGGGCCTCGATGCAGTGGGAAGAGGCTGAACAGGCTGCTCCTTGACAGGAGGAACCACAATACCAGGAGAGGCTGTCTCAGAGGAAACAGGCTGTGGGGGAGAGCTGACAGTAAGGGTGGGGGTGGCGCTGCTGGCCTGTTGCGTCTCTGGGATGGAGACTACTTGAAGGGGTGGAGTGGGGACTGGGTCCAGGGCTGCGTCTTTGATGGGAGGCAGCAGCTTCTCCTCATTGGTGGGGGTCGGGCGTGACAGAGAACTGTGGATGTCTGAGAAACTGCTTGGAGGGATGGTGGAGGTTCTGCTAGGCTCTAGGAGGATGTTGAGCTCTGGAGTGTGTGCATCAGGTGTGTGAGTGTTGAGATGTGTGTGAATGGCGTGCATGTCACCCAAAGATTTGCCCTCATTCTGGACCTTGACAGACACCTCGGGCTCTGGGGCTTTTTCTGTGAGGGGAAGGACTTCTTGTGGGGGGGTGGGGACAGGGACAGGGATTTGTGGCGGTGTGTGCATGAGGACAGGGGTGTTTGCATCAGGGTGCGTCTGTATTTGGGTGCTCAGCTGCCTCCTCCTAAGGCTGCGGAGTCTCTCCTTGGCCAGCCGGGCGGAACACCAGCGATGGAGCAGCTCCGGCAGGGTGGCCATGCAGGACAGGGACAGCGAGGAGAAGTAGGAGAAAGGACAGTATGTCCGGCTCTCCCACTGGTTCCTATCTGCCTCCCTCCTCGTCTCCTCCTCTCCCTTCTCTTCCTCCTCCTCTCCCTCCTCCTCCATCAGGGTGACGGTGGACTGCCTGGGCTCTTCGTCCTCCTCCTCCTCTACCAGAGTGACAATCTGCCTGTCCTCGTGGGAGTCAGATGAAGAGGAAGGAGGCGTGGAGGAGTCACTGGAGACATTAGAGTCCTCCTGGGTCGCAGAGTGTTCTGGTTCTGCAGATGCCAGTCTGAAGGAGACGCACGGATACAAACTTAGAAGCATATACAAAGAGAGTGATTGTTTTTTGGAAGGTTATAGAAGAAAATTGATGTAAAACAACACCAAACCTGTTACTCATCCTTTGTGATACATAAATCAATTCACATTCATAAATGGTTCATTTATCTTTTATTGTTCTTACTCTGCAGAGTCGTGTGGTGTTTCAGCTGCTTTAACTTCTGTGCTCTCCTTCTTTTCAATCTCCTCTGCTGTTGTGTTACCTGGTATTTGGGGAAAAAATAAATAGATAAATAAATAAATTCAGATGACTTTGATAACACTTCACTGCTGTTTTGACCCACATAACTGCCAAGTCCCACTCTGATGCCCTTACTCTGCGGGTGTAAATTGGAAGCAGACCTGTAACTGTGGAAAGCCAGTAGTAAAAGAGACATTTTGTAAAGTCTCTCCTTTGGCAATAATTGGAAAGCTGACTTTGTGGATTCCCCTTTAAATAAGTTTGTTGTAAAAAACTTCTCTTCTTAATGTAAGAACTGGGTAAAATCTGTGTTCAAGCAGGCTTGGCCCTTTAATTCAGATGCCACTGGGGAAAAGCTGTGTAAGAGAGTCATTTTGTTGCAACTCCCTGTGTGGTAAACAGAGCGAGGAGCGGGCTTGGCGTCACAGTCCTAATTCACCGAAGCTCTCTGCCAAGAAGCAAAACACAGATAGCCAAAGATCTGCTGAAACTCTACTGCAGACCTCCTGCCAACAGCCAAATAAACATCTGGCTCTCTCAGCACATATACACATGAATGTTCAGGCCATGCATATGCTCACACTTAAGAGAGGGAAATAAAGTGACCCAGTTTTAGAGGCAGTTAATCTAAACAATATGTGGGAAGACGGGCAGAACAGTGGTTAGACACGAGGGGAGGAAAAAGGCAGCTGAACAATGCGAGTACAGCCAGAGTGAAGCAAGAGAGAAAAAGTGTTGAATTCTTCCATACAAATGTGGAATAATTACAGAGGGATTCACAAAAGGTCTGTGAAAGAATAAGCCATCAATAAGCCATTCCAATTCTCTGTCTTTTGAGATATGTGACACACTGTTGCTGCATCCACAGAAGAATTAGAAATGACTCTCACTTTCCTCCTATTGATTGAACTTTTCCACTTCAGTCAAGTGTAAAATCGACAGTCCTGGCATTTCCAGTCAGGCTGCCATGTTCAAAAGTGAAATGTGTATTTAAAAAAAAAAAAAAAAACTTAATTTATACATTATAATACCTACAAACCACAACTGTCACTGAATCAATCAAATGCCCTCAGAGATAAGTTTGTTAATGGATCAAACTGGATGGGTGACTTGTGGAAAAAAACGTCAGTGTCAGATTTTGATGACGCCAATGTGGAAATGACTGATTGTGCCATATCGATAAACCAGTTGTACTTCATAATGCCCTGTGACGCATTGTGGCTGCTTACAGAAAGAAAAAGCAAATGCATGTCAGGTCCTTACTTTTCTAATAAAAGAGAATAAGTAAAGAGGCTGATGACTAATAATGCTGGGTCGGTTTCTTTCCTGAAACATACACTATATTTAAACCTGCTAATGCACATCAAGCATCTCTGCAAATGTAGTCTTGTAACTGGCGTGTAAACTAGTGTGCAAGCTACTTACAAAACTATAGATTACAGAGTTCACTTCACCCATAAATTATATGGTAGGTTTAGTTTAATTGTTTATTTAACGGGTCAATTTCTCCAGCAGTTCAGTAAAGTTAAGTGATTATATATATTTCAGTATCAAAGTATGAAGATATGATCTGTTGGATCATATCTATGTCATCTGTAACAGATGTCATAGATATGATATTTGACATAAACAGGAAATCAGAGTCAGAGTCTTGTTGTGGTAATTGGAGGCGAACAAATCCTTCTTAAAAAGCATTCCTTACATTTACACAAGCAAATGTCAAGTTTGGTATAAAACTGATAATCAAAGCTAGTCTTCAGCAAGCAACTTATGTTTGCACCAATAACATACAACTAAATAAAATGAAGGTTTTTAATCAGTACCATGCCAGTGAGTCAGGAATGGCACTAAATGCAGCACCCCACAAACACATTTCTGGAGACTCAGAGTAACTAGTATTTCAGGGATGAGTACCTCCTGTTTCTGCTCCACCCTCCAGCTCTGGCTTGCCGCCCAGCACGTTTGCAGCAATGTTGTTTACCATGTTTAGGATGGCATCTAAAGGAAAATAACACACACAATGAAGTTATTTTCAAAGACCTGTGGTTTAAAAAAGAACTGTCAGGCTGGTTGAGGCCAGTCATATTTCAGTGAAGCCACAGGCTTTGGCATTTCTTTCCTTTTTCCTTGACTCTCTTCTCTGACGCTGCTTTTCTGACCTGCTTCAACATTATTTCCTCAACTTCACTTTTCTGACATGAACTTTCTTTTCCAGCTTTTCCAACAAGAAAAACAAGTTTCATTTTGGTCTCCATTTTCTCTTGCTTGGTTCCCTTCTGAGTCTGCCCATCTGCTGTTTTTCATGGTTTTATGGTTTGAGCCTTCAAGATTTGTGTGTACAGTTTTTGGGGGTGTATGTGTGTGTGTGTGTGTGTGTGTGTGTGTGTGTTGGGGGTGGGGGGCACCAGTTCTCCCTTTAAGTAATTCAGGAGACAGAGGGGCACCAGTGTGTTTGCGCATATGTGTATGTGGTTAAAAAGAAAAAGTCTGCAAGCAGCAAAATTTCTGCAACCAAAACCCCAGTCTACGTCTATGTGAATGTGTGAAGCCAAGTGGGTTAAAATACTGAGGAAACATTCACCACTGCCTCTCTAGGAATGAATCTATATCTAACTGAGCCTGAAAAAGGCACAGGGGTTTCCTTAGCTTTCTACACCAACAACTGCATGGAGCCAAACTGAAAGGAAATCTATATCCTTCACCTTGCACAAGATTATGATTCTTTGTTCATGTGCTGTATCAGAACTCATCAGTTTTGGTTTTGTTAAAGTCCTTGAAAATGTTTCCATATCTGCCCTTTCAAAAAATCCTGTTCTGTGTTCTTAGTCATCCCTCATTTAGTTAACTTCAGAGAATTATCCAAAACTAAAACACAACATGGACCTCATCATCAGCACAGTTTATCTTGTCTTCTTGATATTCAGCTGTATTGTTATGGCATATTTTCTGTCATTTACTCTTTGTTAGTGTAGCCACATGCGCACATATACATTTGAGTGTGTGTGTGTGTTTGAGTGTGTGCACATACTGGTTGCCGAGCCAAGCAGGTTTTTAGAGGCCTTGTCTTCTGATGGTTGGTAACCAGGAGGATAGTCTGAAGACAAAAACAAAGCAGGTTATTTCTGGCACAAAACATGGATCCACTAAAACTACAGACATTAAAACAAATTGTTCTAGTTGATGTTATGCTTTTATAGAATTTTACAATGAAATATCACACAATCTTGCCAGAACTGAGGAACTGATGATGGAAACTCAGCAGCAAAAGGCCAGCTGATATTAATAGTTAACTCAAGTCCAAGGTATTTGGTGGAGGGTGAGACTGTATTCTGACTCTCTACTCCCCTGTGTAATGATTAGTAGTGCATGTATTGTTCTGCCAGTTGAGGCAGCTTTAAAGTATTTAAGTAAGTATTAATTTATTTCCAAATTTATGTTTGTGTTCATGCATCTTTTATTAGTTGAGTAAAGAGCATAGATTTGCAAACAATGTTGAAAAAAAGAAGTTACCGCCTATCACTGCCTTACCATAGTCCTCATCCAAGTACTCCAGTCTCTCTGAAGGGTACTGAGAATCTGCGATCTCCTCATACTCCTCCACCATGCTGGTACCAAACACCCTACACAAAACACACACACACACATACTGTGTTACACAAACAAACCTACCCACAGAAAAGGTTAAAGGTTATTACCACACAGTGAGAGGTGGGAGGAGGTGGTAATTTTTTTTCTGGGGAAAGGCAGTTCTTTAAAAACATGCTCGGATCAGAGGAATTTAATGTAATGTAATGAAAATAGTCAGCATAAGTTATTTAAACACTGTGAGGGTTGACACCTAGGCTCTTAAGAAGAGCTTGATAAGTAAAAAGTTCATATGATCAATATTGTGTTTTCCACCATGCTCTAAGGCAGATAAGCTCCAGTCCCTATAGAGGCAAGTTAAAGTTTTCCAGACCCCTCACCCAGAATATGTGGAGGAAAAAATCAACTTTGACCCTCTGGAAAAATGTGAAAGAGGTTTTAGCGGTACAGCCTCTTTGATCCCTGATAACAAAACAAGACCCTGATGAGACTAATGATCGGGGACAGGCATGTAGGTACGTGTGCGTTTGCATGACATAAGAAATAAGTTACCAAAAAAAAAAAAAAAAGAACTTACTCTGTGCCTAAAACTCAGCACATTAAACTCACACTTATACTACAAACATACAAAAAAGTAACAAAGCATTTTTACGTTTTTACTTAATTCAGTTAATCTGACTGCAGCTTTAACTCTGGTTGCCAGTGTAAATGTGAAAAGAAAAAAAAAACACGAGGGATTTGATAGGTCTGTGCTGCCAACAACCACTAAGAGAATGAGAGAGTGAACAAAAGATCAACATTTCTTGTACAATCTAAAAAGGACTTTCTTCTCAAAACATACTGCAGCATAGTTTCTGACATTTAAGTACAGTATGGTGTGGACTGAGACACTGAGGTCATTATTCAGGACAATAAGACCTTGTGTGCAGGACCTTTTTCACCAGTGTAAAATCAAAGTCAAATGACTTATTGAAAACTGTTTCTGGCTGAACAAAGCAGTGTGTGGTTTGAAGTACAGATGCATCCAATTTCCTGTTATCCCCCAGTGTTTCCATTTCCTTCAGAATAAATGGCAGTAATATTAATAGTTCTTCTCAGTAAGTTGCTCTGCAGTGGAACTAAACCTCTGAAAGATAAAACACTGTCTTTCTTTACCAAAAACTTTATCCCAATAAGTTCAGTACTTACATAATTATTATTATTATTATTTCTATTAAAAGATACAGAACAGGAAAGAGCTATTTTCTATCTTACCTGATGAGACTGAGAGGACAGAAGTGCTCCGAGCCAAAGTGCGAGAGGAGTTCAACCTGCAGGGAAAATGGACAAACTCATAAACTGAAAATATCATCCACAACTTCACAACAATGCCAGTCCCACTCCATAAACCCATAATCCACCAAACACGTGAAGATAAATACTAAAAATACCAAGTGCTGACAAAATAGCTTGTGTGCATGTTCTACTTGTTTAATAATCTCTCACATGCATTAAAAGGTGCTCTGCCAAAGGCTCACCTATTAAAGTACAAGAGCATTACAAGAGTGTGTTTCAAAGCGCATCATAACCTCTGACAGAGAGAGAAGAGTTCTAACCTTTATGTACTTGATGAACATCTGATGCGAGAGGAGGACAGGAGAAGGACAGAAGGAGAGACATAAAACAAGAAAAAGAAATCAGTAAGGACTGATTCAAGCTACAAGCAGGTCAAGCATCTGCTTACAGTTTGGCTCTCATAAGACAAACACACTGCTGACATGATCTGGATCATAGTTCTGTAAAATTCCACAGGCAAGATACTATAGAGATAGATAGAAAGGAGCAGAAGCAAGACACAGGGACAGACAGGGGGATAGACTACCTGAGGACAGGTGTAAACATCAGAACAAGAGTGTTAAGCTGCTTAGATCAGAAGAATATAATCCTGAAACTTTCTAGACAAAATCAGTTTATATAATAAAAGCACAATTATTTCATAATAGAACACATGAATCACAGTAAGCACCCACACAGGACACCCACCAGTCACCACATAAAAAGGATAATCACCTGAGTATAATTCAACAGTCTACACTGTGAATATTTTGTGAGCTACATTTAAGGTAAAAGTGTGAGGAGGTGTCAGCTCAGAAAAACACAGAGGCTTTAAATGAATAACAACAACACTTATTCAAATGAATAGTCTAGTATTATATATCTATGGACAATAACATTTCTGCAACACTAAAAAAAGACTGGACACCCAACATATCATTTACTCTCACTAACAGACACCACGTTTTAGTCTTTAGTCAGTCAGAAGGGACCACACACTGAGTGACTGAATAAATAACAACAACACATGCAGCAACAAGGAGACCACGTGTGTGACTGAACAAAAAGAGAAATGGACGTCCATCCACAAACAACTCGCCTTGTTTATTTATGCTGAAACACACACTGAAAGGAGACTAATTTGGGTGAAATTGTGGATGGAGAGATATGGACAGCAATGACTGTAAACTCTGGTTTATAAGGGAGATGAGTATCAACTGAAACCTGGGTGAACAGGATTATTAAGTAATACTTTCTCAATCATGGTACACCATACTATTTTCCTGCTTGTAATACTAATGGTCCTGCATTTGGAGGTAAAAATCAAATGTTTAAATGAATCTTTGTGAGCACAAGACAAACAACTGTAATCCTTTGAGGTCACACACACACACATACACACACCACACACACACACATCATTTAATCTCCATACAGTCATAAAAACTGGCCCAGATTACATCAGACTCAGTCCAACCTGGTCCAAGTACTTGTAACACCCTAATCATAACTATAATCAATCTAATTGTGATATGTATCAGCCCTTTAGGTTTAGTTAAGTGTAACTCTGTCATGAGCACACACCCTGACAGTCATTCGCACATTTCCTCACCCAGTCAAGGGAGGGGGTTATAGGCACCAATGACAGCATGGCTAATTTATCATGAAGTCATAAGAAAGGTCCCCTGGCCATGTATGTGAATGTATTTGCGTATGTATATTTATATACTGAGCTACAATTACGAATGAATAAGCTGATTGTTTATGTTCCTTTCCTTACGACATAAATGTTCTGCTCTGGCAGTAAGGAGAAAAAGGCAGTACCTTCACATATTTAGCATAAAGCTGCTCGTCCAGTGGGAAGCTCTGGACTATACGCTCATCACGGGCATGGAAAGTACCCAGCTTTACCCACTTGTTGGTAGGATATCTGCAAAGAGAACAAATGAAGCATAAGATGTGTGTGTCTGAGGGCCACATGGTGCTTAAAAAGAAATTTGGCACGTTCTCAAAGGCTGGGTGTGAATGTCACTGTACTCCATATGACTAGAGGTCTGTCCACCCATACCCGAGGGTGGAATTTATGAGCTGTGGTGCGAGATGACGCTGGAAATAAATCCTGATGGTGAAATCCAAAACAAAGACAACACCAGTTCTGACTGTACCAAAGTTAGAACTGATAATGCAGGATGAAGAAGATTTTTAACCAGTAATGATGTGGTTTGAGGAGGTGGTTAACATGTGGCAGCCAGTTTGATAACCTCTTTCATTAAAATTTTTCTCAAATCTTCACATTCAAAAGCAACTTAAAAACAAAATTAAAATCATTTACTTGGTGACAATAAATGATATTTCATAGTATTTGATTTATATATACAGATGTTTTAACTTTCTTGTACAAACTACAACTGTGTTAGGAAATGCAGTTCCAGCTCAGATGCAGCTATGATTCATCCTAATTGCAAGTTTCTGTTAATGCTAAACTTGATTACTACTACTTCTCTTTATCCATGCTCCCTGTAAATGGCCTGTTTTACTGTTACTGTTTTACTGACGGTGCAGTGGGAACAACACTGATTAGCATACTGTGACACCAAGCATGAAGCAGGGCCTTTTGTATGTAGCAACCCACCCCAGTACTTCTGAGAACATGCCAGTTTCAGTTTTGTTTGAAATGCCAGCTTATGAGGGATTGTGTGGACATGCCAGAAACAATGGGTGTATACCTGTCACTGATAGAAACTAGAAAGTCTTTAGGTGTAGATGAGAAGAGCTCAAAGTTAGCGATGTCCAGCTGCTTGACTTGAATAGGCTCACAGAGCTCTATCACAAACCTAGAGAGAGGTTAATATAGAGGGTTAATTAAAAGATAAATATACATCAAACTTGACTATGTAAAATCTGGCTATGTCATATGTGAACTGTACTACAAATACTGTACTCACCAGATTTTGTTGCTGCAAGGATTTAGCATGTAAAGGTCCATATTTTCCATGAGAATAGCTGAAGTGCTCTGAGTGAGAGACAGAAGAACGAGAGAGTGAGTGAATTGGCATCCACAATCATCAGCACAAGTTTTGATTTAATTCATGTGATTATTTATTTAACAGCCATTGAACAATTCCTGAATAAATGAAATATAAAAGGGGTAGGATATGTCTGTTTAACCTTGGCCTCATTGTTGGCAGATAGTATCTTGGCACCACACTCCACAGATGCGTAGTTATTCTTGAAGTTTTTCTGGACCTTCTTCACTGGATGGGGGCTGCTGCTGGTTGAGGTATGGAGAGACTGGCCTGGACAGAGGGAGTGTTACATTAGGCCCATTACCAACACTGGAAAAAAAGAGCGCTGCCTGAGAGGAACAAGTAGAGAGGTTATGCAACACACATAAACACACGCTTCGCTGACCACTGCACATGGCGTGCACAAGGAGAAAGAATGAAGAGAGAGAGAGAGAAAGATGGTGTGAGAGATAGAGACAGAAATAGAACATGAGGAAGGAAGCAAAAGAGACAGGCAGAGGTAGACAACGCTAAAAAAAAAAAGCAGTATTAAGGACAAAAAATAAAAAAGATGAGATGTAGATTTAAACTGTTATGTGAAGGCCTCCATGGTCTACAGAAGCAATGGTGCAATCTGCAGCATCATCACGTTATCTTTGAGTTTGCTTTGTGAGACAAAAAGACTTGGAGCAGAACTTTAGATTTAGAATTAAAAACAGAACTTAATGGGACACTGCACTTAGTTCTTGATTCATTTGCACACATGAATCTAAATGTGCACTTTAATAATGTATGCACTCACTTTTCTCCTTCTCCACCTCCATGACCTGTTTCTTCCACTCATCAAATGTGGGGATGTCCTCTTTGCTGGGAACTGAGGGATCCGTCTCTCTGGCAATAATGCCATCCCCCTCCTGAAACACACAGACCGGTGTATCACACACACACACACACATACCAAGAAAAACAGTGGAACTGCAAACCTACCATTTCCATCCTAATACATATCAACATAATTTCTGCAAGGTTTAACACATTAAATTGAAGACCTTTCAAATACCACAAATAATGCAATTTAGAACACTTTTCAAGGTCATAACAGCCCAAGTATGGAAAATATGATTTATTATTCTATCACCTTTTATAAGTACTTCTCAGTGGTATATAACAAACCTTGTATGCATATGTTGCAGAAAATGCTTAAATGGGTTAAGACAGTTAAAGACATTTAAGTTCATGTAAATTTTTGCTTAAATTGACAGCTGACCATTATGAGACAATGAGCTTCCTATTTACTATAGCTAGCAGTAGTGACTGAACTGAACTGAACTGAACAGTGTTTGTTACAGGTCTGATTGTGCTGACTGGAATTCCACAAAAAAGGGATCAAACAGTCTCCTGTGTGCACAATCCACTGTAACAACAACCCCACTTTTAGCGTTAGGGTACATAATGTGTCCTGACAGCCAGCAATCACACACAAAAGTATTTTATGACTACCATTACTGTAAAGAAAAAATATTTCAAACATCTGTAAATTAAATTGAATCAATTTAACAAAGTAATTATTTCCTGAATATGACTAACAGGGTTATCTGAATGCCATCACTGAGCCACTCTTGTGAATTGCATGCTATGACCACTAAGAACAATTAAGGGACTCCCATCCACAGTCCATGGTAGTCAGCTAGCCCCTGGCCACTACAGCATTGAGAAGTACTGAGCTGTGAATAATATTTTGATGGGTTACGTAAATGCCCTTTTGGACCTCATAAGAGAGTCTGATCCTAAAAAACCTTCAACGCAGACAGCCTCTTATGTAAATATCTCAACAGTCTGACGGGAGTCATTGCAACATACAAATTAGTCACCTAGAGCTCCAAACAGCAAAATAATGTACAAATGCAAAATGGATAAAGTCCCCCTGAGAATAGGTACATTCCCACGTGTCTTTAATTATCCTTTACCCACAAAAAAAAGCAACTGAAAGCAAGTTGACTCAGCGTTTGCTACTTGAAACATTCAGGGGCTGCCCTTTAGTAGAACAGCTGCACATACATTAAATATTTATCATTTTCATGTTAAACTAGCCAGCAGTTGCTGTACTTTACTGTACAAGAAATGTGTGGTCACATGTGGGCATGTTAACAGACCTGGCCAACAGTATCCTTAAGGCCAAGTGTTGGTGTGTGTCTGTGGGAGCTGAACCAAAATTGTGGAAATCTTCTTTAGCAGGATTGTGTATCAGCCTATTATGTCACCTGAACATGTGCATTGACTGTTTCTTGTTTAATAAAAAGATGGACAAGTTGCCCAGAAAGCTGACCCGAGTGACAGAGGTGTTTCGGTCCAAACCATCCTCCAGCTCCTGTTGCGGTTGTTGGTGTTCCTGGTCCACATGGCCTGCAGTAGACTGGACCTCTGCTTCTGGACCAGAACTGGGGTTCTGGTCTGACTGCTGGTCCTCTATGCCAGCCTCATCCGTGCTACCATAAAGACATGGGGGCCAATGAGGTGGAGAGGGAGAAGGAGTTGGGGGGTGGAGAGGTAGTGGAGAGGGGGAGGAATAAGGATAAAGACCACAAATAAGTGCACAGCAATGTTGGACACATGATGCAAACAAAACTAATTTCCAGTTTATTTGACAGTATTGACAGTCCTTGGTTGTGAGCAGGCATAACGATGGAAAAAGGAAATAAAAAAAAAAAAGGCAGAGGTAAGTGGAGAGGCAAGGCCAGCTGTCGACGGTTGCGCACAGCAGAGAGGTGTAGCTTGTACCTTGATTACCTGTCTCTGTGCTTTCACTGGCTTCTGGGGGTTAGAAACTCACCTGAGGAGAGGGCTGCCAAAAGGGGAGTTTTCACAGGTTGCCAGTTCGGGGGGAATGACCCCGCACTGTGAATCAGAGTGCTCAGCAAAGACAAAGCTGTCTACTGGGAGTTCATCTCCTGCACTGGCAACCCGCACTGCACTGAGGGAAAGAAAGGACATGGCGTTTACCACACCTCCTTACATTGGGGAGGGTAGAGAGAGTAGAGGGTAGGGTGGGAGAGAGGAGGGGAAGGGGGACAAGAGCAGGAGATAAATGACACAGAGCAGGAGAGAGAGAGGGCAAGAGAAAGAGAGAATAAAGAGAGAAATGGATGGACAAAAGGGTTTCGGAGGTCGCTTGCTGGTGGGGACGCTGATGTGCCTGTCTTAAAATGTCCTGATGTCTTCGAGAAAGGAGTTGAATGCAGAAGTTGCCATGGGATGGACATTTTCTCCTCTGAACTAATCTTGGTCATAGGTCCATGTCCATACAGGTGATTTTCTACCTATTATCACAAACTTCAATTACAAAGTCCTTTGGAAAATAAACTTTCAGGTGCATGGGCAGTTCCAGGTAACTTCACAGCACTGGCCACAAGTTCCATGAAAAGTGACTTTGAAATATCCAGGATGTCAGACCAGCTCTCCTTTGGGGTACTCTTTCAGTTTGTAACCAGTCATTTACAGTGGTTCATTTATAAAAAAATAAAATGATTAAAATAAAACAAAAAACTGAAGGGAACAAAAGTTAACAAACAAAAATATCAAAGAAAATGTGCAATGTCTGACAAAATGATGATTTACAATATATTTTACCTGGATTGGGTTGAAATTGGCTTTAACCATCATAAGAACAACAGATTTATATAGATAGAATTATAATATAATTTGACCAATGTGACTGTTGTGTGGTTATAGCCAACTTCTAGTGCCAGAGACCAGGTCCCTGTAAGGACTGAGGAAGTTAATCTGGGCTTACCCTGTGTGGGTTGGGCCAGCACTCTGTGAGGTAGGTGTGTTTTCAGCTTCATCTGGGGATGTGGCTGGGTTTGAGTCCAGACTGGGATGTGCAGCAGAAGCGTCACTGTAGATTTCTGCTTGGGCTGGAGTATCTGTGGATACTTGGCCCTGTGCTGGAACTGGTTCTGGAGTGGAGGACACTGGGGGTTCCTGGTCCTGGTCATGTGTGTCAGTCTGCAGCTGCAAATCAGTCTGGGGGTCTGGGTGGGGTTCTGGCTCAGGAGCGACAAGTACAGTATCAGACTCTGGGTCTGGTTTTGTCTCCTCCACCTCAGCTTCCTGAGGATTCACAGTCTGGAGAGAAAACACAGAAACATTCACATGTGAAACATCGTCTATCAGCAACTCAATGAGGTGAATCCAGTCTCTTAACTAACATCTTGGGTCAGTGTGTGTGTGAGACATGAACCACACTTATACTCACTTAACCTATACACATTACATTTCTACAGCATTAGTTTATCATTGTTTACAACCTAAACCAGCCAAAGTTAATTCATTAAGTTCATTAAAAAAAATTTATATAACAATATAATTTTTAGCATGAAATGACAGTAGATGTGTGTGTGGACAGTGTACTTCTAAATGTAGCATAAACGTTGTACAGGGAGCTGAGAGAAATTAACTTGTTTAGTTATTATATCCACTTATTGATGATAGTATCACAATTTCTGTGTGCAACCACCAACAGCTGTCCTCAAATATATTAACATTATTGATATCCATGTCTTCAGTCAAAAATACTGTAGAGGGAGAATTTGAGGCACCAAGATGAAAAGTCATAGTGACAACATGACTGGACCATTTTGTTTCATCATTGTTTTTTTCCTCCTATTCCCATTTATGTGTGTTTTGTTAATAATAATCACATCCCTTATAAATAGAACAACCCTTTTATTTATTGTTCAGTGTCTGATGAATAAAGCAATGAATATCTGCAAGTTGAAACACACTGATCTCACACTGTTTCAAAAAAAGCTTTACAGTGCCCCAGATTCTCTCTCTTTTATTTATTCACTACTTAGACCACTTCTTTTACCCACTGCAGCAACCTCTCTCTGTGCTTTAGTATATTTTAGTCTTGTCAGTATTGCCCAAATTTTAGTAGAAGACAGACATATATGCTGTCACCTGTTCTTGGTGTATGTTGTTGTGTGTTGCCAGCTTCTCTAGTGCCGCTCTCTCTGTCTCTAGTCCCATATCGTATGATGTGTGTGTGGGTTCTTCCACCACCTAGGGTAAAAAAAACAAAACAGAAATATATTTTTTCTTTACATCGAACACTCCGCAGTCTTGAACAGGAACTTCTTCTTTCGTATTTAATAGGAAACACCGCAGTGGTCCAACAATTCAAACTGTTAGCCAAGACATTGGTTTGTGTGTTAATCTTTGCATTTTGAAAGCATTTTTTGTGTGAAAATGTCAGATGCAAAAGGTCTTTGCATCTCAGGTTTTCAAAAAGCCGTTTGTTGACAGACAAAGACTGTGTTATAAGGCAAATGACAGACTGCCAGGCCTGTTGAACTGCCCTGGCCTGCCTGTTTGTTGGTGGACCATAAACAATGATTCCCCTTCTTTGCTCACACATGAATACCAAAACAGCTCTCACTTCTCCAAACCATCATTCATTCTGATCCTAATGCACACATAAAAGCACACTCACACACACACACACAACCTTGAGGACCCATTCATAAGAGACCCAGACCTTGTGAGCCAGCATCAACCCACAGCAGGCAAACTTTTCCTCTGGGATCGGTCTACTCTCCACTCTGAATGGAGTGAATGACATCCACCGACGGACTTAAGGTGGATTAGTCTCCAATATTACTCAACCAGTAAGGCTTCGTATTCTCTAAACGCTAACCCCGCAGGGCTGGTCTCAGCCTATATCACCACCATCTCTAGGACACACTGTACAGAGAAACCTATGTTCCTGATAAGATGTAGCTGGACTGCTTTCTAGGGTTAGGGTTAGGAACCATCTACTTGAAGTGGCTCTTATCTTCATGTGCTGAACATAGTTTTCACTCTTTGTGAGTGTTCCTGACCCATTTCCAACCATACATTAACATTGCAAAACAGCATTAGTGGTTGTAAAGTAATAGAGATAAGGTGACGTGACTGACATCTGTCTTGGTGGGAGTTACAGAGACTTATGTAACACCCTCACCCTCCCACCACACACAGTGTGGCCGCCATAATCCAGGACCTCCCTGACCATGCACACCATTCTCTAAAGCTACTCCTCCCCTCTCCATGCCTCCTACTTTTCACCAGGGGTTAGTGGGTCACTGAATACATGACCCAACTCCAACCACTACCTTCTTGGTGTTCTGCTAACTCCTACATTTCATCGTGAGCCGGGAGTCTATTAATACTGCTCACCGCTGCACAGCCGGGCCAAATAGATGACCCAGCAATGTTAACCAAACTAAATAGTTAATTTATTTCTGTTGTGGCTATGACAGAAAATAGTTTACACATTAAGAAACTGATGTTAACAAGGAATTGTATTTAAAAGTATTTTTCAAACCTTGTGTTGCATGGAGTCCTGCTCCTGCTCCTGCTTGTGGCCATCAGGGTTTTTGTCCCCGGCAGACTGACCTGGGCCAGACAAGCTCTGCTCTGAACAAAACACATGTTGACTGGGGTACCTGAAACACAAATAGGGGAAAGTTTGTCAGTAAAATGCAATATTATCATAATACAAGAGGGACATGAAATTAATGGAAGTATGCTATAAACACCTGTTTCTGAACAAGGAGTTGCAAAAAACAATTAAATTAAATAACTTGGTGTCTATTCTAATATCATGCTGAAGGTATAAAACATAACATGATGATAATAAAAGTGTCAGTGTCAACAGTAAAACAATATGCAGTAAGCAATGGGTGCCTTTGAATTAAAAGAATGCTTAGGCTGTACTATATCACATCCTCTGCAGTTAGAGCACTTCCTTCCCTGGGGGGATAGGGGGGTGGTGGGCACATAGGTAATGAAAGTACTGTGTACAAGAGCAAGGATGTTGTTAGTGCATGAACAAGTGATACAGCAGGAGACATAACAAAACCAAAGGAGAAAGGGTAAACTTAGGTCTATAAAGAGAAGGCAGAGTGCAAGAAAAAGGCAGAAAGTGAATGAGCAGGTGTACAAAAGAAGTATAAGAAAATGCCACTCTTATTATTTTGGTGTTTTGGTGTATCTTGGTGTTCTTATAAGCCACTCAGGGTAAACTGCATTCTTTAAATGAGTCTTCTCTTTCCCCTCCTCCACATTTCTCTCCTTTGTTCCTCTCTGCCTTTAAGGCTGAGTAGAGCTCTGAGTGTTGCTGCTACTCTTTTAGCTGCGTCAAAATCAAGATGACCAACTTGTACAGCCTAATCTAAGTTTCATTGCAGTTTCTATACTTTGCATATCCAGTGCCTGGTTTCCTGTCCACTCAATTATGTTTAACTACTGCCAAGGCTGCTTCCCATACTTTACAGTACAGACTAGCAAAATATAGCAGCTCTTTAGCAGTGTGCTTGAAGCCAGCTGGGCCTGAAGCACAAAAAACATGAGGACTACTGTTTTTGTATGCATGTTAATTATGAGTGTACTGTCCTTGGAAAAAATGAATAATAATAATGAATAATGGATGACAATGAGTGCAAAATAAATAGGGATGGAATGGAGAAAAGCATCAGAGGTGATACAAGGCAGACAGAGAATCATTAGAAATCTAGAAACAGGCTGAAAATAGGGACACAGCAGAAAAACAAACAGCTGGTTCTCCCTTGGTTTCCTTATAAGTAGAGTTGAAATGAAGAGAGGAATGAAAGAAGTGGAGAGTGACGCTGAACTGACAGTGAGAGGTCTGTCTAAACATGTTCCCTCTGCTGTGATGCTAACTCACCCACAAACTACATTTTGGCTTCTCTGAACTTTAACAAGTCAGTCAGCAGTCTGCTTTAAAGACATTAGGCCAACTAATAATACACAGATTGAGTTAAATTGTAAGGCGCCAGAGTTAAACAAAGACCTCCTCACACACTCCTCTCTAGTTAGGCAAACAAGGCCAAAACTGGACATTCAAAAAATGTAGATCAAAGACCCATATTACAGCTTTGAGCAGGTTCTATTATGGATAACTACAACCACTGACATGCGCAGTGTACATTTGCTTAAACCTGACGGCTTGTGTAGATTATGGAAATACAAAATGCAAAGCCAAACATGCCGTCTGACAACACCTGACCTTACATCAGTGACAGCAACAACAAAAGACAGAGCTTGGAAACAAACACCATGTGATTCTGAAACTGGAGCAGCCTCCCCTTGAGCGGTCGAATATCAATGTCAGGAGAGAGTGGGACACATGGACAGTCATGTTAGCGCCCTGTCAGCCTGGCTGCTAGGAGGAGGGAGATGAGCGGTGACCACATGTACTCACAATCACACATAAAGACAACCATCTGTGCAAGTCAGTGTCCTGTCACTCAGAGAGCCTCTCCATCTATTTCTGTTTATTAACATTTGAGGTAACTGAACGATGAGATAAAAGATTGACAACAACATCCACAGATCTTTTTAAAGGGGTGTTGTATAACCCATCCAATTCATGAGTAAATGACAACTCAATTAGATGTTAATCTAGAGCTCCTTGTATTGAGATCAACATGCCATTTACCAAATTAATCAAAACATTTTTGGACAAGAGTTGTGATCCTTTATTGAATACAACATATCTTCTGGCTATGTTACAGTCAAGATAATAGTCTCTGCTAGAGAAATTAATATCTCTGCCTTTTCTATAACAGATTTATCCCTGTCTGAATATTGAACATAGGTGCAAAATATAATGTCTAGGACAAACACCTTCCTCCTAAATGCTGAGAGACAGCTGACCCTGACACCAAGACATGACATTTACCATTGTCCTTTTAGATCCCTACTGATGATGAAATGCAGGCATGTTCCTATATGTGTTAACACCTCATAATATACTGTACACTTTCCCAAAAGGGCCATTAAGAGTTACAAAGCCAGTGAGGGAAACTTAAGAGGGCAGGCCTATACAGATACTAAGCAGTAAATATGAACCATGAGCTAATATAGGCTCCTGGCTAATCTTAGATCCATAGCTTGAAACTATGTTGTGTTGCATTTCAAATGTCTCCTGTGTCTTCCTTCACTCTAAACCACTCAGACACACATGGATGTAGAGGGAAGACATCTTCTGCATATCTTACTGAGGATGCCAAGAAGTTATGCAACAGTCTGCTGAAGAAATGAAATGCCAGCAAATTACGAGGACAATGTGCAGTCCCTGCAGAGAAAATATGATAATGACTTTATTTAGATTTTTTGTTCCATCAAATACATTTGAGAAAAACATGTCAAAGTGAAACATTTTTTGTAATCTATTAAATGAAGCCTTTGATTTAATAACTCAATAACTGATTGTTGACTATCAGGGTATGACTAACGAAGAGAAAATGTCATCAACTTGCATGTTCAGTCAATTTAGATCTAGTCTTTGCTCCCCTCAAAAAATCATTTTATTAGATCCTGGTTGAGTTGCTCTCAATAACTGGCAGATCATTTTTTTAGTCTTAACCATATTTTTCTATACAAAATCCTACATGCTAGAATTCATCCTTATTTAGTGAGAACTTCGCAACTGTAAGGAGAGTGTTTTTAGTGTTGTCCTTGGATTCCTGGCTTGCCTTCAGAATTTCATTACTGGCATCTTTGTATAGGATGCCACAAATCCGTAGAACTGCTTTACAAATTTTACCAAGATGTCACATGGTCTGGTATGGTCTGAATACTTTGCTTAGTGGTGACATGCATATTTTATATCAAGGTCCCCAAGTTCCTGCACATTCTCTAAAACAAAGCTTAGATGTTTGGCCATGTAGTTTCATATAAACTCCTCTCTGTACAGTTTTGCTAAAACAGTCACTTAACTACAAATGTAATTGACTAAATTCTTTAAAAGTAGTAAAATCTCATCTTGAATGTGTATTTACAATGGTGACACCCTGGTAATCTATTGTTTAAGGAACATACCACATAAACACAATGGTCATGGTTTGACTCTCAGTTCTGGGACTTTTGTTGTACCCCACTTTCTCTCTCCCTCTACAGATATTCAAATCTTTTTAAAAAAGGCATTCAATAACTCTGATAAGAGAACACTTGTGTAAATACATCTAGGTGACAAACAGATCATTCAGGTTTAAGTGAACATGTCACAGAGTAAACAATCCTGTGTAAACTTCTGTGATGGTTGGATAAACTTCCGCAATGCAGCTCACTGAGTTAGTGTTAAAATGGAAACTGCCAAGTCACAGATCGCTATTCAAATAATGAATATTCAAATACAGATATTAAAATGTGTGGAGCAATTCAAGACCATAAATGCCTCGTACTTACTGAGCTACATGTAAAATCAAGCCTGAACTGTGAAACAAGGGTGAAAGATACCCTCCGCCCCCGCTCTGCGTCATCTTCATGAATGAATAGAAAGACCTGAGTGTTGACATTCCTTCTTTCCAAGACAAAAAAAAAAGGAAAGCAGGCAAAAATAGAAAAAAAAAAACATGTGAAGGAAGGGGCTGCTCTGAAATGATCTGCTTGGGGGGGCGTACTGTGACCTACTTCTTAACTTAAATGGTTATGCAACAGTAGGAGGGGGTAAAGTATGACCCACAAATGGAGAAAAACTGAGAGAGTACTGCAAGGATGGATTTTTAAATGTCCATGTATGTTACATACCAGTAGTAGGTCAATGCCAAGCTACTGAAGGAAGAGCCTGAGGCAAGACTAATGAGTCAGCAGCCTGCAAATACACTCTTCCTCATTCTCTCACTCTCCCTGTTTCCTGTCCCACTTCAAAAGTACCTGGGGATTTTAAGGTCTTTTTGTCCTTTACATTCCCCTCTGTGAAATCATTTTGCAATATTCCTTTGAGAGCAAAAGTTGACATTATCAGCTTTGAACAGATACACACAGACACACTGGCTACATCCCCTGATACACTGTCTGTGCTGGTTCCACGTAGCCAAATCCCCTGATATTTCCTGTTGGCTTAAGGACCATTCAGTTTCAGGGGACATGGATATAACTCCACCAAATCAACTGTACTGTACTGTACCAACTGACTGGGTTCACACAAAACTGAGACAACAGGCTGAGGATGACCTTCATCTGCCAGCAGAAAGCCAAATATTTTCACCAGCTGCATGGCATGCTAACTGCGCTCTGATCTCTGCTCAAACAGGACGTCTGCCTGGTCACAAAAAGTTTTCAGAGGCCTTGTGCATGACAACACATATGACCTTGTGTGTGTGTAAGCATATGTGTGCATCTGTTTGTTGCTCCTGTAGCCTTGGGTCCTGCTCTTTCTCTCACTCATCCTATACTGCTGTGATATTCTTCCCACATATTGTTTTGTTTCTTTGATTCACAACAGTTTGCCTTTGTCATCCTGCCCTCTCATGCATACTTGGACGTAGCATGACACTGCAACACACGTAAAAGTACTGTATATAACCTGAGCCAGGACAGATTAGCTGGTGCTTTTCCCTCACCTGGCCTACATCTCAGACCAGCTGCTGCTCTTAATTACATAAACTCTCTCTCACACACACACACACACACTGTCTTTGACTAACCAGCAGCATGTGAAATGCACTAATTCTTTCATGTACAGAAGCTGAAACCGTGTCACTGTGTCAAAAAAAAAACAGAGATAGATAAATAAAAGAGAAAAAAAGTCACCACTGTTTGTACAGTAAATTAGATAAACTGGCTGACAACATACAGAAGTCACTGGGTGTTTGGTATTAGGATCTTGATTATGAATTAAACAGGAAAGTGAATAGTGCTGTTCATCTTGTCCTGTCCTCAGGCAGAGGAGAGTCTTGTGATGATTTTCACTGAAGTTCAAATTATTCTTAATATACAACGCATGGTGCTGGGAGCTGGGTTAATAATGTGAGAAAGGCAGATGGAGACCAACGTGATGATGTAGTGAGCTGGTTCAAGTTTCCTTTTAAACTGGACTGTCAACTCACTAAAGCCTAATCACATGCTTGGAGAGAGCAAACATACACACACACACACACACATAGTAAAATAAATCCAGCTGTTTTCTCTCTGAGCCACATCTCTTGAGAATAAATCCTTTGAGCAGGCAGAGAACCCATATTCAACTAACGCACTGTAATGTTTTAAGAAGCTGACAGAAAGAAAAACAGTCAGAGAGGGAAAAACAAAGAAAAAGAGCTGAAGAGAGAGAATCCAGGATCCACGTGGGCAGAGGTGGATTGTGGGGCAGGGAGATGTGCCAGGGCTCGCCAGTAAAAAGTGGGCCAGCGCATCTGCCAGGCAGACAAAAATGTCGTCACCATTTGGAGGACAGGGGGTGGGGGCAGAGCCTTAAAGCCCAGCCTTAGACGAATGAGCGTATTTATGTGTGGAAGTTTGCATGTGCGTTCTAATTTTCCTCCACATACAAGCATGGAATAGCGTGGAGCAGCAGTTTGTTCTAAAGCCTGCTGATCCCCCATAATCCTCTGCACTGGCGCATCCTCAGGGCAGCCAGGACATTGTGGCTGAACTGGTGAATAGCTCGCTCGCTAACACACAGTTCTGAACCAGACACTACTTGGGTACATTTGCTGTCAAAGGGCCTTGTTGGTGACTGGCAGATTGTTTTCCTCAGACTTGTTTCCCTCTTTTCTCCTCTACATCCTATCCAGAATTCTTGCACACACAGTGAAACTGTGGCTCTGTGCTTTCCCTAAATTCCTCCTCCTATGTAAACTCACAAAGACAGCTTGGGGCTAGGACAAGATTTTCAGCAAAAACTCAGACCTCTGTTTCACATCAAATCTACATTGTCAAATTCGAAATTCAGGAATGAACAGTCCATCTACTGATGGATTTTGGACTGGTCCGATGAGTTCAGGATTACATACCAATTTATGTTTTTTTAAAATCTGCCAATTATTATTGGTTATCATGTTGTCAACGTATCTATGTACTTAAGTAAAGTTACATGACTTCTAGTAGTTTGCTCAAAATGCTAACAATTCAATATCTCAGAGGCACAGCGGAGCAGCAGAGAAGCCGGTTTTGACAGACTCCACTAACAGGAATATCACCAACAGACAAACAAACAGTGGGGTCAAGGGAAAGATTTCAGAGAACTGATATTCATGTGTTAAATCCTGCTGCTGCAGACACATATGTTTATTTGCTTCTCTGCTTTGACATGGAGTGACACAAAGTCTATAAATGATGAGTAGGGTTTGAGTGGCAAGCTCATTTCCCTAAGTGCTTTAATGATGTGTGCTGAGTTGCTGTTTTGGAAGAATATAGGAATACCCCATATAACCAGGACCTGGGTCTGCATAAGAATCTTAGAACAGGAAATCAGTTTTAACTGACCCAAAGCTCTGCATCAGAGTAATGCTTTTTGTAAGGTCCGAATTTTACATTTAGGAGTAATAGCATTTTACTTTTTTAATCTCCCTCTTCTCTAGAACTTAGGAGAGTTGTCCTAACCTGTTAAAACGGTCTTAAGCTGTTGGGACACTTCCCACCAGGGGAAGGCCTGCATAACCTGAAATAACCGCAGGTAAGAGAATACAATATATCCATACTCAACCTGCGTTTGAAGAATAAATATAGAAAAAAATGTTTTATTTATTTTAACTGTTTTATCAAGTTGCATTAATGAAGTTCTGTTCAAGCAATGGGACAGTAAAGTTCCTGCACACTCATGTGATACTTATTCTTGAAAATGCTATGCTAATAAACACACTGACGCATGCCCAGAAGATCCTGGCAGAATGACACCTCTTCATCCTGTTCCTCCTGATAAGCCAAATAATCACAATCTGATATTAAACACTTAAGTTCATTTTACACAATGAAAGGCCTTATTCTCTTAAAATTACTACAGGTCTAAATTATTTGTAAAGCTTGTTTGTCTTTCGGATCTACAAGAATCCCTCTTTGACTAAACTGGCTCTGTGACGCACATAAATACTTCAAAATTTACACAGGAGCCTTTCTCTAGGATGTAGAGTGAATGAACAGACACACCTCTCTTTGGAAATTAGCCTGTGGCACCAAAGTAGGCAAGTCACCATGTGGAAGAAAAAACTGCTGCTCCTGTAAGGTTATACTCACCTCACATGCCTTCTACTGTAAGATACAGTACATTCTCAACCAGAACTAAAAAGCTAACATTTAGAAAGAGCTGCATATTGTTCCACTAAAATTATGCCCAACTAAATACCACCTAAACCTCAGTAACACAGCAATAACACTAAGTCAGGAACGTACGGCTTAGACAATACTGAAGTGAAAATGAAACCTGTCTGTCAAAGAGGGCCCGAGCACAAACATCACGAATCAACTGTCTTGTAAATGCACTGACAAGACAAACCCAGATACATGTTGTGTTACAGGCTGCAACTGACAATTACATTAATTATCAATGACTGTTGGTGCTGATTATTTTCTCAATTAATTGTTTGGTCTGCTGAAATTACAGAAAATAATAAAAAATACTCACTATAATTTCCCACAACTCGAGTTACTTATTCATATTGCTTGTTTAATTCATCCTACAATTCAAGCCTTAACCATTCAAGTAGCACCCATATTAGCAATGGATAAATTCACAGTATGGACACAAAAGACTCAATTCAACAAAAACTGTGAAAGAAAGGTTAATTAAATTGAATTGTATATTGAACTCCACAAATATTATTCTCAGGGGTGATTAACATATAAATGTGTCAAGCATCTACTTTACATTTATCTAAGTGTCTAGTTTTAAAATTAAGTAATTATATCATCTGGATTGACAAGGGAAACAGTATTGGACTTTACATCTGTTTCTGCTGTATTCACAATCATATCCTGTATCAATCTGCAGTGAAATTAAGTGCACATCTCTTCTCCAATACCAAGCCAGACAAAAGACTTACAGACATAGTATGGTAGCAACAGTGAAGCTGTGACTGTGCAAAACATCGCAGTCAGACAGGGATCAAAGAGGCTTGGGAATGAGACATCAGGAACACTGGCTCAGGACAATGGGACTGAGGGATGCGGTCATGTGATATAATGCAATTTGATAGGAAAAGCCATTTTCCCAGTGCGGGTGGGCATGGGTGGGTGTGGATACAACAATACACGTGCATTCTTCGTCAGTATGTATGCATCAGCAAGCACAGTGGGAGAATGAAAACTCATCAAACATTCACCTCAGTACACAGTGTACCCATGTGTTGCAGGGTGGTGAAACATTTACATTTACCATAGGTACTGCACTGTAAACAGTGGCCTTATAACAAGCAAGAAAACACCATGCTTTTCAAAATAAAAGAAAGAAAACTGACATGAATCCTTTGATACTTTAGCTTTGAACAATACATTTTATTCATACAGTAGCTTATGTAGTAAATCTGAAACAATGAGACAGTATTGTCCATTTCATTGTGATATCCACTACAAATTGAATTAATTTGGCCTGTGATATAAGATAATGAGATCTTGCATTTAGCAGGCAGCACAAGGAGAGTAGATTTGATGATCATTTCGTATGTCTTTATGTGCAAGCTTCAGCAAAACATGCCCTCATTAGCTTTAGTACACAATGTTCTTTAGTAGCCCTGCGTGTCAGCTATGGACAGGGCCTCTCTCATTCAGACAGTTATAAGGCACAAATACACACAGACCGTTAGGCACTTGCTGCATACAACGAAAAAGAGAGAAAAAGATCCACACACATACATGGTACAAGCTTGAGAGCCAGTCAGTAGCTTCATAAGGTAAACAGTAAAGAGCAGTGAGCAAGAGAGGGGGAGGGGAGGAGAAGAAACGTTTTCATGAGGAGAAAAATAGTCCCTTTCTCTAGCAGGGCAGGAAAAAGCAAAGCAACCTCCTCCTGGTTTTGGTGTAGTCAACTATCCACAAGTCACTACTGTATTCAGCCATCACTTATGCTGAGATGCATTAAAACACAACTGAAGATGGAAAATGTTCATGCCTTGAACTGTGTTAGACTATTACAATTAAAGAACCTCTTGCATTGTTAATTACTGTAAAGATACATTTACTATACAAACAAAAAAAGTTCAAACAGAAAGAAGTTCACACTGCTCAGTTGTCAAATAGTCAAATGAATTAACTCTCTACCCTTTGCCATACCCTCTTCTCACACATGCAAACACACGCAGTAACACAACATGATTCTTCTGACGCAAGTCTCCACCTTTAAGACCTAACAATCTCCACCCTCAGAGTACTATTCACAGTAAACAGTGGTATTTTCTCTCAAACCACTGACAGAGCCTCAGGCAACTGGCCTGCATTCAACTCTCACTGCAGGCCTACCTTTTCTCAGAAAAATATTATGCGAGCAACAGGATCCTGAAGTTACTGCTGCCAGAAAATAAAGACAGGACTATCACAACCAAGTTTCTTTCTCAAATTTAAACTCTTGTGGGGCTCACCATGGACGACTACAAGCTTTTACACAATCCTTGTTTTACTCTTTTTAGTGACAGGCCTACAAGTTTATAACAGATAATTCACAACAAAAAACTATGCTGATACGTGTTGTGGTGTTCAAATAATATTTGCAAAAACAGCTGCAGGGTGCAAGACTAACGGCATTTAGCTTGGGACATTGAGCTTTGAAACACCCTATAAAGGCAAAGGATGTGAGAGACAAGATGGATATCAACACAAAACTGAAAGCTAGGATAATCAGTTTGCTATTTCTTAGTAGGTTTAGGTTTTTATTAAAAGCAAAAAAAATTAACAAGACACCTGACAAAGACAGGTCACACAAATAAAACAGGCACTATACTACAGCCAGAACAGCCAGTTTGTCTGATTGATTCTGTGACATAAAATCAGTTATTTAGTTTTTGTGACAGTTATCCAGGTGTGTGAGTGCACCATTACTTCCACACTAACTACTAAAGAGAGTGCAGCTATGTTCCAGTAAACACAGACAAAGCAAACGGATCAACTCTGGGTTCATTGTTTTGTCTCTCACTACCAACTGATGTCTACTTTCTGTTTACCACACATCATGAGAAGTGCAAACAAATGGCATCCTAACAAGCTATATTGCATAAACTGCAGTCTGACCGGATTATAATTTCTCCACACCACATAAACCACATTCACTATGACCATCCCATGTTCATTACTGTTATCTGGGGAAATGTTAACTGCAATCTGGATTAGAGATTATTATTTCTATTATCCAGCCCTACTGCTGAGGACTCGCCTTGGACACCCTGGTGTACTCATTTCACCTACCACTGGATGTGCCTCAGGTGTTGCCTCACTCTGACGAATTCACATTACTCATATTATAAAAAGGGGCCTGCATAAAGCATTAACATACAGAGAGTCATGCAGCTGGGAGATAGGAGGGCCAGCAAGCAAAAGAGGGCTCAGAGTGCTCATCAATCTCCATGGCCAGTGGGCAGGAACAATAGTGTGCTCTGGAGTGTCAGTCCAGCTCTGTCTCTTCACATAAAACTAGAGCTGCCAGCCTTCAGTGCTAAACCGTGGCCTGCTACAACAACAACAGAAAGATGGACTCTCAGTTATTGAGCCCCTAGTTTCTAAGCCAGTGGTCAAGGAAAAGGAAGGTTTTATTGCTAAATTTTAAGTCAGGGATTTAAAAGATCCAGACCCAGTCTCACAGTAAGACAAATTAAATCCATATGTACATACAGCCAGCAAATCATTGCCCCCTGCAAAAAGAAAACTGATCTAGTTATGTAGTTATTTTTTCAATGATTTCATTAATATTCTTTTAATTTAACAATAGATATCTAGCTTATAAAAACATTTGATTCCTTAAACCCAACATCATGTCTTCAAATAGCTTAATTTGTCTGCTGATCAAAAAACACAACAAAATGTAATTTTATATCTCCAGTGATGTAAATAAATTTATAACAAACATGAACCCTGCAAATGTTTGACATTTTTATTTGATAATTGACTTCAAAGATCAATTTTCTGTTGTTTGAACAGACTAGTTGTTTAAACCCTAATCTGTTTTTCAAATAGAATCCTTAAAACGCAGACAGAAACAAGAGACATGTAATCTGGTAAACTCTGATTAAACATAGAGAAAAGGCAACAAATAACTTCAACCAAGAACAGGAAGCCTGAGTCTGGTTTGCTCAGTGAAGAGGATGATGCTGCCGTTTTTTGACATGTAGGTCAAATGTCACGTTTGCTCTAACAGATATAACCTTGTGGCTTTTTTCTCCTTTCTTTAGGAACGTATACAATTCCATTCTTTTGAAGTTAATCAATGCTTTATATTACTCTGTTTGAGAAAGAGTTCCTTAGATACAATACAGAGAGGTGAGATATGCTGCACCTTTGCTCAGAAAGTTAGGTAAGTTAATGAAAGATAAGAAAACAATCAAACCAGACAGACCCTCAGTAACAAACTAGAAGATGGACACACTCCAATCCCTTCACTGTACACGTGCTGGCTAATTAAATTTTCTCCATGATGAGATCCCTTTATACTGTGAAACAATGAGCTTCTAATACACAGCACACAATGTCCTCAGATCATGTCTTATTTGTGCATCTGTGTATCTGCATGCACATGACTTGCACAACATGATAATACAGCATGTGGGCGCCTATGCATGAATAACTATGAATGAGTTTCAGACATCTACCATTCATTAGAAATTAATACCAATGATGTCCTTCAGACTGCAAAAACGGTAGTCTAGGACCATACATTACTGGGTAATATATTTCATGTCTTTTGGGTTGGCTGTAACGCAACATGAAATCAGAATGTGGCAAGGTCCTGTTACAATACCTGTAATAGGGTAAATACAACACAAATACCACAAATACCATAAATAAATACTATGCCCTAAAAAGCTGCATTTATATATTCCTTCACCGTTCAGTGACAGCATTCAAGAAGCCCAGGTTTCCAGTGGGACAATACCAGAACAACAAGAGCAACAAAGGGGTCGCCTAATGAAGGCAGGGCTAAGAGGAGAGAAAAACTGAGCACGTGTATGAACGCACACACGCTGTAAATCACAGCAGCCACATGATACTGCAGGACCATAAAAGTTACAACAAGGCAGCTGGATGGAAGGAATATCTGGAAGGTGATGTTTCAAGAAAAGGCAGCAACATTGTTGTGTCCCAAGTCAGGCTTTCATACCTTCCATTTCCCTTTTGAGTTCCAACCCCCCCACCTTTCAAGGCTGAACCAGCCAAAAACACACACAGTGCTCTCTGTTCCTCTGTCACTTACTCTCAGTGCCCAATACAGGAGGTGGTGAGTATCTCCTGGTAGGAAAAACATGCAGTACTATCAATGACAATGGGCCCCCTTGCCACTAATGCACGTGGGCAACACAAAGAGGATCTACTTATGTAACAACTGCCCCAAAACGGGAACTTTTACGATGTGGGCTGAACACATAGTTCTTTTAACAAGAGGGTCCTCTAGCTATACCCTGGCTGGCTTCTTTGTACAGTGCTCACATTGCCTTTGAGCAAGTTATAGAGGACACTGATCAGACAGAGACAGTCAAGAAATGTTTCTAAGACATTAGTTGATATACTCCATTCACCTGATAATTCACAGTGACATTTCTTTTGGGTATTTTTATAACCAAAATCTTTGTGTTACAAAACATAGTCACATGATGAAAACCTGAGTGCAGCAGAGGCAAGTGACAGTCCATATAGACTGTCTCACCTATAGATTTAGGAAAGCAAACAGGTTGGATAAGCAAAACACTGTGGTGTTCTCTCACTGGGTTGGCATCTAAACACACAGCACAAATCACAAAACATCTCTTTGGGATTTATAAGCAGAGGCAAAACACATATCACAATACCCTAAAGCCAACTCTAAGACATTTAATTACATCAAGACTAATCAACAGAGCAAACCCTTAATTACATAATAATCAGGCAAGTCAGCAGATTAAAAATTCAACAGCACTGGGTGGACAACTTTACTGTGCCTGAATATGCTCAGAGAATTGTAATGCTTTCTTAGTTATTAGTTATGCTGTGGCAGACTGAAGTGTGTCTGCAGTCTAAGGGAATATAATAGAAAATCCCCAGCTGGTCATTTGGCTGCAGACTTGTCTCATAAGTGCTAATCATGTTGCATAATAATAATCTTCAAATGGTTGTGAAACTAATAAGCATATGGCATAGGGACAGAATGAGAAGATGGCAGGATGCAGCTATTTCTCTTGAGCATGCTCTGGTACAAATTGATCTGGTACAATTAGATATAAATATAAAATTAGCAGAAAGATGTCACCTGTTTGAAATAAAAAAAAAACATTGAGTTTGTAACCTGCAATGAGAGTTGTGTTATTACATACAGGAGTGCTGATACACCACATTCAGCGAACATCTCGACAGGATTCAAACTCTAACTGGGGAGAAAATATGTCTGTGGTGAGGTATCATTACTGACAATCAACCTGGCTAGAAATATGCACTCTCACACAAACACTCTCAAGTAAACATGCACACACTTTCTCCAGCAACGCTGATGTCAACAGTTTGAGCCAGCATACCATAAACATAGTAAGATCCCTGTTGCTGACTACATAAATGAAGGGGCAGCATGACACACACAAAATACATTCTGCTGTGCCTCTCTAAGTACTGCAGCATAAAGATCTCTAGCTGAGCAGGCACAGCAATCCCACAGTAATATACAGAAAGACAAGACTTCACATAGGTGTATTACAATAAACAACATGAAACCATGGAACCAGAACCTGAAATATCAACATTAGCCCTGACCACAGGGTTATTATAAGCAAGCACTGAAGCACAATGACAGAATGATGCCCCCCCCACAGTCTTTCGCCACTAGTCTCCTAATACAGAGCCCCTCTCTGTGCCTAAAATCACTGCTGCCTTGGAAACCCTTGGATTACTGCAAGGCTTGCATTCCCTGTTTCTGTGCTCCCACTGAGACGTGTGAGAATTGGCAAGGACGAGTGAGAACGACAGCAACACGCTAAAAAGGTTTTGCATTAGTAATGAGGTCTACGCGTGTGGTTGCATGGTCAAGTTAGTTACCAAGAAAGTGAAAAAGTGCACCAATGACCAAACAAAGTCTAGTTGGTACCAAGGATTGAAAGCCGTCTCATTTGTGGACTTAATTTATAATTCAATATTTAATTCAATATTTAAATGACTAACTATGGATATCTTGATTCCTTAGTCATGTTTCTGTTTTACTGGCCTCTGGGAGGCAGAGAGCAACACCATGTTCTGCCAAACTGTTGTGTTTTCGTGTTCTTCTCCTCTCTTCCTTCTCTATTTGCCTGCTATAAAGATGAGAAAGTACACTAAATCCTATCTGAGCAATACCTTAACTCTTTCAAAATAATCTTATCTATGGGAATATGATGATTTTCAGAAGAAAAGGTACAAAGGTTAAGGACTAAGAAGTGGTTTTATCATCTGTCTGATTCCATTTGCAATTCAACCAGTGAGCTAGAGTCCCTCTTTTTCTGTTTACTATGCTATGAGGAAGCAGGGAGAAGGAAAAAACCAATACTGGTTATACGGGTCATTACAGGACTATAATTATCAGGGACCAAAAGTTTGAATGAAATGGATATGTTAATTACGTCCTGTGTTATGTTTACAGAACCACTGTTGGCTCTCAGTTGGTAGCACAGGTATTATATTATCATTTCCTGGAAACATTATATCAAAACAAGTGACCACACATCTAAATATTAGCCAACTAATATGAATCAGATTACATACTCTACCAAAACAAAAACCTAAAAATCCAAGCTTCTATATTGTCTTGAAAAGTGACAGTGAATGGTTGTCACTGCTTGTAGAGAAAGACGTGTGGTCTACAGGCCACATACTGGATGGTTACCTGCTCCTGAGTCACTAGTCTGGATGAGAGAGGCATGTTAGCCAGCTAGTTAATTCCACAAACCCTATGTATTGTTACCTGCTCCATGCCTCTAAGATTAAGCAAATTCATGAGTTGCGTTGATCTACCAGATGTCACCCTGGTGTGCATGTGCTTTGCCAGAGAGCCAGAGTCATCTTTTGTAACAGGGCAACTCATTTACACTGTAAAGTAATGACATATTTGTTACATCTGTATAAGTACAATGATTTTCAATTAGTAATTTTACAGCACCTTTTCACTTTTACAGAATGTAACCCAGTATCCTCTGATTTGTAGCTACACATGATAGTTAATTGACATAGGGTAAATGCATATAAATTTTAACTACCACTGATTATTTGTTTTGTAATTTATTGAGTAGGTTCACAATGCCAACATTTACAGAAATAGAGAGAGAAATAGAGAAATACGTGCTACATTTTATTTCACGTTTATAAATAAGTGATTTTAAGTAATTCTGGGTTTATATCTGTTGTCCAGACTAAACAATGTTGAGAAATTAGTTAGGACTTAATAAGCTGACGATATAGATTTGGCATAGTTTAGGGCATTTTTCGAGATGGATAATTCGACTGAAAAATAACCCATACTGAAATAATGGTTGGTTGAAGCCACAAGAAGCAGGGGGAGAAATTATAACTGCATCATTATAAATCCTATAAGCAGTAAGCAGTTTGTCACGGTCACTTAAAGTATTTTTAAATCAAAATTAACGTTACCATCCACCTGACAAGTACGTTTACCATCACTGCCCAACTTGTTTAGGTTAGCTAGCTATGTTGCTATTCAACAGCTGAATATAGGTACTCTACTAACACAATACAATCCTAAAACCAACTACGTTTATCAACCAGTTATGTCAGTTACGGATAAAAATCGTGTTCAGGCTTTCCTTCTGTTAGAGGTCAACTAAACATCACACAGCACACTGTGACGAGCTGACAATGTTAGCTCTGTAGCAGGAATGGTTCATTGATGACTGACGGATACTATGCGACAAAAAACATCAAGCAAAGCGACGTGACGGACAGGATGATTATCATGATGCGTGGTTCTCCTAATGTTACAACTGTCATGTGTCTGACATGTCGTTGATAATGTAAATGAGGTGTACATGTCGGGCTAAGCTTACCAGCACAGGAGAGCTACAACGAGGCACACCAACAAAACGCGCAGCCTCTTCATTATCTTCCCGCGGGGACCAACATCCTCGCTCTTTGGGTTTTTTCTAGTCTCTCAAGGCTACACGATACACCGAAGACAAGCTTAGGGTCTGTGTTGATAACAAATTAACAAACGACTGTATTCTCTGGCTAAGACCTACACTTGAGGTGTGCTAATTTTCATTGTGCGGACCAGTTGTCCGCCTCTTTTTCAGCGTTAGTAGCTACTGCTGTTGACGGGTAGCTGGCTCTTGGTAAGTTCAACCCATGCTCTACGTCCGACCAATCAAATCACAGCTGATGATTTATCGACCAATCACAAGAGAGGTAACAACACCGTGTTTAACAACCCCACCCCACCCCTTCCCGCCCCCCTGAATGAGGATGAGTTGGTGAATGTGGAGCAGGACGCGTCACCTATTCCTTGATAAGCAAATCACCGTGCATCATGCGATATTCAAAGTTGTTGCACAACCGTCTGATGTAAAACGTTTCAAAAGGTGACTAATGTCGATACATTTGGCTTTGTAGAAACAATTATTTGAGTGTTCAAATCACTTGACTAGATGTGGGGTGAGTGCTTGGAGCAAGGTGAACGCTGTGTACTTTTTCTTCAACATCGCAAAACACTTTCAAATAGTATAGAAATATATATTAAAAATAGAAGACATCAAAAAGATCATCAGTTATTAAAGCTCAAGACTCAATGCAGCTAGATTTTAGTATCCTATCTTTGTATCATAACGTCGCTGCCTTCAAGAGCGCAGATTTTATAAAGGAAATGTCATTAGATTCCCATAGTATTTTTTATAGAATACATATACTTGTCCCCCTAAAATATATATTTATACGTTCCTATATTACCAATTATGTCTCCCTTCTTTGAATCTAGTTTGATACTTGTATCTGGTATATTACAGTTTTATTTCTTAAATTATTTGATTTATGGATTCACTCTATGGTCCCCTCGATTTATCATCACGTGGACCAAAAGAACTACATATCCCAAAGTGCAATTCGACTCGGGTCCTAAAAATTTGCCTGTGCCTTTTTATTGTCGCTGAAATGATGAAAATGATATGAAAAATAACTTAAATTTGTATGATTTAAAATAGAGTAGTGAGTTTATTCAATATTGTTTGCAGTAATAAGTAACAATGTATTGATGATTTGAACCGGCGGGGTCCTGAACTTTCCTGAACTCTCCTGAGTGAGAACATTTCAACAGAAGTGAAGTTTGGTCGAATATCGCTAGCAGCTCCGCTTCCCACCTATCAACACAGTGGCGGGCTACTGTAACACCGTTTTGGCTTTCTGGGGCTTTTAGGCACGCAGGCTTGACCATGGAGTTAGCCCGGGTGTTTTTGTGTGTGCTGTCCGTGTTTGTTGCTCTAGTCTCCGAAAGGCTCGTGGTGCTGGCTTCCTTCTCTCAGTCTCTGGACAGCGACTTCACATTCACTCTACCCGCCGGTCGGAAGGAGTGCTTTTACCAGACCATGAAGAAAGATGCCTCACTGGAGATTGAATATCAGGTCATAAAGACTCACATAACTGGGATAATCTTGTATGAAATTGTAACGCTGGTTGAGCAAACCGCTCTCTCTGCCTGCAGTCTGCTTAACCATGATAACCCCCAACCGAGAGTCAGTGTTGACATAACATTACACTTGTCACATCTATTGCTTAGCCCTTTTATTTTGGTTACTGTTCACGTTTTCTGCATGCTATGGTTTTTATTTACGTTGAACATTTATGCAAACCATACTGGTATGCTGCTACGTTGAATCAAATGATCTATTGTGCAAGAGAACCAGCAGGTAATGTGGCTCACACCTCCATGATCGTATTGTTGGGAACCTGTTATGCCGGTCAGCTTACAACACTTGTTGATGAATCTCTAAGTGTCTTAAAGGTAGGCGACGTCAAGTTGCCATTTGCCTGTGCGAGACATCCCAAGCATTTACATATCTGTTGTAGTGTCTACCATGGAGGACAAGGTATCCCTGTTTCCAATGGACAGTGAGGGAGACCTTGAGAGTAAAAAGTAGCTTTCCTCTCATTTAACATATAAAATAAATCATCACAGAATTTTTCTGCTGTTACACACCTTGGAGAAAGTATAAACCCACACAAAACTTGCACCATTTTAATTGTATTAATGTTTTAATGTCTCCATTTAATTTTACCTTGTGTGTCCTCCTTTGTCCACAGGTATTAGATGGTGCAGGTCTGGATGTGGATTTCTTCATCTCCTCTCCCTCTGGCCAAGTGCTGTTCAGTGACTATCGCAAGTCAGATGGGGTGCACACGTAAGTAACACAGATTCAGGTTCAGACTTACTGACATCTTCACACATACATCCCAGACATACGTAGATCATCTGCAAGACATTGACACACATCCACATGAAAGCTCTTACTGCCTGTGTTCTTCTGCAGTGTGGAAACTGAGGATGGAGACTACATGTTCTGCTTTGACAACACATTCAGTGCCGTCTCTGAGAAGATCATCTTCTTTGAGTTGATCCTGGACAACATGGATACAGATGAAGATCCAGATGACTGGAAGGAGTATGTTCATGGAACAGACATGCTGGACATGAAGCTGGAAGACATCATGGTGAGCGTGCAGCCAGATCTGACATGGAACACATTCCAGAGTTAGTTCTCAATAGGTTTATTTGTGTGCCACCTTTTGAGCCTGAATGACAGCGGCAAGAGGTTAAAAAAAAAAAAAAAAAAGTGGTTTTGTTTCTTCACGGTGGGTGTTTTAGACTTTGTCCTTCTCTTGTCTGTTGTTGGGACATTTGTCACTGTGACACCCATGCTCACGGGATGACACAGGGTGAGAAAAATGACCCAGCAAACAGACTGCCAACAAAATAGCTGGCAATCCACCACATACAGGCAAAGTCACAAGGAGAGTGTCACAAGAATAGAAAATATCATGAACTCTCACCTATTGGCTGAGGGCAGCCAATTGTTTCAGCTTGCACCACAGTAGCCTGCACCGCCCCTACACCAGAAACATAATGTGTGTCAGAAGTCACATAGGCATCACTTAAAAGACAGGAAATGTATCCTCCAGCTGTGGAGGAAGTTGATTTCTCATGGTAGAAGGAACGTACCTGATTACGGTGCTTTGTTTACAACCTCAGAACTGCCCCTAGAGAGAACTGACTCTCATTTTGATCACCACTTTTGGTTAGTTAACTGTCAGGTTCATAAAAAAGAGTAATCTAGTTGAAAGTTCTTATTGTGGCTATCTTTTTTCCCCACTAAATCTGACCCGTATGTCCCCTCTCCTTCAGGACACCATCAACAGTGTGAAGGCTCGGCTGGGCAAAAGTGTACAGATCCAGACGGTGTTGCGGGCCTTTGAGGCTCGCGACAGAAACCTCCAGGAGAGTAACTTTGACAGGGTGAACTTTTGGTCTGTGATAAATCTCATTGTTATGGTCTTGATATCGGCAGTTCAGGTCTACCTAGTCCGCTCGCTGTTTGAAGATAAAAGGAAAATTCGTACGTAACTCCACCCCAGGTGGAGGGACAGAAAGAGAAACTATCACACTTGCCCACAGATACCTTTGGGATTTTTCTCAGCTGATCTCCTCACTCGTGACTCTTAACACAAGATGTTGTCTATACACATACATATGCATGCACACACACACAGACATATTGACATTCTCAATAGCAAATTTGACACAATTGCTGCTTTGGTCTTTAGTCCACTGGAGTTTGAGGGACAGCAGGAGCCCTTGGTTTGGAGCAGGAACCTATACAGTAACTGTCAGCCCCTCTACTTTGTACATTGTTTTATAGTCCTCCCTTAACTCTTCAAAGAAAGTGACACAACAGGCACGTTTATGATGTGACTATTTTTCTAACAGAGCCTAAAGTTACAAGGCCAGAGGCCAATTGCAAAAATGTCCTTTTTTCTTAGGACGTGTTTTTATTTGAGTGTTGAGTTGAACTAAATGAAGAAAGGTCTGAAAACTTTAATTTACTTCTGCCAAACAGGGAAGTGCAACCAGTCTGTCAGCATGTCTTCCCAATCGTTAGCTACTCTCAAATGTACCTTTGTATGTCACTAAAATGCCTTAGTGGTTTGTATTTAGCCTTTTGCCAGTCTGTGAGGCCTTTTACTATTTCTCCCACTGTCATGAACATTTATGTTACTAACAGAAAATCAGTCACCACTTTCCATTATGCCAGTACTGAAAAGTCAGGTCTTTAGGTAGGGTCGCTTTGCTAATGCTGCTCTTTGGCACCTAAGGGACCATGGAGTAGTAGAAACAGAAGTGGGCCATCTACACTTAGGACCTCTGCCTTGCTCTCCTCTGCCATGGCTTGTGCATCTGTGGCCTAAATGGCTGCCAGCTCCACTACCCTCTGCCGTGGAGCCTCACAGCTCCTGTCGGGTGTCTGCTTACAATCACCTACTGCGTGAAGATGTTGAGCCTGCCTGTCTCTCTGGTGACAGAAGTCTATTTCTATCTTACTGACATCTGCAAGGTCATTACCACTACTACATGGGCACACTGCTCAGTTTAACATACATGAGCCATTCATTGCCTTGGCTACATCAGCATTGTTTTTAAATGCTAGTGTATGTGTATTTAATCTGATATTCACATTTTATTAGCCAAAAGTACACACTAGCATCTGATCGTTGCACTGCCACTGATGCCACAGAACAACATATTTTGTTTTGTTTTCATATTCTTAGAACATAATTTATCATTTTGGGCCCTGAAGTGCTTATTGGATTATTGGGGTCCACCAGAAACGGGTCCATAACTTGTCCTGACGTGGGTGAGGGGGCACTGTTCTGAGGTTTTTATCTCATTGGTTGTTTGTATACTATTAAGATGCTATGGTGATGTGTGCTTATAGATTCTTTTATTGGTATTTACTGAGCTCCACAGTTGAAACCTGGTTGCTCACTACCCAGGCTGAAAGCTCCATGTCGCCATCTTCTGATTTATTTTCCTGTGCTGTTGGACAGAGATCATACAGTGAGTTCATACCTTTGTAACAGCCTTAGTTGAAAAACTAAACTGTGAGCAGTCTAATTGTTTCTATAATGATATGATTTTGCCAAACAGTATGGGTGTGTATATATCACACTGAGTATCGTGGGTGCCTGCAATAACTCATGGGACGCGGTCTTCCTCTGCCTCAGTTTTACTGCTTATTACCATCCTTTTCTCCTCTGCCCAACTAATCTCACTGTAGTGTCCGGTGTTTAATTGAAGTACTGTATGTTGAGATTTTGAACGTTGTATAGGTCATGCACTGATGCAGTTGAAAGTGGTTTCTGATGCTTTTTGAAGTGTGTCAAAGTTCTACAAAAATAAAAGACTACAGCATTTTTAAATATGTTACTGAGTGGGAGAATTTAAAGTTTCTGATACAACAGCCACACTGTCTTTGGGAAATAATTTTTACTACCGGAATGGAGAAGTGGGGAAGAGGGAATGTGACGTTATATGGTATTTATTTGACTAATGTCCTGTAGTTGTAAATGTGTATAAATTAAACAATCATACATTTTTCTGACCTCTGTGTTCTGTTGTATTTCTACTGAACAAAAACCTGTATTTTTATTTTACTGTATATGAAGACAAAGTATCAGTTATGTAGATACCTGCAGGAAAGTTGGGCTTTGTCAAGCATGCAGCAGCTCAGATGAAACAGTAGTGACTAAATCATACAGCTGCTGGGCCTTCTGGTGTCTTCTTCTGGATGTGGTGATGCAAAGATCTGATGATTAGGCACTCATTTAGTGCTGAACCAGAGACCCCTGTGAAGCAAAGTGGACGCAGCCCAGGAGAGCTGGAAAGAAAAAAAATATTGGGGTGAATTACTTTGGTCACTCTCATCATTACTCACAATATTACACTTTTATTAATTATACTTACTGGCCTATCAGACGCTGTGTGGATGATCCAGTCCTTCTGGAAACACTGTCATTATTAAGACATGATCCTATCTGCAACTAGAGTCAGACAAGCTGGATGTAACGGACACATAAGATAACAACAAGGTAGCTACTGCAGGTAGATTAGTGAAGACATGAGTGCAGTATTGTCAGATTGTAAGGGTCAGTGCAATTTTTTTCGCTTCGTCTATATGCAAGATCTCAAATCCAATCTCAAACCAGTTTATTTTGTGTGTTTCTCAGTGTTGGTGAAAATTACCATGGCAGTTGGAATTTGTGGTTGTTTGGACACTGTGCTGGAGCTGACAGGTTTACTGGCTGAATGAGCTGTCACATGAGAGAAAGGAGGCTGCGGTCTACGTATTGGCACACTGTTATTTGACAAAATTCACACAAGGTTATTGGTGAATAGCACAGTCAACATAATAATATATAAGCACTATGAGAATATTTTAATTTTGAAATGTCACGTTACCTTGTAGTGGGCATGCTGGCTGGTCTTATAATGTCAGCAGAGTAAGGACCACGTATGTTTAACACTGACACCTTGAAAAAGAAAAAGATAAAGTAATCACTGTTGATCTCATAAGCTCCAACAGGGGGCGCTGTGAGCTCTGTTCAGGAGCGTCACTTCCGGTTAATGACATGACCAGATTGTAGCATCGGCGCCGAACACGATTCCATCTCAGGTAGGTGGAAAACCCTCTAAAATGTTTGTGGAGCCAGTTCAGTGGCTCGGCAACACGTTAATATTCATATATACATGTGTACATGTGGCATTTTTTGTTTTATTGTCGCGTTAAGACCGGAAGTACCGGTAGTGTGATTCTAGCCGTTCTAGCCAACCGTCAAAATACAGTTAACCCAGTTCAGGATAGACCCGCTCTTCTGACCGTAAACACAACACTCCAGATGTGATTTAAGCCCAGCTATGGTTTGGTGGACTAAACCACTAACGCAAGAGTGTCTCTATAGGACAGGACGGAGGGGAATAACTGACTAACTGAAATGCTGTCTCACGTCTGACTGTCTCAATAACGTTGATTGGAAAACCCCTGACAAAACAAACATAAGCTTTTTTACTAACCCTATTAGACTTCTGTTCTTCCCATTTTGTTTAATGATAACAGTTTTTCAATACTGGAATTGATACTTTTACTTAAACGCTGGATATATTTATATTTAAAAAAGTCAAATACATTAGCAGAAACTAGTTCACACACAGTAAACCTGGTGGTGTTTTCTGGGCCTCTAGGAGTCTGGGGTTGTACAGCCTTGTCCATTTTTGGTAAGATGATAATAAATGAGAATTTTGAATTCCACCAGTTACTTATAGCTCAAACATGCCTGCTCACAAATCTGTCTCTGTGTATGTGTGTGGTCAGGGTGATGGGGCCAGACAGTGCCCCAGGTCCAGCTGTGCCCTGGCGGAAGGTGCTGTGGGAGCGCCAGCCGTTCCCTGATAACTATGTGGACCAGCGATTCTTGGAGGAATTACGGAGGAATGAGGGCCTCCGGCAGTACCGCTACTGGGCTGTGGTGAAAGAAGCAGGCTTTGTGGGACAGCAGCTGTCCTGTGTGGCTATTTTCATCACCCTCTGGCTCTATATGGAGCAGGTAAAGCTTTAGATAGATTATCTGTAGTCATCATAGTGTGCACAGCTCAGAATGGCATACATGAAATTTATAATTAATCAACTTCTCTGTTTTCTTTTAAGGGTCTGCTGTCTCCTGAGATGCTGCTTTCGACCAGCCTTGTCTGTGCTCTGCTGGGTTATGGACTGCACCAAGCCTTGACATCTCAGGTTGAATCAGGCTGTGAGCCTCGCACCCGTCTGGCTGACTTACAGAGTGCCACTATTTTTCTTTCCTTCACCTTTGGCTTCTCGCCGGTCCTAAAGACACTGACAGAGTCCGTGAGTACGGACACTGTGTATGCCATGTCTGCTATGATGTTGCTGGCCCACTTGGTCTCGTTCCCTTACGCTCAGCCCTCTCCCCCGGGCAGCCTCTCCCTCAACGCAGCCCTGTTTGCCTCTGTGTGTTTAGCCTCAAGGTTGCCCGGTGCTCTGCACACCTTCGCCATGCTCAGCTGTGCCCTGCTGGTGTTTGCCCTGTGGCCATGTCTGCTTCAGAGACTTAAAGAGAACGCCCCCAGTCAGTTCACTGGAGTGTGTGTGGGAATGTGTATCGGAGGAGTAGCAGGCCTGGGCTCCCAGTCGCTGGGTGGGGCCGTGCTGTTGGCCCTGGCCCTAGGAAGTGTCACATTACTCTGTCCCTTACTGCTAGTCAGGCTGCAGAGGCACAAGGACAACATCCACGGACCCTGGGATGAGGCTGAGATCCACGAGGACCTTAGCCACTTCCTTCACTAATAGACAGAGTGGTGCTCCTGACCACACAGCCAACTGAGAATTTTGTATGACTTTATCTACTGTCAGTCTTAAGTATTTTGTTGGTGCTGTATATCTAAACAAACAAAAATGTTAACTCTTTTATCATTGGTCCACATCTGTGTGGAGAGCCGTGGCAACTTGTTATTCTCTTGAAGGGAATATGAAGATGATTTAATGTTCAAGCTGCTACTGTCTTATCAAAATTTGACCTCAGAATTTGTATGGAAGGTATCAACTAATGTGCAATGCTGAGATACATTACAGGACACTGATGCTATGCACCGATTTGATATCACTGATGTTTTAATAATCTGTGGGATCTCTGTTTGTTTATAATTGTGTAAAATATGTTAATGGTGGTGTATGATTGGATGGATGTGTAGTGTTTAACACAGTGGCTTGATAATGAACAAGGGCTCTAGCTCCATTTCAAACTATTTTAAATTAAATATTCATTATAGAATATTAAGATTTCAAGGGTTTTTTTCATTAAACTATACAGTATTTCCTCTGTGTAAATTATTTAATATAATACTTGGGGGTTACCATAAGAAGTTAATTTTTACCTGGACAACAAGACAAGCATAATACAACCATAGTGAGCCTATTGCTTCTACTCACTGCCAGACGCACATGATGCTCATATAAAAATTAAAGGTTTTGGCTGAGGAAGTGAGAATTTTGAAGACATCAGAGTTTTTAAGTTGCGACAATAATGAGAGCTCCTATTCGATTTTTACCTTTATGAACCTGACTGGTCTCTTCCAATAATGTAGTACTACGCAAGTAAACCCGGGAGTCAGCGCAGAGAGCTGCTCTTACAGGACCGTCGACCATGTAGCTGCATAGCCGGCCACACCCCAAAACCAGTGACGTCGCCGCAGGCGCCGTGGCTTCGCCAGCTGATTAGAAACACCTGTTGAAGTTTTCACGCCGCCTGTACAATAAACTTTCAACCTGCAGAGAGCTGCCCAGCAGCAGTTTGAATCTATTAATTTAAGTTGAAGTACCTTCCTTAAACTGAATTAAAATGACCCCCTTTTTTGTCAAGCATTCTCTGTGATGAAAAGTGGAATTACATTATGTTTATTTTTGATTTTTAGTTTTTGTTTCAATATATGAAAGAGCAAATACATGCCATCGTATTATCTTCTTCCACTATGGCTTTCAATGCAACAGCGTGTCGCTAAAACACACCAGAACTACTACGACTGTGTATATTTTCTACAACTAACACAGAGCAGAGTTACCAGCGTGTCCACGGCAGAGAGCAGGAATGCAAGTTAAACCCAGCCACAATGTGCGGTGGACGCTAGGTGTCATACCTTCACCTCTCCTTTTCCTGGCTTGGTACAAAATGTAACGGCGCGCTTTGCAGTCGGTTTTGACTGCTGCTGTGGCGCCATGGTGTTGACAGAAGACGAAGCCCGACTTTAACACAAAGTTCAGTCGAGCTGACTGTATCTGTGCGGCCTCCTCCTCAGACAACCACACTTCCACAGACAGGGAGAGTGCGACGTAATACCAGCGCGTCACAGACTCTCAGAGTAACATGCATCTTAACGATGTAGCCGGGTATACGTAAGCATGTAAGCAATACTGTTAATAAAGCATACACCAAGTTTCTGTCAGAGTGCACTATAAGCCAACATATGTTAAATCTAAATCTAAAGTGTTTTTGGACATATTGGATAATATTTTTATCTGCAGTTGTAGACGAGATAACGTCTGATGATAATTAAACTTAAATATTATCTAAGAACGTATACTGAGCGGTTTTCATGTTTTGGGAATTGCTTAAACTTCTGTACAGTCCGTTATTCATCCCTGGACCTCAGTTTGCAATCTGCTGATAAACCACTTATAAGTGATTAAATATTTAATTCAGCTAAGTGGAAACACAATAGAGAAAAAAATTAGTAGTGCTGCCATAGAAAACAGTATTCCTTTCAAGCCTTCAAATAATGAACAATCAGGATACATGTTCAAAAATAAAACAACTGTTTATTCAAAAACAGTTAAAATAGTGCGTATGTGATCTCTTTTATTAGAATAGCTCAAAAATGGTATTTTTATTTACACAAAGTCCAGGCACTTGAGAAAAGTCAGCAGACAGTCGAGCACATTCCATCATTTATGGCCAATGATATTATGTACAAAACAGGCTCGAGACGGAGTGAATTTTGCAGACGGCAGCTCCCAGAGGAGACAGCAAGAAGCCCAGCATAATGCTTCAGATGGATTACACATCACACAGGTCATGGGGGTCTCTGGGTAGCAGTCAGCTGCAGCTGGAAGGATCACTGGGGTGGATGGGTAATGGAGTTCTGAGCAGAAGGGGCTGTTATTTCACATTTGGGATAGCTGGAGGTTGCCTCCTGGAGAGAAGATCAGATCAATGCGTTTACTGTATGGTTCAATATATTTTACAACAATCTTATGTAAATCTCTAGGAAAATAACCATATGCCAACATTTAATATCTTTCCCAGAGAAAAAAGGTTTATCCACATGTCCTCTGCATGATTTCAAGAGGGTAATAGAGATAAAGTCTAATCCCTCATCATCATAATTCATAAGCCTATATATACCACAGTTAGGTCTACTTTAGGTTATGACACAGATCAGGACTTGAACTGAAGTTTAATTTATTCACATATTATTCCTAGATTACATTTAAAACACAGGCCTATGTCTCCACTGCAGCTATAAAACTGTGTTGGCCATTCAGTGAACACTTAAAAAAAAACCTAAGTCACCCCTGGATCATAGGCTTCTCATGAAAAATGTGAAAACTTGAAAAAACTATTACATGGTGGTAATTGGCAGTATTTGAAAGGAGAACATAGAGGAAACTGGTGAAGGAGGGTGAGGAAAAATTACTGGTAATTAGAGAGCTACTTACTACAGAATAAGTAGGAGAGGACAGAGGAGAGATATACAGCTTAGAATAAAAATCATCCAAATCTTGCCTACAGCGCTCCCTGCTCACACATTTCAATATATTAAAAAAAAAAAAAAAAAACTTTTATATGGTCAGATTTTTTGTCTTCATTACAGTGTTTGATATTTGATTGCTTAACATGTCAGGGCCTTTATCCAGTGTCAATAGACTTTACAAAAAATTAGAATAAATATGAATACAAGAGATAGAACTTATAGAAGTACCCTCATGTCCATGTACTGTATATCTATAGGGAAGACGGAGAGTGAGTAAAGAAAAGAGGCATAAGGTTGGTTGGAAAGAGACAGGAAAGGAAAGAGGGAGACTGTATGCGGGAAAGAACCTAAAGAACCATTGGAGAGCACAGAGGAAATGAGGCAGAGAGAAAAAGGAGAGACAGGCCAAAAGCAGGGGAGGAACCAGTGAAAGAGGAGAAGTGAAGAAATGTACAAGAAAAAGAAGTAGGGGGAAAAGGAAAAATAACGGTTATTGCATGAGGGAAACTGGGGAAGGCAATAAAACAAAATGCATGCTAGGAGAAAGAGGAAAAATGGGGGGATGAAGGACAGAGGGAAAGATGAAAACTTGACAGAGCGCTCAGCCTGTTGTCTCTGGCTCCAGTAGAAAGCTGCACAGAGAGAAGTCCTGTCTACTGAGGCTGATGGGAAAAAGAATATGAGAAACACATTTTCCAGCAGACCCCCACCCAGCTCAAATAACAATTCCCTCTACCCCTGTGCCTCTGTAGCGTAAGGTTTGATTGCATCTGTGTGAGTGCATATGCCATGTGTATGTGTGAGTGACAGATTGGAGGTCATCATAATATAACAGGTCAGATTTCAGGGCCTAATTGTCTGGTTTCAGAGTCACCTTGGCACAAAAGGACCACGGCTTGGTTGGCCAGTGAGCTGCTGAAGGCCATCAGCACTCTGGAAAGCGGTGGGTCTGGTGGGAGTGGGCACCCGAGGAACAGGTGGAGCATGACCACGAATCATTGGCCTGGCGCCGGTCAATGAGTTTTTAGGGAGTGTTGGACTAAGTGGAGAGGAGAACCTTAAAAGACAGTCATTGGAAGCACAGTTTTGTTTCCTGCATGCATCTATGCATCACTGTGGTCTAACAATGTGTGTGCATGTTTGTACCTGGAGGGTTGTATCCAGGAGGAGTCGACAGGTGGAGGCAGAGGGGTGGTGCAGGTAGAGGTGGAGATTTCTCCAATGACAGCGAGCGCCTCCTTCAGGGCAGCGTGTTTGCGAAGCACTTCCTCCCGGTGCCGCTGCTGCTCTGGTGACTCATCCATCAGCGCTGAGCATTCTCCCAGAGCGTAGAGCTGGGCCAGGAGCTCAGAGCTAATGAACTCCTTCACCTACGGAGAGGGATTATAAACAGCTGTGACAAGTCAAAATGTTAGACTTTGTAAAGTGATATTTTACTCTGAGTTGGGATTATGACTCTAGATTCTTAAAGGGATGTTGAAAATCATATTTTTTTTCTTTGGTTTCTCTTTTTCACGTCATTGGAAAATGCTCAAGTAGTGTTTCAAATGGAGAATACTTGCATGGTAGACAAAGGAATACAGATTCTAATTGCCAAGTTATGACAAAGATTAATGCAAAACAAAAGGTTTTAAACCAACAGAGAGAGAAAGAAGGTTTTCCTGGGGAGTGAGGGAGTTTACAGACAGAAAGTACAAACAAATAAACAGTTTAGAGTGTGGTCGAGATAGCTTACACTGTTGATAATAAGGTGCATAATAGTCTTTGGCATTAAGTCCCTGACAGTCTTATAGATGATGCTCATGTAGGAGTCAACCAGGTTACGAATGGTTTCCACCTGACGCTCCAGCTGGGGATCTGTGAAGTTTTCAGGTGATCCATTTCCCTGTCCATCCACCTGGGTGACACAGACAAGAGTTGGGAGAATCGCAACATACACTGTTAAGATTGTCCATTTGTTTCTAACCAGTGATGTATAGTGTGGTGTAATGTGCTGCAGGGACTTGCTGAGATAACACAGCTGGCAATTTCATGCTAATAGAGATGCTGTGTGAAGTGATGTGTATTGCCATATCTTGTCATCTATTTTGTGCTGGTGATGAGAAGAAGTATAGAGCCACAGTGATAGGAACATAGAGAGCAGAATAGAGGGAACACAGAAGAGGGAGGTAAAGAGGAATGGGCAGAAGAAAGAAAAGGGGGAGTGGGTGAGGGACGAGGAACTGCTGATTAGAAACAGACTAGAACACACACACATACACACATATTGTAGTGACATCATGGGCCAAGAATGCTGTGCTGAAGAGCCAACGACAGAGCGAGATGGAAGGGGTGGGGGACTTGCTTTTTCACTTTGGCAGGGGAAGAAAAGGGGGAACATGGAGAGAGAGGGGTACAGGGTTATGGCCAGGCTTTAAGGTTAGAAAAGGCAAAAAATGCATATGACAAAAAGGTGAGATGTAGACAGGTGCAGCTCCCCACAGCTAAGGTCAGGCTTGGGTTTAATTAGGTTGAATTAGGGGTCAGAGTACTAACAGTGACTTTCTCAGGGTAGACTCCGGCCCGTAGCAGAGAAGACTTCCAGCTGTCCAGCTCCTCCTGAGAGTTGCAGGCCAACTCCAGGCATTTGTAGTCCTTATACACGTTCCTGCAATTCATTGCAATATTGTCAGAAGACTCCAAAAGCTACACCTCTTCACCACTAATAACACTCTTTCCACAACACAGAGTAATAAACACAGAACCTTAAATAAATCAAGTTGTGGGGAGACTGACCCAGGGGTTATCTTACTTATGCCACAGAGACATACAGCACATACCAAAATCATCCACAGGTTGTAACAACAGCATACACAGTGTTGAGTGACCACATGCTGTATGACAAGCATTGTCCAAAATAGGAAGTCTGACCTTTTAGAAATGTTGTTATTGGTCTCTCTTATGGATTCAGTGTAGGTGAAGTAGACAGAGTTTTAGTCACAGTGTGTGGGATAATTTCAGCTGACCAACGATGTTTTCAGTCATTTATAGCTGCATGCTGGCTGCTAATTCGTACCATGTTCACTTCCAGTGGAAACAAAACAAGTCTGCACATCTTGTGGGAAGAAGTTACTTCCTAGTCTTACGAAAAAAGTGTCTCCTGCAGAACACTGTCAGCCTCAGTCACATGCTCTATCATTCAATAATTATAATTATCACTTAAGACCTGTTACTTTTAAGATGAAGCCAGTTGCCTATTATGAGTTAGTGTACGGTGTATTTAAAATAGGACATCAGAGCAAAAAAAATTACTAAGACCAAATGGATCGTTTTGCTGTTTGTGTTCTAATTTCTCAACCACCCCCCAAGTCAAACGTTAATGGAACAAGGCTGCCTTGAAACCATTAAAAACATTCCTTATCATAAAACTGACAACATAATAAGTTGTAGTTCTAGATTTAGTGTAATTCAACCCTCAGACAAATACAACTCACCTGCACTGCTACACACAACTACTAAAAAATTCTTATGTCTCTTTTCTTGTAGTTGCATAAAATAATGATCAAGTGTAAATATTGCTATAAATGATATGTCAAATAAAATGTAATCTGATTAATTATTTCAAAACTTCCATGCCTCTTTGTTCAGTCCCTTGTGTTGATAAGTTTATATGTGATTTACGCTATAAGACAATCTTTAACTTTGGGGGGGGGGCTAAAATTAAAAACTAAATTATTAATAGTGCAATTGTCACAGCCTGGTCCAATGCACTGTGTGTAGACCTATTTAAGTGGTGCACTGGCTGACCTGTGTCCTATTCCCACATCTTGTGTAAATGACTTGATACAGGGGTGACACGGGTCACTGGGCCTCGTGCAAACCCTCATGGGTCTGGCCTGTGCTGGGAAACACAGATTGAAAACAGGTCCTTGATGGAAAAAAAGGTTTAACAGACTGGGCCAGTCTCCCCAAAATTTAGTATGTTAGGAGTATATTATATGATCCAAAGGAATGTAAAGAAAGAATAGTCCACTTACAAATGCTACGCACATGAAAATTCAGGCACTTTCAACTAGGCAGATACTCACACACCTAAAGACACACATGCGCATTTACAAAATAAAACAGTTTCATTTATTTCTCTCCAACTGCTGTGCTTGACGTGACCTCCCTCTCTGCAACTAATCCCCTCATCTCCATCATCTATTTTTTCCACTGTTATTTATTCTATCTTTTATCTCTCTTTCCTCTTCACACCATCATACCATATCTGTGCTTTGGCTGTGTAGGCAGCACAGCAAAGCAAAAGACAACCCAAGCAAAAGATCTGGAGCAGGCTGTGGCCCATCTGTTAAACATTTTTCTTTAATCACTCAGTTGTTTCTTTCCTCCTTTTGTTGTTCCCTTCTCACATTCAGAACACATAGCAATTAACCTCAAATATGTGAAACCTTTGTGTGTGTGAGAATGAGAGACAACAGAAAAGGAGAGAGAAAACAGACAGACTGCAGTAACAGAGAGCTGTACAGAAAGAAAGAGGCTCAAGCTCAGTTTGTGAGCTTATGGCTGGGCTAGGATGGGTGAGGCTAATAAGTCGGGGCGTGGTGGCTAACAGACAGGGAGCCAGGCCAAAGATGACAATACTAGAGTGCTATTACTCTAAGATCAGGACACTAACATTTGTATACACCAGTGAGCACACATTAGAATTGTTCTCTGTGCTGATTTATCACTAACATCGTTCATTTTTTTCTTGTCCCCTCTGCTATCCTCTCCCCATCTTATAACCAATGTGAGTTTTTTCACTCATCTTGAGGAATTTCTGCAGAGCCCTGACTGCTTTAGATTTGAAGAGTTTCCTGAGGTTTTTGATTACTGTCAGACAGGGACAAAACCACTGCAATGTCTGCCACACACACACACACACAGAGTCACACACACACATGCAAATACAGAAAGAGCAACAGAGTGAGGGCGCAGGGAAGGGGGGGGGGGGGGGGCGCCATAGGACAGACTTTGACACATTCCTGGCCGATGGCTCTGATACTCTCTCTCCTGCTCTCTTTCTCCTCTCAGCCCTTCCAGTTCTTCTCTCTCCCTCCTTTTTGTGGTGAGTCGAGCAATTCTTTCCAAACAAGAGCAGCCTCATCTCTGATCCAAGCTCTCTGGCTTTGATTAGCTGTTTAATGAGCCTGCCGTCGGTATGCTGTGGTCTATACACACACACATTGGCAAAGGCACGTACACACATGTGCACTCACACACATGCAACACACAGATCCAGTTTGTGTGTCTGAATGCAGCATAGCACAGAATTATAAACAAAGCCCACATGGTCTGGTACAATCAGCCAGGCTTTGGGTCTGCTCCAGCTCCTAAACACACTCTCTCTCTCTTTCTCTTATGCTCTCTCTTTGTCTCTCTGTCTTTCTCAATCTGTTTCACACACATAAACCCAGCAAACTCAAACCCTGCCCTGCCCTCAACAGCCTGGCATATACTCTGAGACAAAAAAAAAAAAAAAAATCTACACCCACTTTAGTACCCACTGGATATCCTTTCAGTTCCGGTGGCAAAGTTGAGAGGAAGAGGTCAAAGGAAGGGCAAAACAACGCTCTGACATCTCCTCCCTTTCCTCCTCCAAAGTGTCCACCCTTGTAAAATATCACTGCAACTTAGCAAGCAGGTGACAAGAACACAACTCCCTTTTCTGCTCACGCACTCACTCACTCACCAAACATGCACATACACAAACACAGGCCTCCAGCCACACACACACTCACACACACAAACCTTGATTCTGTGTTGAAGACAGCAAAGACAAATTTGCTGGACATGAAGCCCTTCTCCACATCTCTGAGCTTTAAGTTGTCCAGAGGAAGCATATACTTCTTCTCCTTCTCCTGGAAAAGATAGAATACAGAGAGATAAAGTTTGACAGAGGTATGCAGAGTAAAATATGGTATCACAGAGAGGAACACACAGGTGTTGATAGCAAAAAACAACAGACTGAAAACAGCTCACTTGGGGGCTTTAGCTAAAATAGTTGCGTGTCTGGTAGTAAATATTTTTCAGCCTGCGTCTAGAGAGGAAAGAGGGGCCAAGAGACTTGAACTGCAAGAGGAAAAGTGTCAGACAGAGAGGCGAACGGGAGATGTGGAACACTGTGCAAGCCGAGCATCCGAGTTCATATCAGATGATGAGTCTGCCTGTCAGACTGACTCACATTAACAACCCACTAACTAGTGAAAGAGAGACAGTAAAAGAGAGAGAGAGAAGGGGAAAGAGATGCCATAAGTCTATAGTCTGTCATCACCATGGGGACTTATGAATGACAGAAAACAGTTGGAGGAGTGGAATGGCCAGAGTGAGGAGAACCAGACAGTATGGAGGCAGGGTACAGAGAACTGAAGCAGGGAGGGAGGGAATGAGAGAAGGAGTATGAAAAAAAGAGGGAGAGAGGCCGGGCCCACATGTGAAAGTCATTACTCAGACTCAAGCTCTAACACAACATTTCTCCTAAAGTGAAACCCTTCCCCCTCATCTCTCTTCCCTGGACTGCTCCCTCTTGCTAACCTTTGAGAAGGGGGCTTCCAAAAGTTTGGTGATAAGAGCAGCCACAGATGAGGTAAAGAGAGGATAAAAATGAAAAAGAAAGGTGACTTCCATAGAAAAGCGGGCCTGCCAAAGAGGGTGTCCTAAAAATCCTGGATCTTGTCTGTGTGTGTGGATGCACGTGTGTGCGCCTGCGTCAGAGCACGTGCACACATGTGGTATGAGATGTGAGTGTGCTGGTAGTACATTTCCCTCTCTCAGTGCTCCCCTGAACCCTACGACTCTCTTCCTTCGTTCCTCTTTCCTTTTTTCCAAAGGGGCCCACTTCCTGTAACAGAGGCTGAAAAAAAATGACAGAACGCGATTGGCGCCCATAGAGCAACATCTGGGATCGCTTTAGACATAGGGGGAGGAGACTGGAGAGAGTATAGGGTGTTCTGATGGGGTAGAAATAGAAAGTAGAGATGAGGAAGAGAGGAAGAGGAGGGATAGAGGTGGATAGAAGGATAGAAGGAGGTAAAGTTTGCTAAAGTAGATGAGGAAGAGTTGAGGAACATAGAGAGTAGGAGAGAGTGTGCAAGAGTGGGGAGAAACTGCAGACCACTCCAAAGTTGATTCCCCATGGGTCCCATCAACCCATATATGGCTGCTAAGTTCCTCCCTAAATCTCTCTCCTTCTCTCACTCCCCTTATTTCCTTATGCCTTCCCCGAGTGAACAGGCAGATCCCTAGCTGAATGAGTGAATGTGCCACGTCAAGACTGGATACTACGCCGGGACACAGCCCTGCGGACGCCCAGCTCAACATCCACGAACATCTCTGAAGGAGGAACACCCGTAGGAGTGGATGTCTGATGTGCATGTGAGACCCCTCACCCTGCGACACAGCACTGACACAGGATAAGAAAGACAAGAATAACAGGAGGAAACCTTTTGCTGATTCCCCGCCGCCGTGGGCAGGACTGCTAGCAAACAACCAGAGATGGGAAAAGGCGAGGCTGAGGAGAAAGTGAGAAAGGGTCCTGCTCCGTCATCCCAGTGTTCAGACTACCTGTTCAGGATCTTACTGGTGTACAGTAGTCTGCACATTGGTTAGACTGTGCAAGGAAGTGCCTCCGCAGCAAGATTCAGGACAACATGAAAACCTGCATGTATTCTGTGCTGACGCGAATATAGTCTACTATTCTCTGATGTTTCTTGCTTGCAGATGTGTAGATGCCTTTAAATGTGCATACACTATCACCAGCTTTCATCTCTTCAAATACAGTGATCGACTCTATACTAAGTTACAAATTGTGTCATCCATTTTGTAGCATTTATCAGCTTGAATTAAGTGTCTTCGTTAACAGCGGGTGATACATAGTTTCAAGGCAGAGAAATTTACATACAGTACATTCAAACCAGGAAACTAGACCTTATGACTGACTGTAGTTTTACCAATATTTAAAGCAGAAACTCTAAAAACTAGCTGATTAATTGAGCTTCTTCACACACATTCACTGTAGAGAAGCTCTACACTAAGTGATTTTTTTTCCCTGCAGAGAGTGCCTCACGTATGTTGAGTTCCTGCATGTGTATTTGTGTGGCAATATGATAACTCTCGTATTCACAGACATCATGGCACTGCTTTGTATATATGTGTGTGTGTGTGTGTGTGTGTGTGTGTGTGTGTGTTTCATATTCCCACTGGTGTCAGCGTGGTTGTGAAGGATCATACATCAGGAGCTGTGGTGTCTGAAGCTCTGTCTCCTCTTCCTACAGACTAATGGATTTGAGATACGGAACAGGCCTCACACAAAACACACACACACACACACACACACACACACACACACACACACACACACACACATACACATACAGAGCATGCAGATTAAGTGTATAGGCATGAACCGTCTGTTTTTCTTCAGGCTCCCTGGTGGAGCCCTGGCAGTCGAGGGGTGAAGGAATGTATGTCTGTTCAGTGTGCTGTGGAGATTAAACTGTGAATTATTATGCTGAACTCTCAATATGAGGTCAATGCAGGGTACAAATGTTGTAGTGCACAGGAGGAAGATGGACTGTACAGACTTAAAGAGGTTAAAAAAACTGGTGTATAGAAGCAATCCACACAAGGATGGAGAGAGGAGGTCGGGAGGGGAGTTGATGGGGGTGGAGTGGGGGAGAGGGGTATTTGTGAGAGAGCCTGTGGAGGAGTTGAGAGGAGAGGGGGGAGTCAAAGGGGGAGGTCTGCAGTGTAGAAACAGCCATGTGGGATTTCTCTGGGCAGATCTTGGAAGCTGGTGTTTGGACAAAGCTTCAGATTTTCCAGCCAGGAATGTGCACAGTCCCAGGGAGACTGCCAACCACAGAAAGGGGAGAGAGACAGAGAAAGAGGGGAGACAGAGAGAGAGAGATAGAGAAAGAAAGAAACAGACAGAGAGAGGGAGAGAAAGGAGGAAGAAAAAGCAACAGAGGTAAAGAAAGAGAAAATAAAGGGGAGGAGGGCAGCAGTCGCAGAAAAAAGAAATGTCTGTGGAGGTAGTGTGGGCGGGGAGAGGGAGAGCGGGAACTGCAAGAGAGAAGCAGCAGAAGCTTGGCTTGTGTGACTCTGCGTGCGTGTGTGTTTGCACAAACACAGATGCATGTGAAAAGGCTGTAGATGTGATCTTCTGTGATAATATGGGTGACTGACAATGCACTCAGGCCTTCCAAACACATAAACAGCTGATAAGTCTTCCAAGGTAGTATGAAATGACAAGTTCCACCGATCCAAAATTAACTGAGAAGATTTATATTTTCATACTAGCTTTCATCCTCGTAGTGAAACATACTGTGTCTCATCGTTGATCCGCAGACCGCCAGAGTTTGTTTCTCTGATGTGGTCACCAGATATTTGCGTGGCTGTCTTTGTATTATCTGTCACAGATGTGCTACGTCTGTGCGTCTGTGTGAGTTGATTTGTAAATGCTTAGTAAATGGATGACAGCGAGAGGAAACCTATAACACTGTGAGTGTACAATATGCATGCCTGGGGCTGTGTCTGGGAACACAGTGTTCAAGCAGTGCAGTGTTTATCTGAAAAGTGACCATGTGTCTGTCTGAGAGAGTGTATATTTTTCTCCACTATTTGCATGCCAGTTTGTTTACATCAGAGTCCGCATGTGTACTGTATACTGTATATACAAGTCTGTCCACTGTGTGTGTTGGTGCGTGCATGTGTGTGTCTTAGTTTGGCTTGGGGCAGCTCCAGCTGTGTCAGAGTGAGCCGCTCCAAATGCCTGAACTCCCAGAAGAGGAAGAAAAGGGGGAGCAAAGGGAAGAGTGAGGGGAGAGTGGGGCGAATGGGGAGGGGGGCTTCAGAGGAATGAATGGGGGAAATGGAAAGGCTCAGTTGCAGGTCCAGGTGGCAGCAAAGAATTGCAAAGAAAACAGCGAAACAGGGTTAAAGACGCTCTCTTAGTTACACATTTAATGGTGTCATATGTCACAAAGCTTCCATAAAGGTGGTCTGTCTGTTTAGTTTTAGCCACAAAATGGCCTTCAAACCATTTCAATGTGGATACCAGAACAATAGCTTATTTGTAAAAGCATTCTACATAGTGTTTCTACCAACCACTAAATTATATCTGTCAAACAATACACAACTCAGATTCATCTACAACAGCATTGTCTACAGTGTTTTCATCCACATGTGAATGTTTACAGGTGCTTATTTGTATCCATGTACAACTGCTGTGATGTGCTCTCCTCCTCTGATCTCATTTCCTCTACTCTGTCCTTCCCTCTCCCCGTGACATCAGCTGTGACAGGATAAGACTGTTGTGGTGTGTCTGCCTGTCTACACTTGCTGTGCAGACCTTCTGCTCCTGTACAGCAGGCACAGACAGGCAGACAGATGGCAGCCCCACTGACATCAGAACAGAATGCCACTTCTGCTTACTTCAGTAAAACTGGATGGCTTTATTCAAACTGTGATAACAATATGAAGAGACAAAAGATTTTCCTTTCTACTTAATTATCTGTCAACTTCACATTTACCATGCTGTTTCAAGATGAAGTATGTGTCAATAAATTTGTGACAACTCAAGCGTACTGCTGTGTTCTGACTATTTCTTTAGGACATGAAATGTCAGTCTACTTTATAACTCATCTTATTGTAATCTACTTGTTTAAAAGCATGATGAACATAAAGGGAATTCAACTAATGTGAGGGCCTCACCTCATCATCCCTGAACCATGACAGGCTCTCTGCAGTGAGAATAAACCAGTACTCCTTGGCCCCACCTTTCATGATGCCGATGTTGCTGATGGTCAGCCAGCCCTTGCGTATGACCTGCACAACAGCCAAGGATAAGGAGCTCAGATAACTGGACTGACAGCATCATCACAGTGGCATTAAGAAGACAAGTTTATGAAAAATAAACTCCTATGAATGTGTGCAAAGCAGGTCACATGATGAGGGACCCCTCAGATGGAAATAAGAGTAAAAGTCAGAAACAATTGACACTGGAAGAAAAAACAAAATTTATGCAAGTTAGATTAAATATATGGCATAGAATATGCAGCCATGGGGCAATCACCAAAACTGACCACCAGTGGACATAACTGGTCAAACAGAAGACTAGAAAAGGCAGTAAACATAGCAACAGGAGTAACCAATAAGACGAATAAGAGTACAGAAGGTATGAAATGACATAAAGATACCAAGAAATGATATGTGCATCCTGCAGAGTAAGAAAGTATCAACATCTGCTCATATTTATGGAGCAGGCGAATTGCAGGGGGTAAAGGTCATTAGGCTGAGACATAACATAACAATGTAAATAGTAACTGAGAGGGAAAGAGTTTAAAACATTAGCAGTGCATCAGTTGCAGATGATGAAAGCCATGATTAATATAGAGGCAGCAGTGAGTGAGTAGGGTTAAAGACATTGGTCTCCTACTATTAGACTTGAGGGAGTGGCCACACCCTGGAGAAAAAAACAGGAGATGAAGGCGTAAAATTAAGATGGAGTACATTTTAGGGGTCATTAGGGGTTTATATTACGTTTTTTGGGGATGACACTGACATTAATCATTAAATAGTTAGCTACTATCAGAGCAACATGTGAGATTGTGTAAATACTACACAACATTTTTTTAATTTCTTAAAGCTATGATTCTAATGTACTGCTGTTCTACTAATATGATCATCGTGTATCAAGGTTACTGACTAAACACAATTATACTGGGATTGTGCTTTTAATTATCCTTGCCTTCAAATGTGTCACATAAATATTATGTTAAACATGAATCATATCATACTGAGACAAAAAAACTGACTCATTTTTGCTTGACTGCATTCCTGTGAAAAGCCAAGATCAACTCTGGTTGCATGATTGGACCCAAAATCCCCCTCAGTAAAATGTGAACAACACAAAATCTCCCATTTATCTGCAGCAATGAATGCTGATTAATACTGATTAATGGATAACACATGGGACAGTGACGTCACTGAAAAAAAAAATTCAAGATGGATGGGAAAGGTTTAGTCCATAGCCGTGCATGCTCAAAAATTTTGCACCACAGAGACTCAATATCAACAAAATATCATTTTTGGGTGTTTACACCTGCATTTATCATTATCTAAGAGAAAAACATAATCATGCACAAATATGCTTGTGTTTGTTTTTCTTAAAAACGACAAAGACAATTCTGGATGAAAGACTGGTTATAGAGGACTAAAAGTGAATAGCGTGTGTTTATGATATGAGATTCTGGGATATCATTGGGTTGTTTAGTTGGAAGTTAAACCTTCTGGTGACACTACTGCAGATCAAAAGTCACTTGGACACATCCTCTAGGGATCATGTCACTCAATCGAAAGGCAAATCATAATGTAGTTGTCGAGACCTTTCACTCTTACTTAAGTGCTGGAGTGATGGACCCTTGTGACCTGAGACAACTTCTGTTATGATTTGGCACTATATAAATAAAACTGACTTTACTTGAAAGTCTCACCTGGTTTCCTGCAACAACCGTCTTATTGCTCTGGTTGTTGTGCGTCGGCTGGGCGCTGAGAGGGGTGAAGAGAACATTTATTGACTCTGGTAGTGTGCCACAATTTTATAGTTCATTAAAGTAAAAAAAATGATGAAGTTACTTACTTAGTGAAGCCAATGAAGTCTTCATGCTTGGTATTTATGTAGGCAAGCTGAATGTCGATGAGTAACAAGACCTGAACAGAGCAGACATATATTAACTAAAGAAGCAGAACCACACAAAACCTAATAATTCAGTAGTTATGTTAAACTGATGTGATGTGAATGTAATGTGCAAATGTTTCTGACCTGATCTCTGCATTTACTCTCTTGTTCACGGATTTCAGCGGTTACAATCCTCTCTGTCTCATCTCGCAGTTTGGGAAAGGAACTGAGCTATAAAGAGAAAAAACAGGCCTGAAAACAGTGAAAAAACCCTGAAATGTATAATACATCATGCAAATACATGACACACACACACACTGTTTTTTTTACCTTGTTGATACACTGGTACACTGTATTGATAAGCTCTTGACTGACCATGTCAATAAATTTAATACATGGCCCCTTTAGCCTTGATATTTCTTTCTTCACTATGGCTTCAAAAGCCATGTCAGGGGTGAACAGACCTGTCCTATAGGGGGGCAAGTGGAGGAAAAGAAGAAAACACAAAAAAGAAAAGGTAGATCAGCTGCAGTGAACAAAAAACACTGAATGATGTGAAAGCTTGTGACATTTATGAATGCTACATTATACCTGACACCGTGGATGTTTCTGATGGCGTAGTTTATCTCCCGCCGCATCTTCCTCTCATCAGACTCAATCTGCAGAAAAACACAGTACATTATTAGTCAGAGTTGAGCACTTGGCTGAGCAGCATTACAACTTAGCGTCACAGATATTAATACATGCGCAGTATTCACAAAGCCACTATATGACAAGTGATATATATGTGCAAAGATCATCATACACAGAATCACACACACACCTTGACCAGTTCATAGGGGAAATACTCATGGAAGATTCGATTGATTCTGGCACCTCCTGACAGATTAACAGTGTCTACTTTGTCACCTGAGCCCTCAATCAGCTTCTCAAAGTCAACAGCCAAGTGCTGAACTAACCTGGAGGACCAAAAGACACAAACCAGGAGAAACACACATATAAACATTGACATATAAATCAATTAAAAGAGAATAAATGGGCACACGTGCATACACAGATTGAGTGGCTGACTGACTGTAGTAGTGTCTTAGTCCTGCGTGCAGGGTCATCAGGACTATACTGTCTGTACTGCTCAGCCTCTTTGTTCAAAGACAGGAGCTGGCTCTGCAGATGACTACGGAAGGCTGGCAAAGTGTCCCGGATGTGGTTTGTCAGTTGCTGCAAACAAACATTATCAATAGCAATACATACATACAATGTATTTAATTCTCAATGTGTGTGTGCATTTTTAACCTGGTTGAGTGCTCTTTGTAAATATGGGGTGCCCATTCTTTCAGCCATGTGTTTATATGCTGGGTGGGACAGGAAGAACTTCTCCTCTGCAAGCAAAGCTGCTTTAATATCCTTTTTCCCATCAATGTCCTTCTGACTGCGGTTCACCACCCCTATGTAACCTGAAGGAGGAGATGAGAAGGGAAATGAAGAGCATCGTGATCATTGTGAGGAAGACAATGTGCAACAAGAAAAAAGAACAATCAAGGAATCTGATGTAAGACAGATTCAACTTGCATTTTCTGACGTGTCCTTGGGAACTCATCCCAGACCACCATTTGTTCCATTACGGCTGTGGCATACAAGCAGGAAATTAGTGTGTTTGTACAACAGCAGAGCATGTGGTATGAAGCGGGCCAAATCCCCTATTTAGTATAGTAATAGATGTAATAACACCAGGCTCCATATCTAATGCTTCAGCTCTATGCTGCAACTAGGGCAGTTCTTTCAGAGGGCTTCCATGGCTAATGCATTAGCACTGTAAGAGAAGCATGAAGGAGCCAGCACCTGGTGGTGCTTTACCCAGTCTGTGCACTGCTCCAGGAGCCTGCTTGCCTTTTGTCCCTGCCTCTCTCTCTCACACACACAAAGTGCAAACTTGTATTAGCCATCAGGCAGGCTGGTACCTACCAATCATCCTTCTCGGCCCCCACACTTCTGGCTGTTACACAAACTAATGCAGCTAATAATACGATCTCTGGGCTCCAGTGCCCCTGTGACCCTTAACAGATAAGCAGTATAGATAATGGATGAATGGATGGATAATACAATCTCTTCGCTTGTATACACACACACGAAAAAATGCACACTAAAAGCCATACACACACACACGCACACACACACTAAATGGCACTACTGTGGTGTCATATTAAGTGTATAACCATCTTTGTTCTTGGCTGAGACCCAGCCTCTGGTTGGTGATAACAGACACATTCATAATGCTGGTTCACTCCACAGAAGCTCCTGTGTCTAGATTGCAGCTAGATGGCTCAACACACATAGCACACATGCACATACCCACACATGCAAACAAATAAGCAGCACACCTCTGCGTAGAGGAAGCAACCTGTTCTCTAGTATTTCCCGGGCATCTGTTCCTTCATCCATCAGGTCCAGCTTAGTGATTACACCAATTGTGCGCTGGCCTAAAGGGGAAATGAGAAAGAGACATATGAACAATATATAACAACACAATGTTGTTTCAATGTAATATCGTAAAAATAAAATCACTTAAGGACACCTAGGTGTAGAGCTACATTCACAAGATATAACAACAGCCCAGAGACAATGCAAGTTTACTCCCCCACAAACACACACGTTACCCTGTGGGTCGACATCTTTGGCTAGTTTGAGAGCATCAGAGTTGGCCAGGTCAGTGTTGGCTGGTGTGACGGCCAGGATGAGACAGTTTTCCTTACAGATGTATTGCATGATCATGTCTCGTATCTGATACTCTATGTCTGCTGGCTGGTCTCCTACAGGCACCTTAGTGATGCCAGGCAGGTCCACAAGAGTCAGGTTTAACACTGCAAATGTAGATGTGCACATTGAGAGGAGTACAAATACAGAATCAGGTCACAGACATGTCAGAGAAATAGACCATATGTAAATGGATATGGGGAACATACACAAATACACACTGTGTTACCATGTGGTGAATGAATCCGTAGGTTGATGGGGACAGGAGAGATACCCTTATTGGATCCTGTGAGTCGGCATGTTTCTGTCTCTATCTCCTTTCTGATCTCATCAAAATCTGTGAACTTCTTTCCCTTACAATGTAGAAATTCACCATACTCTGGAAAGTCACACAACAAGCAGAAGAAGAAACATCTGTTAGACAACAGCAGATTATTTCTGTGATCATAATTTTGGGGGGCCTCTAGATTATCAGGCATTTACAGTGCATAAAAATGTTAGCTGTTTTTTGTTTTTAGCTTTTGTGGGTCAGGCCATAAGAAGTCAGTAGTAATACGGCAGGATTTAAAAAAAAAAAATGAGATTGTTTTTGAGATCATGAAAATGCTGTACAGCCTGTTACTTTGCTTCTCTGCAAAAGAGGCCAGAGGGCCAAAAACACGAGACACAATCTTTCTGTTCTGAACATAAGATGACAATTCCAGCACTGTCTCACTCGGTTCTTCTGAAATATCACACTGCCATCTGGTGGCAGCTTTACATAGCAGACTGACATTACATCAACTACATTTGTAATTAACAGTATGTTTTACCCACCCATGGTAGCACTAAGCAGCTGGAGGATTAAAGGTCGGCGAGTGACAATTCCTGAGCCCCGAGGAAGGAAGTCTCTGTTGGAGAAGAAAAACTGAACTGACCATGGACACACACTAACACACACACCCCCACAGGCAAACTGCCACTGGTAGTTGATATTGACGCATACTAGGGTCTTGGCCTGAAACATTAGCTTCACATCGGCCATTTTAATTACTTTACATATTGTACATGCACAGATAAGACCATTACACTAACACAGTATCATTTTTTTTATTAGACATTGGCATAATAAAGCATTGTAGGGACTAACAAGTTCCAACAATTTCCCTTAGTTGCCAAAGTATCCAAAATATCAGCAACTTGATCTGGAAGGTTGACATTTTTTTTCTTCAAACGATAAGCATCGAAGGCTAGAAGCTAAATGTAGTGTTGTAAAGAAACACAATGCAGCGGGTAAAAAAATAATCCTCCTCTTTCCGTTTAAAATCAGTTTCAGGAAGTTTGTTTTATTACATCCTGTCCCAGATCTAACAGCTGGCACAGTCCACCACAAAAGGGGTGTCATAACATAGTCATGGCTGAGACAAAGACCAGAGGTATGTGATATAATGTCAATACACACTCAGGAAAGCGATCACTTACAGCAACCTGGAAATGCTTCACATTATAGTCTGGATGGCCTACTGCTCTGGACAATACATAGGTGTCTTTCTGTTAACAGAGCTCCGCTGTCTCATCCATGGTTGTAGGAAACTAGGAAACTACTGACTTACTCACCAGCATTCCTTTCTGACAGGATGGAAATACTTACTTTCCTCATCACACAACAAACTGTCTCACTTGCATTTTAACTTTACCCAAAGAACCCTGTTATTCATGTGAGGGCCGCATTATTTTTAGAACCATGAAATCTATTAAAGGTCAGAATAAGAAAGAACTCAACAAAGCTCAGTTCAGCTCAGTTCTAGTTAATGGAGTGTTGCTTCCTCTACATTTCAAGAGCCATGTTAATCACAAGCCTTGTCTAAACACCTACAGGGCCTATCTGTGAGATAAGCTGCTGCACTGGCTTCCATTGCACAGACATTGCCACCTCTGGCATCCACCACTTCAGACCAACAAATATAGCCATACCATTGGTGTTGGGTGGAGACCAATATTTGAACACATACTGATTTCAACATTGCATTATAATTGGTTACAGTAGTTGCCTGAAGTCCTGGTTTCAATTCAATGAAACACTGCGAATCTCTGTGAATGTCCCAGCACCTAAATCACAGTTACCACAGCTTGACTATTAGCATAATGAGCAAACAGCAGTATATCACAAATTCAGATTGTAATGAGTCCTAATTTACAGACATCAAGAATCACACTGATTTTTTACTGTTATTAATTTAGGGTTGAATTCACTATTCAAATTATATAATGGCCATTTTGGTTACTTTCAAATGGCACTGTCAGTTTATCAGTTGTGACCATAGACTGTATATATAAAGGCATATGCAGTGTATAGCTTTAACTAATGGATGTTAGAAAGACAGAATTTCAATTAGTAACTGAGGAGTTTATTAATGATTAGTAAATCATTTCCTTATGCTTGAAAGATCAGTTATAAACAATTAATGAGAACAATCAACTTTGTTGCAAGACTCTAAAAAGTACTTTAGGGAGGTGTTTGATATTTGTATTTTGTAATACTGCAGTTATAAATATTGGTAATCCATTGATGAAGTCTGATGAATCTTTCTTGCTCAAATCCAAGAACAGTCAAAGAGATTATACACAACTTGGAAAGCCAAAAGCTGATGAATAGCCTTTAAGTGATATATAAAGCACTGGTAAACTATTCACTAATGTTAATAAAAGCCATCATAAAACCTAGATAAAGGATGTTTTATCAGAAGTACTTGTTTTTCCACTATGTATAAAAATCATATCCACCAAGAGTAAGCACAGTTGAGAGGGATTGTGTAAGTTGAGCTTGCTCCTTGCAGCACAGTTCATGCAGAGTTCACTGTCTGTGGCTTACCTGCCCACAAAGTTTTCAAGGACGGAGCTCTTTCCTGCGCTCTGACCGCCCACCACAGCGATCTGCGGCAGGTGGAGGCTGCAGCTCTGTCCCACGCTGCTCAGGGCATCTTGAAGGCGGTTGACCAGCGGGATCAGCTCCTCCATCCCGCGGTTGCCCATCGCAACGGAGTAGCCGGCCAGGTTACCTGCTCAGCTCCTTTAAATCCGGTTTTACTCCGATTCTAGGCTACACCAGTCGACAGGGTGGTTACCATAGTAAATGGTTACTCATAATTATGTTATTTTCATTGTTGAGACGTACAAAACCTAAAAAGTAACACTCTATTCGAACGTCTGTCCCAACTTGTAAAGGTCCGCAACCTCCGCAGCCGTTAGTACGTTACCGTTAGTGCGTCTGGTAACGACGATTGAATTTGTACTCACGGTCCTGAAATCTCGGAAAATTGCTCGCTATGGACATTTTTGTTGTTTCAAAACTCCAAAAGGTCGCGATGTGTTGTTTCCCTTTAACTCTGGATACGGTTAAGGAGCTAGCTGGGCTGAGTTTGGTCCATGAACAGGGGGGAAAACATTCTACTTTGACAGCTAACGGAATCAACTTTGGTGCGCATGCGCGGTAATCAGCAACTTTAACTCGGTAACCCCCACATGTAGAAGACAGACAAACTTATTACCCAATTATCAAAGTACCCTGAGTTACCAGTCGCCAGGCAAGTAGTCACTCCTCCAGCCGACAGCTATTTAAAATCCCACATATCCAGAGTGGGCAGGGCTCCTCTATAGCCTTATAAACAGTGCAACTAGAACCAGAGTGTACGATTCATATACTGTAAATAACGCTGCTGCATTCTTTGGCAATGAGGGAGTGAGTGAGCACTGTGTAGTAAACTGGAAACTACAAGCAAGTGAAAGAGAAACTACAGGCTGCGTTTAATGGTGATATAGTAATAATACGTATTAATTCTGCATGCTCACATAACAGACAGCACTGGGAACGCATTTTTTGTAGAAGCATCAGATTAAAATGTAAAGATAAAATATTCTTTACTTGTGATTGCATTTTATACATTATATTATTTTTCATTGCATTAGATCGAATGGCAAAGTCATGTACTCTCATATTTCATCATCCTCACCATATTGTCTCAAATAGTCTTGACACATATTTAAATCCCATCTCTCCCTTGGTCTGAAAACAAATTTTACTCTACTTTCAGGTCTTTTAACAGCTCTACAATGTCTATATGTGGGCAGCGGCTGGTTTCAGTCCTGTTAGAGCACAGTGTGCTCTGCAGATTCTTGGCTGCTTGGTTCAGAGATGGAGTGATGTGGGCGCTGTTCGATGTCTCCTTTTCTGCACGAGAGCACATGAGAACTTCGTTGACCTCCCCCTCAATCTTTCGAGAGAGGATGCTGGGGAACACTGCGCTCAAACGCTGCAGCACGCTTTTCCTCAAGACCGGGTCACGACACACAAGGTTCAGTATGAATATACCTGGTTGAGTGACCAGAAGAGAGAGGGGAGAAGCAACTAAATATTAAAAGCTTTTCTGACAAAAAAGAATACTTTTTACATGTGGAACGAGACCATTAAACAGTAAATATTCTATTAATAGTTTATTAGTAGTCTTTTAATTAATAAATAATTAATTATTATTAATGATACTGTACCTCTGGGGGTCAACAAGCTGCAGACTTTCTGTAGGATGGAGGTTTCTACAAAGGCAGCAGGGGGACAGCTCATCCCTACAGTGCTATCTTTATTGTCCACATCAAACATGACGGCATCAAACAAAGAACCACCTGCAGAGAAAAAAAAGCAATGTCACCTCTTGGTTATGTTACCATGTCCACTGGTGGAGCTCTACTTTAAATTGCCCTCTCTCCTCGACAACTCCTTCACTAACCTTCCTTCTCCAGGGCACAGATGCGTTCAAGGCCATCCCCAAGAGTCACAGTCAAATGATCATCTGGTCTGAATCCGAACCATTCCTTTGCCACCTCCAGCACAACAGGATCTAGTTCCACAACCTCGACGGTAACATTAGGCACAAAGTCGCGCAGAAACTGAGGCAAGCCTCCTCCACCAAGTCCCACCAGGAGCACTGACACTGGGACATCTAAAGAGGGAGGTGGAGGGGACAGAAAAATCTGTCAAGTGGAATATTTTAAGAAAGAAATATCCACATGACTATACAAAATAGGTGTGAGCTGACCTTTGCTCTCTGGCGTGCCCACCCCGAGCATGGCAAGGCCAGCCACCATGACTTCATGGTGAGCGCAGCAGAGGAAGCCACTGTCCACTGACAGAGAGGTTGAGGATGCTGTTGGAGGAGCTGCTGGCTTGGCCTTCTTCTTGTTCTTCTTTTTGTGACTTGATGCTGCAGGGATACAAATATGTAAGTTATCTCAACCATTTACATTCATAGTAATGAGAATATTTTTTCTTTTTTTCTTTTTCTTTTCTTTTTTTGTTTGTTAGTTATTTGTTCGTGTCTTTGTTTGGTCTGTTTCTGACTTCATTCACTTGTATTCTGGTATCGACTGTTGTGCCACTATTGTGTTTTTTGTTGGGGGTTTTGTAAACTGTAAAAACTAACTTGTATAAATGTATATGTATTGTTGGTAAGGCTTACTTGCTTAATTAATTGTAGATCATACAAAAAATGTTGTGATAAAATGAAAGGAAAAAGAACATACTGGTAATTGAGGAGACAAGGCGGCTCTCTGATTGGACAAGGGCAGCATTAGACAGGAAAATGAGTCTACGATACAGTTCTCCATCTTCTCCTTTGACATTCTCCACGCAATACTCTCCACTCAGCTCACTCACACCCCTGCTGACCTCCTCTCGCCAGCCAAGATCACCTCCCACTGACAGAAATGGCACCTGAGTAGGAATGGAGATCTTAAAATAATACACTGATGCACAGTGTTTTGGTGAAATGTTTTATTGTGCAAGAGAGCATTTCTAAAAGTATATGTATGCATGTGTACCTGCTGGTTGGCCGGCATACCAGGTGGAGCAAGGTCCATCACCATTGGTGAGAGTTCTGACTGGACAGCCTGCATGTCTGTGTACTCTTGGTTCCTGTGCATTGCCACGATGACCAAGCGTCGAAAGTTAGCACTGGCTGCCAGCTGCCTTCGCCCTTCACTGGAGCTGTAGAGCCAAGCTGTCTCGCTGCCTTGGGGCACTGACAGGATATGCAGAAGGCAGAGGGAATCAGACAACAAAAATAATCAAGAGCAGGATACAACTACTGTGACTTACATAGGAAGGTAGAAACATGATAAGATAACAGGAGAGCTCACCAATAAAAATAGCAAAGTGATTTGATCTTGGCACCTTGGCTCCTGTGGAACAATCTTGCACAGTGAGAGTGTATCTGGGAAGGCCAGTCTTGGTGTGGCAGAGAGTGAGCGACAGGTTTGAGCTGGCGTCTGTGCCTGTGCGGAGCCTCTTTCTCAAGACAGAGTAGGCCTGATGCTCCCTCACAGCGGACAACAGCTCTGAAACCTGCGTGAGCCGTGTTGGGGCTCCATCTTCCCCAAGACACATCTCCAGAATAGGTGTGAGCATAGGCTGACGAAACTTGGTGCATACCAGGACAAAGACAGGCAGAGCAAAGGAGTCCTCTTCTTTTCCACTTTCCTCCTGCAAGCAGTGTACCCTCACTGCCCACCCGAGCTGTACAAAGTGCTCCAAAGCCAACTTGATCACACTCTCCTGAGCCAACGTCACACAGACGTACCGGCCTCCGACACTTAGCACACGACCCACCTGCAGGTACAAGTAAACTGCTGTAAGGAGAATGCAAAGATGTAGCTGGTGATATATTGCTCATACAGATCCTGGCTAATTGGTTTATCACCTCAGTAAGCATGTTCCTGGCCAGAGCTCCTTCCTCTTCAGATGCCATGGCATCCAGCGTGCCTTTGTCCAGAGCAGCCTGGTAGCTGGCATCCTCATATGGGGTTTGTGTTGCATCCACCTGCTGGAAAGTCAGGCCTGGCCGGCGCTCTGCATTTCGCTGGTTCATATGGGTCACCACTGTCTCACTGATGTCAATATTAGTCAGATGTTTGTAGCCAACATCATACAGCTGTTCACTGAGCTCAGAGTTACCACAACCAACCACCAACACCTGAAGGAGAGAAACATGTTCGGTTATTGTCACTGGCAGTGGTGGAAAGTAGCTAAACACATTAACTTAGACACTGTAACTAAGTACAGTTTTAAGGTACTTGTAGTATATTTGAATATTTCTATCTACAACAAAATATAGACATTTATTTCCTCCACTTTGTTTATTTGACCATTAAAATAGGCTACCTTGTAGAGTTAAAATTAAAATACACACACTATGTGTAAACAGTAGACAAAACTGGCTTCACCTCGAACATCTAAAACGGCAAAATGTCATTTACATATTAATGAAGTACTATCATCAATTCAGTGATATAAAATATTATTGCACTGAGTGGCCATATTTCACAAACACTGTACTTTTACTCCTGAACGGAAGACCTTTTAGTGTAATAGAGTATTTTTACAATGTGGCACTGCTAATGTTACTTAAATAAAGTATCCAAATACTTCTTCCACCACTGATCATTGGCATACATTAGACAGGTAGTGTAATAATATGAGAAACGAACCAAACTGGACAAGGAGATGAATTCACGGTTTCATTCCGATAGATAAATGTTAGCAGCAAATGAATAAAAACAGCAAAACCGCGCTAATTATTTTTTCATTCTTGATGTTGCACTAAAATGTAGCTATCTAGTGATGCCACTTACCTTATCTTGCACTTTAATGTATTTATGCAGGACGCCGCAGAGTTTGTTGTAGTCTCCATACCACTCAAAAGCTTTCTCTCCGCGCTTCTTGAAAAATCTCTCCCAGTATTGTGCAGAGCTGAACTCCTCAGCTGTGCGAGGTAAAAGACTCATTGCAGACCGAAGCTGTTAAAATACTCCAAAACGTTTCAGTTTACTGTGTCACCGCCTGTTTGTAGCCATTTCTCCACATGGCACTATGCACTGATTCTTCAACCCGGACAACATTGCAAGCAGTACCGCTCGGTGATTGGTGGATTTTGTTATCGGCGGAGCTACACACTTCCCGGTGATTCGCTGAAACTCTCAGAGTTGGTTTTATTGGCTACTGCTGAGCCGGAAGTGTTAGGTCCGGTTTTATTAGTCGTCCGTGTGTCGTTCATCATGGCTCTGCAAGCTGGAAGGACTGTGGTCTTCGTGACTGGAAACGCAAAAAAACTCGAAGAGGTCAGAGTCAAATATTCAGTTTCAGACAGGATACTTGTACACGTTTGTTTTTTTCCCCATCTTTTCTCTACTGTGTTCGCTAAATATAAGCTCTGAGCATGAGGTGTAATCTAATCCAGAGTTCTCTTGTTCCACTTGACAAAAATAAGTCCAGTTAGAATTAATGCTTTTCTCTGTCTTTTTCTCTCCGCGTCTACCAGGTCATTCAGATCCTCGGAGACAAGTTTCCCTACAAACTAGTGTCAAAAAAGATCGACTGTAAGTATCAAAAGAGAGACCACCAGTACAATGTGTATTTATATATTTATATCTATATCCATGTATGTTTTCCCATCCAGTACCTGAGTACCAGGGAGAGCCATGATGAGATTTCGGTACATAAGTGCAAGGAGGCTGCACGGCAGGTAAAGTAATTACACTGTCATGCAAATAAATAATCTGTATGGACATGTCTGTTGGAATGATTGAAATGAACTGAGATGAATGTATTGTTTGTTTTTCACCAGATTGATGGACCAGTCATAGTGGAGGACACCTGTCTGTGTTTCAAGGCTTTAGGAGGTTTACCTGGTCCTTACATGTTAGTATAATAACTTTTTCAGCTGTTGAGTTTAAAAACAAAAATCTGTAATAGTGGTACTGAACAAGGATGATTACAACCAGACTTTGTTTTTGTAGAAAATGGTTCCTTGATAAACTCAAGCCAGAAGGTAAGCATGGTAGCAGAGATCTTTAGAGTTGCAAAGAAAAAGTAGAGTGAGCTATCTCGCGTCTCTAATCATGTTAAATGTTTTGTTATAGGCTTGTATAAGCTCCTAGCTGGGTTTGAAGATAAATCAGCATGGGCTCTCTGCACTTTTGCATTCTGTGCGGGGAAAGACGAACCAGTGCAGCTCTTCAGAGGAAAAACAGAGGTCAGAGTCTGTTTCTTTCACTGTGTGTGTGTGTGTGTGTGCATTTCTGTTTTCATTTCTATTTACTCTTTCCTGTTGGTATATTTAGGGGCATATTGTGGAACCCCGGGGACCTCGAGACTTTGGATGGGATCCATGTTTCCAGCCAGTGGGATATGACAAAACGTGAGCAAAGACTGTACTTGAATTTCCCTGTTTATACCACAGGGGGGAGCCAGAGATTAACTTGTTGATAGGGAAAAAGATTGAATTGGAAATCAAAAGACATCATTGTAAGGATTTCTTTTACTGTATGCAGTGCATCTAGCCAGGAGGTAAATTATGACAACCATTTCACATTCCTGTTCCAAGGATAAAAACATATTTATCTTCATTATTAATTACTTCTCTCTCATCTGCAGCTATGCTGAACTGCCCAAAGACGTGAAGAATTCAATCTCTCACCGCTACCGGGCACTGGCTGCCATGTCTGAACACTTTTCTCAAACCAAAAATACCTCACCACAGAACAAGAAGAAGAAACAGGAGGATTAAGCGGTCCTTTTAGGCTAGCCTCAAGTTCTGTATGAAACTTCAAATCATTGGATTTGACAATGCAGAGGATATTCCGTGTTATTAAAAATGCAGCGCAGTATGTTTTTCCTTATTTTTAATAAACCTCGTGTTAATTTCTAATCTCTGTTTCACTTTCTCTGATATGCTGACTGCAGATGTGTAGTCAGTCGATCATGTTAAAAATATCCTCTGGATAATATGGGATGATAGCGGAAATTGTTGCACGCTTCTTTCATTGTTCCATTGTGGATATGCAAAGACAAGTGTTTGAGTTCTTGCTTCCAAAGGCTGACAAAGATAGACATGTAGAAAAGCATAAATTATAAAAAGAAAAGCTCCAGGGTCCTGATGAGAGCAGCAGACCACTCTGCGGCCAAGACTGGCTCCTGGACCTGGCAAGGGAAGAAGAAGACTGTTCAGGCTGGAGTCCAAAGAGAGGGGGGAGGTGGGGCGGGCATTTGGGAGGAGAGGGTCTCTGAAGGAGGAGAGGGGGATGATCAGTGTAAACAACAGTGATAACAGGGGAGTTTGGGTAATAAATGACCCTGGGACTGGAAGTCTCTGAGCAGGAACTATGCATACACCTGTGACTGATGCCTCCCAGATGTACTGAAGATGCACAAATACACACCTCTGAGTAAGACCAGAAGGCAGAAACAAAAAATCTTACAGTTGAATGATGTCCCCACTGACAACACACATTACACCAGGTTATTGTTAATAACACCCAGCCAGTGAAAGCGACACTACTTGGGAAAGAAAAGCAGCTGTCGTTCATGAAATGACCAGACCCACTGTTTGTTTTGTTTAGGGACTTGTCAGGAAGCAGCCAGTTGTTGTGAGAAGGAACAGGAAAGCCATATTCGTCTTCATCAGTGAGACGTCACCTGTCAGCCCAGTCTTCTAGCAGAATATGGAAGACAGAGTGACAGACTTTAGGTCACTTGAGGTCAAAGACATCACTATAGTGGCATCCCTCTTTTTTCCCTCTTTCCCCCTGTGACTCAGAGTAAACACTGTTACTGTCAGTGTTGTAGCGTTCAGTGGGGCCCTCACAGCTACTGCCCACAGGCATTTCACTGAATTTAGAAGGTTAAAGATTTACAGTGTCAATTGAGAAGAACTTGGATTAAAAAAACATGCTGTTTATTTTTGGCTATTCTTACTCCTTTCTTGACTGCACTTTCATTCATTTTTCTAATGCCATTTTCCCCTTTGTACAAGATCAGGGTTAGTTAGTTAGATAGTAAGATAGTCTGTCTAGGTTCTAGTACTACACACACCAATTCTGAGTACAAAAACAAGCTGAAACTTACAACATAGCTGTTTTAAACATGCAGCACAGAAGATTTCCACATTTATGTTCGACAAGTTTATATATATATATATATATATATATATTATATATATATATATATTATTATTTTATTATTAATTTTTCATGTTTTTAGGTCATAAACATGACAGAGAATTCACTTTAGATCAGACTGAGAAAATGGAAAATGGATCATCCAGAAAAAAAGTTTTCTTTTATTCCCTCCCTTGCCTCTCAGGACTTCTGTAGGTCTGCCACTGGTTACACGCATCTACATCTACATATTTAATATATAGAGTCTCCATATGGAATTTCTCTGCCACCACAGTTTTTTCCCCTCCAAATGAAACAGTCATTCTTAAACTGTTCACCACACTGTGTTACAAACATGCAAATCATGATCCAAAAAGACCACTGCACTGTAAGTATCCCAGAAGCCACTGTTATGGGCTGCTTTCTAGACCTGGAAAAAAGCTTTAAGTCCATAAAGTTGGGAAAATTGTCTATCAGCGTGACCTGCAAGTCAAATGCCTTTTCCCAATCCTTCATCAGGTCTAAAAGACAGGATGTTTGTAGACTTTATTACAATACCAATAGCAGCATGTTTATCCAAGGTAGTGAGAAGGAGGCTTTGCTGTTGTGACAGTGTGGATGTTGTGGTTAATGAAGGAATGTGGAGCGCTGAGAGGAAAAGATGCCTGACTTTATGAGATCTTAATCAGTCGTGATTGCACCAGAGGATGAGAGAGGCTTGATGTGGCTCTGGGGAGACAGACTGTGCTTCCTCTTATTTGTTATGCAAGGACTTACCTGAATTCCCCTGCAGAGATGAGTTTTATTCCACAACACACTGAAGTTAAAACCACTTTCCTCAAATAGCAGCGCATGTAACTGAGAAAAAATGTCCTCTATTACATGTAGTATAATTTAAGACCTCCAAATCTAATCTGAGAGGACTGGTTCTTACTTCAAAGGTATGTTTAATAAAGGCAATTTCCCATCCCATAAATTTTGTACTTCACCAAACTTGTACTTAAATGAAGTCTCTCTGATGTGCTCCAAGGTTCAGGCTAATGAATGATTCCACCATGAGTCCACTGCAATAAATGATGGAAACAGCTGACCTAATACATATTCCTGCTGGGACCTCTCCTCTCAGTTTTCACTGTTTATGACCAGACCCAAGTCCCACTGAGGACACTGAAGATCCATCAATATTACCTGTCTGGGACCTGCTCCATTTTAACTGGTCCAGTGGAATCTCATTTCATCCTTAACCTTCTGACCTTTACCATTACTCGCATGTTTTTATTACTATCTTACTATAAAACAAATACAGAGATTTGAGCAGTACTGTGCAAGTTGGTTGTTACTGAATGAATTCTTTGTGGTCTGTGAGGTTTGTGAATTACATATACTGGAAAGGCTCTGCTCTTTGTCCACTGAATATAAAACACCTGAGGACGGTGGCAGTATTTTGGAGTAAAATAAAAGATGACTATAAAAGAAGAATAAAAGAAGGTATAAGTGAGGATGGAGGAAATGCTTGAATCTCACATTTCTCTCAGGCGCATACCTTCACATAAAACAGGAATGCATTGAAAAGTAACATCAATGTGATCATATTTGATCTGTTAGACTTGGATCCCTACGGTAAAAGATCATTCTTAAACACATTTAACCTTACAATTTTTCTTCTAAAACATTTATTATGATACAACATGAGATTTTTTTTTTAACTGTTAAAACAAAGTCAACATCAGTGGCAGAACAGAACATGTATTCCCATGTGTCAGGACAGAAGAAGGACCACTTAGAAAACCTTTGGGCTCTGACCCAAAGCATGCCATAGGCCAGATCCTCATGGGGCCCTGAACAAAATAGAGCCCTACTAGATTTTAATATAGCTTCTCTGTATAATGGAGAAAGCTTGAATGTAACTGGGTGAGGTCAGTAGCAGCTGCTCTAACCAAACAGCCCAGGGTTGTGCAGAGTCAGAGTTTGCAACAGCCGTTGGAATTCCTGCACCGTCCAGGGCTCTCTGTGAGTCTCCACGGCAGCAGCACTGCTGCTGTCAGGGCTGATACTCTGCGGGTCATTGAAGGTGATCAGGACGTCTGTGGAGAACTGCGGCAGACGGAGCACACCCAGGATGAAGGGTCACTGTGTTCTTCGCCTCCTCATTGAACTTGGATACACACTGTGTCCCGGTCAGCATCCAGGCCGAGCTGCACTCTGACAGGGACAGCTCGGATTTGGGCAGAGCCGCAACGCTGGTCACTTCAAAACCACCTGGCTCCAGAGCTTTGTTACTGCCTGCGATGTCTTCAAAGTGGTACCTGGCAGAGTCCTGGTCTGTCACCTGGCCCTGGTACTCCACCAGCTCCACTATGAGGCTCTGGTCGGTGTGTGCGTGAGCAAACACCTCCTGGTTGTCCGGGATCTCCCTCAGCTCACTGATATCCGTGGCACTGTGGGGGATGACAGCTGACAGCGCTCCTCCAAACAGAGGATGAGGCTGATCAGCAGCGCTGCCTCCAGCACTCTGCATCTCTCTGTGAGGACCGTCAGCTGCTCTGGAGAAACAGCAACAAACGCGGAGCCTGGTTTGAACAACCTGCAGTAGCAGAAGAACCACCTGCTTTAAAAAAAATGATTCTGAAAAACAAAACAATAGCCTAAATTCACAGATACAGCGTGATATACACAGCTTTACCGACTGGCGGCTCAACGTGCTACTTTTTCCGGTAAAAAGTTTATTCTGTTCTTCTTCTCGTCCAATTTCAGGCAGACTAGGCTCATGTCAGGGACACTACTGCCATCTACAGGTGAGGAAGACACACACTCTGAAACAGGAGGTGGTGGAACATATACTCTCATATTTTATTTAAGTAAAACTACACAAAACAGAGTCAAATTTCAAATTCAGATTTTACTTGAGTAAAAAAATATTGCAAAATGTGCTCAGTCTATCAAAAGTAATAGCACTCAGAAGCACACAGAAAAAATAGCCCCAGATAGTGGCATACTAATATAGGTTATAATACCTGAGCAATCTTGTCGTTGGTTGCACTATATACATCGTTGGATAAATGAATTTACAACAATAATTAACTGTATTTTATAATATTTTCAACGTGTAAAATTGTAATTAGGAGCAACAATAACTGCCTGATAAATTAATTGGCGTAAAAATATATTTTTCCCCTCTGACATGTGGTGGAGTGGAGGTAAAAAAATAAAATAAATAAAATAAAAAAGCGTAAAATTGCAATCAAGTCGAACATAAGGAGACTGGTCACTTCAGTATAAATGTATTTACGTTGAGAAGCCCCTCAGAGTTGTATATGTCTAGGATGAGTTGGAACATTTGCTACATAAAGAATAAAAACGATGACAGAGTAAAATATTACCCCACACTGTCAAACATCTGCAGCAGTCTCTCTCCTCCTCCAGCTGTTTGTGTTCATATCCCGGTCAGCTGATTCAGACTGAGGAGACAGCAGGCGGATCGCTAGCACCTATAATGACAATCCTGTCTCATCTTCCGGGCAGCGTTTGAAATGAATCATACAAATCCGTAAAAGCCACTTAAATCGGTGAAAAGCTCCCGGATTAATACGCGACTGCCTCTGTGTGTTTGTGTTCACCGGTATCGAGCATCGGATCTTGTGGGGAAACAGCAGGTAGCTAGCCACGTTAGCATCCTTACCTTAGCTTAGCCGGGCAGCTAAATTTGTCAATGAACCAAGCGGCCTGTCTGATACAGTCAAATACTCACGGAGTTACTCATGTCGGCGTTTTAATGGTCCTTTTAAAACTTTCATTACAGTGTTTTAGCAGTGTGTTGATTTAAATGTGGTAGACCACGACATTCTGACGTATTTGCTTTTTAGTTGATGCTAACAGGCAGCTCAGCCAGCTAGCTGTCAGCGGCTATGATGTAATTGCAGCCGTGCTACACAGATGTCAGCTTCATTTTCAGTACCAGCTCCTCTAAGCAGTCTTTATTTGGACGTTAAAGACATTACACTAATAGAAAATAACAATTCTCAGCTAAAAATAGCTTTACGCGAGTCAGTGTAAGTGAAGGTTTTAACATTCCTCTCGCTTAAAGTTGCAATCCATAAATAGACTGAGATTCCTGATATCCTGACTTAAAATACTCACAATAAGTGTAATTTTAATTCTTTATAAATCTCAATTTTGATACGAATCCAGTATTGTTCTTTGATGGATTGTACCTTTTAAAATCCTCTCTTGAAATAGACTTGCTTCTGAACGTATCCTTCTGCAGCCCTAATGTGTTTAGACTCGGCTTCTTCTCTTTTTCTTTTTGTGTTTCTTCATGCTGTCGCTGCTTCAGACACAGCCTTGTCCCCTGCTTCTCGTCTCCTCTGTTTACTGGAAACTTCCTCTCCTCTCCTGTCCACTGAAAGGCCTTTTTCCGACAGCAGTGCCAGAAAAGGACGCTGCTGAGAAAGCCACAGTGTCAGACTGAACTGGATTCAATGGTATAAATTGTACTGTTGGTCTGAGACAGGTGGTGTGTGTGTGTGTGTGGTGTGTGTGTGTGTGTGGTGTGTGTGTGTGTGTGTGTGAATGAGTAAAACTGCTGTGTTTTCCCCCGATCGTTACAGTAGGGCCTGAGGATCGCATGCTGTTCAGTGTAGTGTCACAGAGGCGTTTTATTGAGGCCCTGTTGTGTTTTGTCACAGTTTGGAACATGCACACCCAAAAGCAGACCCAAGGGGGTATAAGTGAAAGAACAGTGTGTTTTCCACATCTGAGTTTTTCACCCAGAGGCACACAGAGCAATGATGACATTCCCTTTCATAGCTAGTGAGACTTACTGACTGCTCACAATAGAAATATCTGGAATTAAGACATCTTAATATGATATCCTAATACCGACAGGATATTAAACAGTAAACAGCTGGTATAATGAAAGAGCCACTTTCTTAACATGTTCCATTTTAAAAAATTTCACCGCAGAGGAAATGAGAGAAATCAGCCCTGTGACTAATAACAAAGTCAGTCTGTTTACCAGAAAGAGATGTGGCTAACTTGCTTGACTGTGACCAGTCTTATTAATCAGTCATTACTAAGTGAATGAAGTGAATTTTGTTGTCATGAGTTAAGTTTAGATTTAGATTCTCACTCAGCTCATACACTTTGTCCTTTGTTCTCCATGTTCTGCTGCCAGGCAAGACCTGGCTGCAGTTATGCCTGCAATTCAAATCACTTACTTCCACCTGCCAATATTAAAGTACACTCAGTCAGCAGGCTGCCATGTATAACACTGAAGAGCAACAGGACCATTGTTGCTTAGTGCAGGTGTCTGACTGTGGAGTGTTGGAGCTGTCCCACAATGCTGCGGACCCTAACTAATCCTCTCCTCCTGTCCTGCAGAGGGAGCCAGATCAGGAGGAGCAGCCTGAAGCCAACATGCCCCCCAAGTTTAAACGACACCTCAATGACGACGAGGTCACGGGATCCATTCGCAGTGAGAGGGTGAGACACAGATGGAGGGAGAGCTGGTGTTTGCAGTGGGATAGTGAGATATGTTCAGAAATTCAGATAAGGTTGAAAGCTATCACATTGAGGATTGCTGTAAAAATATTTTTGTACATTAATGCATTAATGACTTGTAATCATAGAGGTTAGGTACATTGGTTACACTGATACATTTCATTTAAACATCAATTATAGTCAAAAACAGATGTTGATACAGATTTTGCCGTAAGACACTGTTCATCAGGATAATAATAATAATGGAAAAACTGAGGGAAAAAGTCAATGAGAAAATAAAAGAGAGTAGTCCTTTGAAGGAAGTGGGGGATTCAAGGATTCATCTCCCGTGGCCAAATGTCTGGTCTTAATCAAAGTGATCATCCCCTCCCTCCCACCTCCACTTCCCCCTGTTCTCTCCATGATTCTTTACTTTATTCAGTCCTCTGTTTCCCCTGTAATCTCTGCTCGCTTTTGTGTTGACCTGGGATCAAAGCTAAGCTTACGGGGAGAACAAAATGATCCTTTCCACCTACCATGCTTCTTCCTTTAGTGCCCTACCTCCTGTCCTCTGGTAATAGCTAACAGGTCCCTCCATGTTTCCCACCTTAGACAATGGAAAGAAATGAAGAGGCTGTACAGAAGGAGACTGTTAGTGCCTCAGCTTATAAAGCCCTTTATGATCATGTGGCCACCATCCCCTCAGCTTTTTTGCAGATGACAGTGTATTTACAAGAAAATAAATGTCTATATTGGCATGGCATTGGCTGGCAGCTTTCCACCTAACAGGGCATCCATGGGTTTATCTTCTCCGTGCTCTTTGAATTGGCAGCGTGTCTTAGATGCTAGAAGGTGATTACCATGACTGAGGCCTTGGAGAGGTTTGTTTTCTCTGTGGCTCTTGGGATTTGCCTGCACCACCCTGAAGGAATTTCAGTGTGTTCGCTACCTCTGCACTCTGTAATTCCAGTATGATTAATGCTGCTCCCAAAGTCATGGACCAGCGTACTGTAGGTATGCAATGCCTGCTGCCATCCTTAACTAATGAAGACCTTTCTTTCCCAGCAGCAGTGAATATAGTCCTGCTGTTTGCCATCCAATGAGAAACTGGTCCAGTTCTGCTCCTGTGAGAATTAAATGCAGCTGTCTTCTCCAATTCTCACAAATAGCAGTGTTTTTGTGAGATGATCTACTCTTAAGGTCAGAAGAAATGTCTGTCTGTTCTTCTGCCTTAAGGTCTGTTATTGGTTCTCAGTACACTTGATTGTCCTTGTCAGAGTGAAAATGTGTAGGAGTCTTTATTTAAGTTTGGCAAGTAGAATAGCAGAGACAATAGAGCTTTATTGTTAGTCACCATATTGTAAGTGCACTATAATTATAATAATGCTAGTGCATTTGGCCACATCTGCCTTTTAAACACAAACAGAAAAATCATTTATTGATCTGTACAAGATTTTGGTACTGGAGCTGGTTTGAACCTGATCTAGAAACAGCTTAAATGATAAAATACGCAATGCTGTCCCTTTAAACCTGTTAGTCTTTGCCAAGGAATCAGTGACATAGTTAAGGTGGCAGGGTGATGTCATCACCACTGAAACCCAAAGTTGTTATCAGACAACCACAACTGTGGAAATGTGGACTGGTGTGAAATCAGTTTGGTGGTCCTAATCCAACAAAGACATTGATGCCAGAGTAGCAGAAAAGTTTATCGATCTCCTTTTTCACCAGCGTCACTGTCCCAGAAGTCCCAGCTCCCCTCATGGGAAGTTCATTGATTAGGAGACAGTAGTCATCCAATATCCAAGGCTTATCCTTATCTGACCTCTGACCTTTCTCTCTTTTACAGAGGAACCTTCTGGAAGAGGACTCTGATGAGGAGGAAGACTTCTTCCTGTGAGTCTCTGCCAGGATATATTGTATTCAGGCACTGCACTAACAACAACATATCAAATATCTTTAAAGTACATTTTACACAGGAGAGTCACAATTAATCAAAATGATGAGAGATATAATACTAACACAGATAGCTGTTAAAGTAGACACACAATCAACAGCAAAATAAGCTGCTGCAGTTGAAAATTCCTACTTTAAATTTGTAACTTTGGCCTCTTCAATGTGTGTTTTCCAGGAGAGGGCCCACAGGACCCAGATTTGGACCTCAGAATGACAAAATCAAACAGTAAGTACTAACACATTCCTCATAACAACTAAAAGCCAGAGGTCAAAGCTGTATTACCAGCACTCTTAAGTTTTGGTGTTGGTGTTATGTAACGGTGGCTCGTCATGTTTACCAGAAGCTGCAGTTATTGGTGGATTGTGTAAGAGAGCCCATCATGTGCGGGTTCTTGTGTAACCTTCCCAGGACGTCCCAGTCCCTCTGCAGTCTGTTTCCACATTAACCCCCGGTCACAGACAGCCAGGGAACAGAGGAGGTCATTGTTAAGATTGTCTGGCACCCAGAGTTGTTTCTCCACGCTCCCCTCGTACCTTACAATTTGTCATTGTTGTGAGCACATGAAACAAGATGCCATTATTACTAATTCCAGGAATGTCGTGTGCACAGGGCTCATGCTCTTCACCTCTGTCTGTCTGAACCTCTGAGGTCAGGTACTTAAAGAGTGTTAATGTGTGTTTGTGGCAGCTCATGCTTATTTATGCTCCCTAGTTCCTGATGGTATGTTTTTCTCTGGCTATGGTTTTTCATGTTTTATATTTCTGCCGTCAACTTGCAATCAAGCTGAAGTCCAAGACTGATAATTTCCTGGAGTCCTTTGTCTGAGACAATCAGTGGAACGGTGCTGGAAAATATGATCATCTGTTAGAGAAAACAAATCCCTATGCTCTGCAGCTCCCTCATGAGCCTCTCCACCTTTTGTATTTCTTTTCCAATGTCGTTCTTCCTGCTGACCCTGTATCCCTATGAGTGGTATTGCTTAGAATCAGAGTGCATGAAGGGTAATCTGTACTAGTCATGCTATGCTCAGGTATGAGAAGCATGAATAAAGCAAGGATTTGTGCCTAATTCTGCAGATACTCAACAGGTGCATACAGGTCAGAGTGAGGCTGAAAACCATTTGACAGGCTTTTTATTGCCTGCCAACTGGACAAGGCCAGATATAGAGAAGAGGATATTGTTGGAAAAACAGGTGCTTTGTTCTGTGGCTGGTTACCAAAAAAAGAAAGATGAAACCTTGGTAAATTCAACAAATTTCATAATTTATGCTTCATGTCTGTTATTTATGATTCTGTGTCTCACACCATCTTTGGTTCTCAGGGTGCAGTCGCAAGTTGATGAGGTGATCGATGTGATGCAGGAGAACATCTCCAAAGTGATAGAGAGGGGCGAACGTCTCGACGACCTGCAGGACAAGTCAGGTACCTGGGACAGTGTGTGTTTGTGTGTGTGTGCATATGCAAAATGTGTGTTTTGTTGATTTACAAAGTAAAATGAAGTTAACACAAACTCTACAGGGAACGTTTGTGAACGTCTTGTTTGTTTTAATGTTTTTCTTCCACAGGTATTTTACAGATGGCTTGCACATGGCTCTGTGGGATTATTTGGGGGATTTATGTATGTTAGTGGCAAAATGTCTGCAATGTGCATCCAATTTAGAGGAAAAACAGTTAATAATGAGGCCCAATGATCCTAGACCTTTGGCCTGTTTTGACTGTAATGTTATTAACATTTTTTGGTCAGGTCTTGAAATGAGGAAAACATTGAATATTTTTAGCATAGAGATGTTCTACAAGTAAAAAAAAGCCCAAATTGAAGCAAGACCAGACAAATTATCAACTATCTGCATGACATATTTTAAGGCCTCAAGCCCAAAGAGGCAGCAGTGTGTTCTGGCTGAGTGGATATGCTACATTTACAGTTTGTCAGTCTGTTAGAAATAAGGGCTGCAACACTTTCCAGATCCTTAGAAAAACTGTCAAACACACTGTTATAATTTCTGACTAGGAATTCAAAACTCAAACATTCAGTTTACTAACACATATGACAAAGAAAATCATCAAATCTTGACATTTGAGAAGCTGGAATCAGTGTTTGGCATTTTTGCTTGAAAAATAACTGAAACAACTATGCAATTGTTAAACAAGTTAATCAGTTAGTTGACTAATTGGTGCAGCTCTACAATAAAACTTGTGTCACATATTTTAGTTAGAAAAAATCAACAACACATCAAATCTCTCTAGGAGTAGTCAGATATTTAAACAACCTCGTGCGACTTTGGTTGTGCAGGATTTTGGGTGAGTGGTAGCAGTCGCCTGCATGTAAATACGCTCAATACACTTAAAAGGTGTAAATGACATGTCCAGGTTTAGTGCTTTACCAGGTGTGTGTCTGAAAGCTTTTGACAGACCTTACAGTCTAATTCACACAGCCTCACTTTTCTTCTCTTGTTCTACATCAAGCAGGTGCGTGAAATGTGTTTAGCACGCTCTATTACACAGCTTCACACACATGCTAGGCTTTCAACAAGACACGCACAGGTCTTTTCCTCCTCCACCACTGATGAAGAGATGAGGCTGAAGTGCTCTTGGCTGTTGCCAGTCTATTAGGCCTCACAATGACATCCGCACACACAGATGTTGTATAACTCTCTGTCATGTTGACCAGCCAACCAAGACAATGATGCACATCTGGAACTCATTTGTTTGTGTGTGAGAGTTTGTGTGTGAGCCTTTGTTCTTAATAGTTGTCTTTATGTGAGCGATATAATATTCAGTGATTGACACTTTGCAGTTTGCCCTCTGACCCATGTGCAGGTAAGCTGTTGTTAAATTCCTCAAGATTAACGAGCGTCTTCCTCAGAAGCCTCGTCGGGGCGCGTCTCTTTGTAGCAGCAACAGGTCGTTAACAGGCACATGGACGTGGAAACAGCAGACACATGATAGACACAAAGACTCTAAAGAGGGACAGGGGCGTGGACAAGCACAGCACTGCACGCTAGGGAGCTGTAACCTTCCTGTTAACATGCATAAACATCAAGTTAACAACAGTATCTAAGAAACACAGAGACAGAGCAGTGTGGGCGAGAGAGTTTGGAGAAGGATATCACAACAAGGTCAGAGGAGAGGAAGCTGGAGGAATGAGTTTCTGCTCCACTGTGTATATGTTTGTCATCCAATATTTCATGCCAACGGAGTTAACTTTTGAAAAATCATAGGAGTGATCTCACCGGCAGAGCTAAGACTTACATAAGATATTATAACTGCACATGCACAACACTGGGCCAGACTGTTTGAGTCACCTTAACCCACATCAGTGAAAACAATAGCTGGATTATTGTTTACTTGCTGATTAACAGATGTCGTTTTCTCTCTCTCTCTCTTTCTCTCTCTCTTCTGCAATTTATTCTTCTCCTCACGTGTCCTTGTCTGTGCTGCTGCGGTCACGTGACGCTCCAGAGAGCCTATCGGACAACGCGTCTGCCTTCAGTAGCCGAGCCAAACAGCTGCATAGGAGGATGTGGTGGAGAGACATGAAGGTGGGCTGTCAGTCTGTTTTATAACTGTGTGTGAGTGTATCTGTGTTTCCAAGTGTGTGACACCTTCACCATATCTTCTGTTTGTTTGCATTTGTGTTATGGTCTGTCCAGCGTCAAAGATGTTTAGTGTTACGAGGAATGTTGTCTAACATGCGTCATTTCTTCCACAGATGAAGATGATTATCGCCTTGGTTGTGGTCGCTCTCCTGCTCATTATCATCAGTGAGTACCAGACTAAACACCCCTGCTTTGTTTGATTTTACATAATGAGCTGAACTTCTCATTAAATGCTCTTTCTCTTCATTTTCTCTTTCAGTACCAGTGATCCTGCGATATCGCTAGTGTCCAACGAGGAGGAGGATGGGCGAGAACCCTCCTCTTCCTCTTCTTCCTCTCTCTCTCTCTCTCTCACTCTGTCTCTCCTCTGCTCACAGTCCTCCACTCCAGCTAGGGGGTGCCAGCCAACCTCCCACACACCCTCCTCAGCCTGTGTTACCCTTGAGGATCTGGCCTCAACCTGCCCTTAGCACAGATCTTACTGTTGGCACGTCCACTAAAATCTGCTGTGAGATCAGTTCTAAGGCTCAGTTTGATCCCTGGCTGGACACAGCTACAGAAAGGGAAACACAGCCAGTAAGAATTGGGGAGGTATTTTAATGCAGTTTGGGAGAAAGCATGCACCAGTCAATGTAAAGGAGAGGCCCATTCCATGATACATATCACATGTAGGGCCCTGACTTTGTCTTCACAGCAGGGAAACTCCAGGTCCTGCATATTACATCATATAGATAGGCACTGTAAAGACAGGGAATCCATGCCAACTGTCTCTCTTAGTTTAGCTGGTCTCAATGTGCTGCAGCAGCCTCACGTAAAGATGCTGTTAACATCCACCGAATGAACCTCAGATGTCTACCCATGATTCCTTTTGCTCTGAAACACAGACGACGAGAACGTTTAAAGGGAACATTTTGTGAACACGGGCCCGTTTCTCTCATCTTGACATGAGGCGAGGGAACACCTGAGGTTCATCTGCGCAGACACAGGTGGCTTTTTTTAATCGTCAAAAAGGCTTTCTGACAAAGAAACTGATTTCACCTATCAGATATGTTTCCTCGCCAGCACAGATGAGCGAGAAAAAGGGACTAGGAAGGAACGTCGTCTGTTCAGACAGAATCCTGCTTTCTAACATTATTCTCACCCCCCCCTCCGGCCTGCCTCCTCATAGCTCGTCATACTGTACATCAGGACCACGTCAGACCAAAATATCCAGGTTATGAATGTCTCCTCACCACTCCGCACTCTGAACCTCGCACCTCCCACCTCAGTTTGTAGCTGAGCTCTGGGCTGGTTTGGTCACAGCTGTCCTACTTTCCTGCTGGTGACATTAAACTGTCTCTCACTCTGCACATGATTCTGTTTGGTTTCAATGCCGCCTTTGTCTTTTTTCACTATTTTTAAGTTCTTATTTCTGCTGGTCGGTCGTTGTGGTGCTTTGTATGAATGCTGGTATTCCCATTGCCACTAAAGGGACAGTTTATCTCTCTATACCGTTGCGTTACATTTAAAGAGGGTTAATTTAAGTGATGGAAGTTTAAAGTCGAGCTGTGAAATAAACATAGGTGTCATTGTGTCTGGATTAATTAACTGTATAATACAATAAAACATTGTCATTTTATTTTATTTTAATGTAATTTATCTTAGCTGTAAATATTGATTCTGTAATGATGTACAATATTCTGGCATTGCATTGGAAGACTGTGATATATTGATCCTTTTTGCTCTGAAATAAAGTGATTTTAAAGGTCATTGCTCTGGTTTGAACTGATTTGACCGGATCATAAAAGAAGAGGAAAGTGGAAAACTGAGAAAGAACGGTGAGGGGTTGATGGAAAAGAAAATGACTGAAGGTGAAGAGGGAAAAGCTAATCGTCCTGCCATCGCTCCACTCTTGATCACTCTGGATATCCCCATGCTCTCAGAGTCAGCAGTCCTGAGTTTCCTTTTTTCATCTCTTCTCATTAACCCGACCATTTTATAGGTCTGTGACTTTACTGGCAGTGTGGAGTCCCAAGATGGCACTAAAGTTGGAGGGACTGGAGCCCGTGAAGCGTTATTGTTCTGACAGACCTGCTTACTCTCGACCTCGCAGGATGGTGGATGCAAATACCCACTGACAGCTCTGCCCTTTGCTCAGCCAGTGCTGCCCAACCCTTCTGAGGGAGTAGCGATTAAATTGGCCCACAGGGGTCTTTTACTTCATTGATCTACAGCAGATGGCCTTCAAGCTCGTGCTCATTGCTGGTGCATACAGCGGGGGGGGGGATGATAGCTTTATTTCAGCTTTGAAGATAAAGAGGTTGCTCTTGTTTAAATGTTGATATATCTGCACTGAAAAGCCTGCATGTCATTGGTTGGTCCCTGAGTCCTGCTCAATTGCAGTGAAATCAAAGGTAGTAAAGTCCTGGTTGGACAAGTAGCTGTAAAATGTTACAGCTCTCACAGACAACATATGTCGCTGGCGGACACAAGTCATTTCCTTTAACTGCAAACCGGTGGCTAGAGGTTTGAGTCTCTTTGTCCATCCATATGTAAAGGAAAAGAGATCCTTCCCTGTTACACTGCACTTTATTTTTGTGCACTGGGAGACGTTTTTATCCTTTCTGCCTTTGCAGACACACCCACACTGGCAGCAGAGGATGTTTTGGTCCTCTGTTAGGGGCTCACACTGGATGACTTCAGATTCCGGGCATAGCAGTGGTTATATGAGTCATATGAAAGTGAATTAAACTCAAAATTGAGAAGAGTGGACTATGTGCCAACCAGCATTAGTCAGTCACACACACACATACACACACATCCTGTCCAATGGAGACTCTGTTGATCAGGGAGAGATGGATGTGTCACAGTAGCTGGGGGAAGTAGAGAATAAATCTCCAGACTGTCTACATATGATACTTAGATTCACTGATATTTTTAAACACGCCTCAGCCTTTTCTCAGTTTTTCCATCTTTGTAGTTCATATCTTTCTCACTCCTCCTACTTTCTCAGGGGCTTCTTTCTTCCCACTTTCTCTTCTTTATCCCCCCCACCCCCCACCCTCTGTATACTGTACCTTGTTCATCCATCTGTCCAACCACTCATGAGTTTGCCTCATCAAGATAAATGTCTCAGGTAGCACCGACTGTCTATAAACAAACTCTAGCATCAACCTGCAACTAGAGCTGTGTTTTCAAGAGCCTGTGCACTTCACCTTCTGCCCCCTTCCCCCTCTGCGCCCCTTGCCCTCTGACCTCCCTAGAGTGAAGCATCTGTGTCAGGTGATGTTTTAGGGTTCAGGGTGGCCTGACAGGTCAGCAGAGACGGTTGAAGGAAAAGCTTCAACATGCACAGGCGTGCAGGAGAGAAGCCAGGAGAGCTTTAAATAACCCAAACAAAGAGGCAGGATATAAGGGTAAGCTGGGAACTGTAAAGCTGGGGCTTTTTAGGATTGGGAGGTGTATGTGTCCACACACCTGCCTGGTTGCATGTATCTTTGAGCAAGTGTCTCACTTTCAGATCTTTCATCCTGCCCCTCTGAAAATAAACAAGCGTTCATCCACCATATCGCATGACTGTGGATGCGAGCCTCGGAGGCTGCGGCTCAGCCCGTCTGTGATACTGTGTTAAAACGGAGAGACGAGAGAGGACGGACAAGAGGCAGACTGCAACAAATCCACCCAGGCAGCGAGTGAAAGGGAGCTCAGATACAGATGGCCCCTGGCAGCTCACTCATGCTGTTTTAAATATAAATGTAAAAGTTGCAGTGAGTCTGCAGGACGAAAACACACATACTGTACACATACACATACAACATTCCCCAAGTTCAGCTGAAGGGGTGCCCAGTCTATGCTGGGGTCAGCTTCAGGTATCTGGTCATTGATTGACTTGTAACTCCGATCCTTCGTAGTGATGGTCCTCATTGGCTTCTTGCATCATGTTCTGGCCCCCTACCAATACGAAAGAGGACACCGGCTCCTTGGGAGGTAATTGTATCCAATGAGGCCCAGCTTCTCCTGCCACACTGGGGCCACACGTCAACGTCAAATCCCCTTAGACATATGGGACCGCATCATACATATTAGGCAATGTTTTTATAGATTAAACATGAATGAATAAAATCCTTCTAGGGGGTGAATGTTGAAAACTTGAGAGGGAGCTGTCATACTGGAGCTAAATCCAAAAAACAGAAAGTTAAAGTCTCAAACTGTTTTTGTCCCCAAAACAGCCAGCATCCCATTACTTTCTCTTTTCTTCTCACATCCCTCCCTCCCTCCTTCCTCTTTGCCTCTGAGCCCTACCCTCCCCCTAGTCTTCTTCTCTCTTTCTTCCCCTCCCTCCCTTACACCTCTCCTCTCTTCCCCTGTTTCCCTCCTTCCGTCCGCTCCAGATTGTATAAATATCTGTGAGCTGTTTGAGGAGGGCTCAGTGTTACAGACCTGTCCACTGAGGAGAGACAGAGGAGAGAAGAACAAGAGAAGGGGAGGAGAGAGGAGCAACACATAACAGCAGGAACAGAAGACATACCTGAGAGAAAAAAAGAGAGAGAGAAACAGTCGCCACCTGAAATTAGGAATTAGTATATTTTTGAAAAAAGAATTCTGAGCTGAAAAGTAAAGAAGGCTGCACAGACAAAAGAAATCAATTCTCCAGAGAGAGATTTTAAAGTAAACTCTGATCTGTCTGTGTGGAGGGACTGTCTCCAGTATGTTCCCCCTGCTCTTGTTGTGTATGTGTGGCCTTCTGCTGCGAGGTGATGCACAGGACCGAGCTTCTCTGTGGAAGGGAAACGACAGAAGTGGGCGATGTCAGTACACCTTCACTGTGCCCAGCCCCGCGGAGTCCAGCTGCCCGCAGACCGGAGGGCCCGAGATGGAGGGTCTGAAGGCCAGGCTCGGCCTGCTGGAGGTGCTGGTGTCCCAGCTGACTGCAGGGGATGCAGGGGGTCCCCAGGCGGCTGGAGCCAGAGCTCAGTCTGAGCTTCAGGAGGCGCTGAACCGGGCCGTTGGGGAGAGGAACCTGCTGCAGGGGGAGAAGGAGCGCCTGGAGAGGGAGTTGGGGGGACTTCAGCGCAGGGTGGAGGAGATGAGGAGGGAGACGGAGAAGCTGAGGAACAGACCCTGTCCTCCGCAGACCCCCATGGTGCCACCCAGCCCCTCTCTGCAGAACAGTGGCCTGATGAGACCTGCTGGAGGTAAGAGATACACTCAAACCACCACACACTTAAAGAGATACTACAAAAAATAGAAAACAGAGAAGAATTTTCACTTGTCAATATTCTGTTGTCTTAGATTTACAGCTTTTAGAGAAATATACACAGACATCTTATTTATACAAAATTGCCACCATCCATCCTCCAGTTAAAATGCACAACTTAATGTCCTAGCTGCAGACAGGCTGTCTTTCTGTTGAAATGTGTATTTGTTGACTCTGACTGAAGGATAATGAGTTACTTGGAGCAGAGAAGTGATGACACATAAATGCCATCTATGTATGGAATACCATGCACATATAGAGCTACACAAGATGCCAGTGCATTGCACATGCTTGGGAATCCCGTGTGTGTGTGTGTGTGTGTGTGTGTGTGTGTGTGTGTGTGTGTTTCTGTAAACCGCAGCGGTGATAAAGCTCAGATTCCTCCTGACCCCGTGTCTGCATGTACAAATTGCATTTTAAAAAAAGGGGTGTGTGCATGTTCTGATGATGAACGCACCTGTTTGTGTGTGTTGTATTTGTGTGTTTAATGTTTTGGTTGTCCCATTAGTCTGCAGAGACACTTAGGTTTCTCTTGTCTCAGGTTTCTCTGCATCCCGTTTGCTGCCTACATTTAGGGGTGATGGAATCAAGCCAGAGGGGGTCGGTTTTAGTATTTATGAGCAGATCCTGCTTTGTTTATGACCGGTGTTTCCCTCTGCATGGCGAGCAGGGTGCGAATAGCCCGGTTGGGGGAGGAGGAGGGGGGTGGCAGAAATGTGATGCACACTCTGGAAGTGGTGGTTCCGTGCCCTGGTTTCAATTTCAGGGCTTTTGATGACGCCTGGTGGGTCAAGGCTGGTGGAAATGGGGCTCCAGAAGTTAGAGGGCTCCAGAGAGGTTGGGAGTTATCTTGGAGCCAGTAAGGTTAAGCTCTGGTATTCTGTGTGTTTGCAGTGGACAAACATCCGTCTGATTAGCTTCTGTGCTTGTCTATTCACCCACCATCTCCTGCTTTGTCACCACCCCCCTTTCCTTTCTCCGTTCAGTCATTACTCTGTTTACCCTCTTGGCTCTGGTGTATTGCTTGTAAATCTGGAATTGCCAGCAGCAGTAAATCCTTCCGTACCAACTCCCCATCCACCAGACATACCTACTCCCTATGCATTAGGAGAGCTTATACACTCCTGCATACTCCAGGTTATCTGCTGAGCTCCTCATGTTTGCACCTGCAGACTGAAATACACAGAGAGGGCCCCTCAGGGTGAGAGGCAGATGTAGAATAGATCACAGTGAGAGGAAGACGTGCAGAACCAGAGGAGAGAGGAGATAAAAGTCAAAGCTTTTTGGCAAGTTCATATTTAAGAGTAAGGATGTGAGGAAGATTTTTATTGTTTACAACCCAGGGAGTGGCTATGGCTTTTAGTAAATCTTGCCTCTCAAAATATATGAGCTGATCTTCTGTTATGGTATTTTATGACTTTAAAAGTAGACCTTCACATAAAATGACTAAGTGACAACACAAGCCAACAAGCCTGGATGCTAAAAATGGCAACATTATTTTTAAAGGGGAAACCTGGCCTGTGCCGAAAACGGAGCTAAAACAAATTTCAAATGTATGGCCTGACAACATAAAGAAAATCTTTATTTAATAAGTACATCTAAGAGTGAAATCTGGCTGGAATTTCACTGGAGGAGTGTTGTGTGTTTTCTTTGAATTTCCTGAACGTGAAGCCCCCAGGAGTCGTAAATAATGTTCAATGAACTCTTATGATGTCTCAATCACTGTGCTTATCATGCAATAGGGAGAAAAACTACATGACCAGATTGTGACTTATTTGAAATCTTTTTTCTTCTGTTTGTTGATTATACACTGTATCCTGAATTATGATTATGGAGAGAAAAGGATTCAAATGCTGAATGTTTCCTAACAACAACATTATGGCAGTGCAAAGTTGAACCCTGTGGAGGACTGGATCCAAATGAGATCCAACAGCTCTGTTGAACTGTGTAAGCAGGGGTTGATTAGACACTGAGCCTTCTCTGAGAAATTAGGATCTGTCCGTTCGGTGAGGTTTATGGTGTTCTCACTGATGTCCCAAACAAAGAGGCAGGATATGAGGGCACATATGGCACACACACCTACACCCCCCCATACACCAACACACATACACGAGGGAAAAGACTTTTGTTTGACAAACTCTTAAGTGAGCTCGACCCTTACCTTCAGCCTCTGCAAATGTTTTTCTGTTTGGAGCACGCTCGCGGCGACTTTCCCGTGTCACTGGTGTTCGTCATCTGCCCCATTACCAACCTTCATGTTCCTCTTCATCAACACAGAGAATCAACGTCAGCCTCCAGATGCTAACGTTTAATGTTCTCTGCATTATTAGGGCTCATTATGAACCTGAAATCACTGGACACTGCACGTGCATGAGCACAGCAGGCACGTGTTCACACATACAAATATTCACCAGTGGACACAGATACACAAACACCATTTGTTCATTTTTATATAAACCTATCTGGAAAATCTAATTTTTCTTTTGTAAACATCATCACGATTGTATCATCAAACCTCAGGGGAATGTTTGACACTGTTTATTTTACACAGTAATGATTTCTTGAAGGAGCCAAATAGGAAAATAAGGAAGAGAAGAGAAGAGAAGAGAAGAGAAGAGAAGAGAAGAGAAGAGAAGAGAGGAGAAGGCTAATACCTGACAGTGATACAGGAGAGGAGGAGTGAATCGATTCGTTTGAAGTTTTGAAGATGGGAAGTTGACAGTGTTGGGGTGGGATGGGGTGTCAAGTGTGGCGTGTGTGTGTGTGTGTGTGTGTGTTACAGTCAGCCGGGCTACCGACTGTCTGACTCCAGAGCAGCTGGGAATCCATTCAGGGGTGTTTGTTTCTTGCTGTCACATTCCCTGCTGTCAGTACTGCCATATCCACATTTGGGTGCACAAACACTCTCCAAACTATTGTACGCTACATTTGATGTGTCTGATAGAAATCACCAAACTGTGCATGTGTGTGTCTGTGTGTGCGTTTTAGGATCCAGTCAGATGTCTCACCTGATGACCAGGCCCAACAGACAGGGAGACAGCAGCAGTTTGAGAGGTGGGACAGGTTTTCTGCGGAATCACCTCCACCTTGCTGTTTGTAATTCACCTCACCCCATCTCTCTCTCTGTCTCTGTCTCAGACTCAGCATGGCAGTACGGACCTCCAGGTTTCCAGGAGCTGAAGGCCGAGGTGACAGAGGTACCTGCTCCTGACGGCTCTGACGACAACACAGGTCTCTGTCTCTAATATGAAATATCCTTCAAAATTTACAGTGATATAATTTAATTATTCCTCCCTCAAAGAACCATATGTGTTGTTTTGTATTAGTCCATTCATTACAGATCAGAAAACCATTATACAAACCACACAGCTGTGATTACATTACATATATCACAGTACAGTGAAGTCTGCATTGTTTTTTGTGATTTTTATTCAACACAGTGCAGCCTTTTAAAATAAAAAAGTTTTGTTCTAACATACAACTTATTTCAAAACAAGAAAACACTGATGACCAAAACAAATTAAAGGTCCCCTGTAGTGTTTTTGACCACTAGTAGCGCTATGGAGCAATGTTTGTTTGTAGAATGTACGCTCATAATGACACACATGCTTGAGGACACGACAATGTGACAAACATTTCCCACGGCTAGTTTCACGCTATTCCAATGACCGACAATTGGTGCCCACAACGGCAGGAAAGGAGACTGAAAGCTAGAAAACATGTATGTAAACAACACAGGATCAGAAGATTCAGAAAATTGGCTTGGCAATGTCTTATGATTAGGGAAACACATTCAACATGTTTGTCAGGCCCTAAGGATAAACCAGATGCATTTTGGTTAGACACAAAGAATGCAATTACATAAAAACTCCACAGGGCACAAACACTTGATCAAGTATGTGAGCTTGAATGTTTCATGAAGGAGGCTGCTGTAGCAGCAAGAAATAATCCTTTGAACATGTGAAACCTGTAAATGGTCAAAGAGGAAATAAAACATACTGATTACATAGCAGATTTTTTTTGAGGAGCTAAAATTCACAAACACCTCTTGTCCTGCCAGCTCGTACCTCTTTCACTCACCCCTTTTCCCCTCATCTCTCCTCCCCTCTGTCCATCTGACCCAGCAAACATGAAACCCCCCCCCTGCTGACAGCCTCAAAGCAAATACTGCTATTAATACTGCAGCATTTGGGGTGAGAATACCAGAGTCATGCCAGTCTGTAGGTATGAAGGGCCCTCCTGAGTTTCATGTTTGTCTCATAAATGTAAATGTAAAGCACCTCTAACAAGGCTGTCACACACATTGTTAAACCTTCCTTGGATGGGTTTCCCAAAACCGCATCAAAGCTCATGCAGCTGAATGGCTCTACGCAGGTTTTATTGATGGGGCAATCATTAAAGGACACTGTGCAGTCACCACGTGAGGTCATATAATCTCCGATGAGGCAGCGCTGCACAGAAGCTACATGGTAATAGGTGTATTTATAAAACATATTTCTATCTAACCCTAAATCGGTGCTACATCCTGGACCTGAAAGCAAGGGTGTATTTTAGGAGGTGGTAAATATACATCCTGCCTTATCGTTTTCCCAGTAAGAGAGGCAGAGGCGAGTTCCTGCGCAGGATGAGTTGCAGCTCAGCTGCTGTGCTGATGGTGGTGACTCAGACAAACTTAAAGCTGACAGAGACGTCAGGCAGCATCTCCAGACCTGCAGTCTGCCTCCATGATAACAAATAATGACCCCATCAGACCCTTGATCAGATCACCGTTTACCTTCATCATCCCTCAGCCACAGACATGTATATCCCCCTCACTGTGTATTGGTGACTATGTGACTGTCTCCTGAAGTCACCTTTAGCAGGAGGTACCTCAACAATTTTGAGAAAGACTTGGGCTGTGGTCAAATAGTCCAAAAAAAAAAAAAAAAAAAGACACCGTATGTCCTTTATCAATCTCTTATTCTTGACCTCAATGAAGATGTGATGACGTCAAGGAAAGATGTGAAGGAGAATTCATAAAGGCTTACTATGGCGCTAAGAGGATCCAACAGCATTTACACAAGGTTATGTAATCATGTGACGGTGGATTTTATTGATCATGTTTTTATTGCTTTGAATGTTTCTGCCACAAGTGGGATTGTGGGATGGTATCATCTCATTTCCTTGTGTAAAATGATGGTCCAATGTATGCTATGGTAAAGGACATAAGAAAAGAAGCACTGAAACACTTTTAGAGAATTCACTTTTATACTTTTATACCTTCCTAAGCAAAAAGACTATTTGACCGCAGCCCAGATTTTATTTGAGGATTTGCTTTGTAAGATTTCTGAACTTGTGTTGTGTTGTCTTTGTGTCAGTTTGCACCAATCACTCAAATTTCCTCTCCTTTTTGCTCACAGGTTGTGGCGAGTTAGTTTCAGTCGGTGAGCCAGTCACTCACAGGAGAGCTGACAACATAGCAGGTAAATATGGTGTTTGGATGCAGGACCCTGAGGCGGTCTCCCCTTATGGACCAAACATGGTCTGGCGCATCGACACCATTGGCACTGAAGTCAGGCAGCTGTTTGGATATGAGGACATGGAACAACTCTCTAAAGGCTTTCCATCCAAGGTAGGTGTCACATGGGTGATGTTCTTTCATGGGAATAAGCCAAATATCTCGGGTCATTTCTAGTTATTGTCTTGTGTTTTCCTATGACAGGTCCTGCTGTTGCCAGAGCTGGTGGAGAGCACTGGTGCCACAGTGTACCGCGGTTCTCTCTACTATCAGAGACGTCGTAGCCGCACACTCATCCGCTACGACCTAGCCTCTGAGAGCATCGCTGCGCGCCGTGACCTCCCTCATGCTGGCTTCCATGGCCAGTATCCCTACTCTTGGGGAGGCTACACGGACATCGACCTGTCTGTGGATGAGCAGGGGCTGTGGGCCGTCTACTCAACCAGTAAAGCAAAAGGAGCCATTGTGATCTCGCAGCTGGACCCAAACACTCTGGAGGTGAAGAGGAGCTGGGAGACCAACATCAGGAAGAGCTCTGTGGCCAACTCCTTCATCATCTGTGGCAAGCTGTACACCGTGGCCAGCTACACGGCTCATGACACCATCATCAACTACATGTATGACACCGCAACCAGCCAGGGGAAGTCCATAGCCATCCCCTTCAGGAACAAGTACTTCTACAACTGCATGATCGACTATAACCTGGCTCAGAGGAAGCTGTTTGCCTGGGACAACTTCCACATAGTGTCCTACGATCTAAGGCTGGGTCGCAAGCAAGCCAACTGAGGGCAACAGGAGTGACAGTTTAAAAGTGACATTTACTCACCTGTTCCTGCGTCAGAGACTCAGAGCTTTAGAGACGCATATGTGTGGTAGCAGTGGTTAGAAAGCTAAGACCATCAGTATCCATGTATAGAAGAGCCTAACTACCCAACTCCAAAGTGAAATGAAGATGGTTGAGGAACAGTGCCCCCTGCAGGTCTGCTATTTTTCTCAGTGGGAGGGCTTTTGCCGTGGCATGGTCCACAAGTATGTTTTTAGAGGAATTATTTTTGTACCGCCTTTAATTCAGATGTATGATTTTCTTGTTTTATGTTAAGCTATATACAGTGTATTTGATGTCTAAAAGATGAGGCATAGTTCAATATCTCGAGCTCAGTGGGATAATCAATACAATCTACAGCAACTCTTGTGGTACTACACACCATACTGTGCTCTCTCACTCAGCATGTATTGGATATTGCATGTACTTGTACATTGTAGTCAACATTGGTAATGTTCAAAACCATTAAATAAACTTCTTCCAAAATTAAATCCTAAGTTTATGTGGTTATTGTTGTTGTTTTTCAGGAAAACTGGAGAACTGATAGACAATTCTCATTCCTGTGAATAAAAAATTTTAAAACTCAGTCTTAAACATAGAGTCATTACACTGGAAATGGGGCTGCTCTCTGTTGTACAGTCAAACCATTAATTATCTTATCAATGAAGGGCAAACAATTCCCAATTAGCCATCAAACTTTCATTTGTAGTTACTGTATAAATACTGATAAGTCATTGATGGACCTTATCAACACCTGCATCAAGTGTGCAGCTGTAAATTTCAATAAGTTGTTAAATTAATTGCACAATAGATATCTTGCGATCCTTTTCCCTGAGGTCATTTGGTCTGTTGGAGGGGGGTCTTCATAATGAATTTAAGAGCTACCTAACAAGACAAAGACTGTACTGCAGGACATTAAACTCCTGCCAAAATGTGGCAATGCAAAGTATTATTATTAAAGGTTTATAACAAATATAGCTATAAAGAATTATCAAATCCTTTTACTTTTATTATCTTTATTAATCATTAAAATAGCAATTTTTCCACCCTATGAATGCACCTCATCTGAATGTGGTGACTAATTGTAGCATCAGTGGAAGGGAATTCATTTTTAACTCTGCATGCTGAAACATGCTGAAGTTGGTGTTGTAGTGACACATAGTGGTCAGATCGTGATGCTGACTGGCTCTAATGCAGAACAACATAAACTCTTCAAGTCTAGTTTTGGAAAATGGTAAAAAAAAGTAAAAACCAGGCATCGCTGAAAAACATCTCAACAGTATATTATTTTTATTAGTTTCTGTAACCAAACCAAGAATGTAAATAAGACCGTACATCTTTTAATACAGCGATGAAACCCCTGTACAAGTACAACAAAAAACAAACAAAAAAAGAAAAAAAAAAAAAAAAAAAAAAAAAAAAAATCATTACCCACCCTCCCTCAACCATCCTTCAAAGCAAGGACTCTTCCCCCAGCTAGGGTAGAGGTGAGGAGGACACCCTCCCCACCTCAGGGTGCATACTACTGTACATTTCTGAAGGACCCTTGTCACCACAACCCCGAGATGAGAGCATTGTGGGTGGGACAGCCAGCAAAGGTGAGGCAGAGACAGAAAACAGCACTGATTGCTCTCATCAGTAAAGACAACAAAACAATAAGTGTCCTTCTGCCCAAACGCTTCAGAACTTGAGGCTTTTCATTTCATCTTTTTCCTCGATCTCTGTCTTGTTCTTGTTCCCCCCTTGTTGTGGGGGTTGACATACACACACTCAAAAGTTTTCTAATGTTTCAACAATCAACTTCTCGCCATTTCTATTCCTCTAAATAGCCCTATCCTGCTATATTCTAGCTAAGGGCACTGAAATCAGTCAATAGCAGCAGGTTTGGGTGCTTTACAGTGAAGTGTGTATATGTCTGTGTTTGTGTGACAGCAAGGATGGATGTGAAAGCAGTGAAAGGGTGTGTGACAGTAGCCCCTGAACTGGAACAGCTGTAAGTAGTGATCATACCTCATCCATGTTATCCTCTTTACTCTACTCAAAACTCTGCTGCCACGGCAACAGCAATCCTAAAAGGCTGTGACATCATCTCTGCGCTGCTTTAACCTTTGGCTAAATATACAGGACAGTCCAGCTACGAGCTAACCCCTGTTCATACCACAAACAGACACGCGACACACACACCCCAACACATCAGTAATTCTCAGGCAAGGGGATGAGAGCAGAAGGCAGGAGCAAAGGCTCACAGGCAGACTAATCAATAAATCAATCATTAAAGTCAATCAAATGCTGCAATTTTCACATTTCCATTCTGGTAAAACAAAAAAACTAAATAACAACAAAATTTCTGATTTCACGTCTCCGTGCGATAACCGTGGATAAAAACGTTGAGGGAGTGTGTGCAAGGGCACAAATCTCTGGATTAGTTATGATGGGAGATTGGGCAACAAAAAGTGTGCTTCACTAGATACACTTAAGATTGTTTTGACTACAAAAACAAATCTGATTCATTCTTTCATTAACAAAACAGGTTTCTCCTATAATATGCGTGATCCTATTCAGGGGTGGGGTGGGGAGGAAAATAAAATTAAAAGGAAACAGAAATCAAGAGCTATAAAAATGGCAAACTCAGCAGCAAATCTCATTTCAATTTTCTTTCTCCGACTCTCCTCTTATCTACTGTCACAGTAGATTTATATGGAACAACTTGTGCAGCCATTTCATCGGCATCTAAATATGATGGAAGAATCCAACTCAAACGCCCCCACCTACAGTGGGACAAGACAGGGGAAGAAAGAAGAGGAAGAGGATTTTTTATGTACGCAGGACAGCGCCTACTCTCAGTAACCATTACCATTTGGATCTCTACCCAGCTCATCCTCCTCCCCCACACTGTCCCCCAGGGCTGATATGAGGTGGTGACTGAGTGAATGGGGCTAGATTCTCTCTCTTCCTCTCTTCCATCCATTCGCAGTGACATCTGAAGAGGGTCTGCAGCTCTTTACTTGCCCTCTTCTGGTTTGATGGCCTGCGGTTTTATGGGGCCAGTCCGTATGGGCTTGGCCGTAGAGACGGGGGGTTTGTCAGAATCTGGGCGGTCGCCTCCTGCCTGGTGGTTTGGAGCCGAGGTGTCGAGGGGAGGTTTTCCTCCCTGATCAAGCCGAGACGCTTTGTTGACTTGTGGGGCCTTGAGTTGCTGCTGTTGCTGCTGCTGCTGCTCTGAGAAGAACTTGTGAGTGGACTGGAGCACCTCAGCCCGCTGCTTTGCCTGAAGGTGGATAGGGAAAAAATTCAAAATCAGTCAACCCTCCCACTGAAAGGTCACCATCATAACAAAACAGAACAATATGGTACCAGACCTTTAGGTCCTGTTCAGCCTTCAGAGCCGCCTGTGTGCCTCTGGGTCCAATGGAGGGACCAGAGGGTCCTCGGGGAGGGTGCTGGCTGTGCTGTTGGTGCTGGGGTCGGGGATGAGGCATTAGACCACCACCCATATTGGGTGACATTGGAGGGCCCATGGGAGACCGCTGGACACCTCCAGCAAATGAGTTAGCGTGAGGAGGCCGAACCAGAGGAGACACGATGTTGGGTTGAGAGAGAATCTGAAAAGAAGAGGAATTAATGGGATAATGGATAACTGACAGTAACCATTCATTTTGATAACCAGTGCATTATATAAACACAATCAAAATACAGGTTTTGTATCATCATAATCATCAACATTATTGTACCTGTGGGTTGAACTGGCCAGGGAAGTGCTGTGTCATTCTCATACCAGCAGAGCTGGGCTGAAACTGCTTCTGGTACAGCATGCTGTTCATCTTACTGGACTGGCTACTAGGAGAGGTGGAGCTGGCCCTGCAGACAGAGGAGAGAGACATTACAATCATGTGTATAAGGTGCATTAATGTATAGTTGACTTTAATCTTCTGCAGTGATTTATCTCAGTATCAGCCACTTCAGGTTGTGTCACTGCTTGTATATATTAACATTGTTATATATTTCCATTGTTAAAAGGTCATGCTTAGTGAATCTGTGTGTGGCAGCCAGTGAGGACCAGAACAAGGTTTTGAGTTTAACCTGTAAGGGCTAGAGGTGGGTGTAGTGCTCCTAGCACTGACAGGAGGGGTTCCAGGCTTCACATCCATCCCACTGCCAAAGAGTTTCAGATCCATGTCCATCTGCAACATGTCAACACAAAAAAACTGCACTTTTAAAATCAAAACCAGCCTGCGCATCGACACAGAATCACACATGCAAACAGTACAGTACCTTGCTGGTGGGTGGCTGCATCATGTTGTGGTTTGGGCCCATGATGCCTCGGTATGGCTGGGAGACTGGGGGCTGTCTGTTGATGCTTGGGGGCTGGGCCTGAGGAGGTGTGGGGGGGAGTGCCAGCAGGGGCTGGCCTCCACCTGAGCCAAAGTTTGGCAAGGACAACTGGGAACCAGGCAGAGGGACTGTCACCTTGAGAGAGAATGAACACACAAGTGTTATATAAAAAGAAATAATCATTAAAATGGAAATCAATCAAATGTAGGAGTTTGATAACTGGTAAATCGACATAAGCTATTTCAGATATAAGCATTAAATGTAACTTATGTGTGCATGTAGGTTACCTGTTGCATTGCTGAACTGGGCGACTGAGTGTTGCTGTAGTAGCTACTCTGGCCATGTTGTTGCACCTGCCCCGAGTACATGTTTGAATGCTGATTCATCCCCTGTCGAGCCTCAACCAAAAAACACCAATGTCAGATGGCATGCATACATAAACAAAATGAATAAAATACAGATATCAGTATGACAAAATGCCAATACTGGTAGGTAGAGTGAAATATTTTGTGTGAGCAGCCTGGCTACCTGCAGCAGGTGTGTGTCAATGAGCTGGGAGCCTCCCATGCCAGAGGGCTGGTTCAGCTGCGGTTCAAACAGAATGGGAATGTGCTGGGTGGACGAGGGCTGCTGATATGCCAGGTTGGACTGAGGCTTGCCCAGCTCAGGTGCCTGCACGCCGGGGTAGCTGTGCAAGGATGGTCCTGACAGCATCATGGAGGGCTGTGACAGGCTGCTCTGCATGAATGCCTGCTGAGACCTGAGGGAAGAGAGATCAGGAGGATCAGATGACGGGAAGAACAGTACCTCAAAATGGAGATACTGGCACTTCTGTATGTTTCCGTTCAATGCCTGTGCTGTCTCCCGTTACCTGTAAGGCTGAAGCGAGGAGCTGAACAAGTCCTGTGGCTGGGAGACTGGAGGACCAGTGCTAAGTCCTAGCTGGGGCTGGTGTGTGTGTTGGTGCTGAGGCTGACCTTGCAGTGGAGCATAGATGGGGATGGGAATCTGCTGCACTGCTGTTGGCTACAAGGTGGATGACACAGACAGACAGGTGATTTTTACCTTCAACATTACTGTATTCCTGCAGTGTGTATTTCTCGAGCAGGAAATCCTACCTGTGAGAGTCCGGGCTGGAAGCCTTGCTGCTGCGCCAGGGAGGGAGGAGCCAAGCGAGGGTGGGGGGTGCTGAAGAGGTGACTAGTGTCCATGTAGAATGCTGGAATCTGAGCTGCAGAACCTGGACATAAAAGAGATTCAATATCAGAGATCAGTAACAGGCACACACAGTTCAGAAACTGAACTATCAGGGCTATAAAGAAAATTAGGGAAGTTGATGTTCAAATTGAATATAAAAAACATATACTTGAAAACAAAAAAAATGTACTTACTAACAGCCATTTAAATGCAAGCAATATAGTAATGTAACTAACATCACAGATCAGTGCCATGTTTCTCACCTGCTGCAGACTGGGAGACGTACACCTGTGGGGTTTGCTGCTGCTGGGGCAGGAGGGGAGGCACGCAGCCCAGCTGAGAGAAGCTACTACTACTACTACTGCTACTGCTGGAGGATGACAGACTTCCACCTTGCAGTTGCTGGGGCTTCACCTTGCAGATGTTTGGGGGGTCAGAGGCCGTGGTGGTCTTGGTGCTGAGGGATGATGTTGTGTAGGTACCAGAACCTGCAGGGTCCAGATAAAACACATGGTGACAAGGAATCGTGATGGATGCCTGGATACTACTAATGCACAGCAAGAAATTCCAAAACAAACCGATGAGTGAGTTTAAGGAAGAATGTCAGCAAAGTATGTCAACAGACAAAGTGGTAGGAAATTGTGTTACCTGACAGTGAGGTGCTGGGGGTAACAGAAGCCACAGGGATCTGTGGCATGGAGGCTGAGGAGAAGGAAGAGTACGAGGATGCACAAGAGGTGATGGGGGAGGAAGAGGAAGTGACCGGAGAATTCTTCTCCAGGCTCGGAGAGTTTTCCCACGCTTTACGAGCTGATTCCATCTGTACAAGACACAGAAAGAAACCAATGCTTGGGAAATGTTTCATCGAAGGTTTAGAGACCTTTAGAGAGTTTTTCTTGAGTAAGTAATGTTTTGTGAAGTGTGCTGTACTGTCTCTGTACCTTTAGTGTTAAGTCAACAGTAGCCGGGGAGACGGTGCTGAGGCTGGAGCTCTGCTGCAGGGTCTCTCGCCGAGGAAGAGGCAATGAATGGGGTAGTGCCACCTGAGACACACACACACACAAAAAAAAAAAAAAATCACAACAGAGTTCAAGTGATTACGATTTTATAATTTAGAAAACCACTCTGTTGCACAGATGACAGATCTCCTCAAATCAAAAAGAAAGCTGTGCAAGGCTTTGTGCCAGTGTAAGGATGCATACTCACATTGGCCACCAAACTCTCCTCGATTTTGTTCCCTCCAGTAGGAACACTGTCAGCCAGTGAGGATGAGGGAGTTGTGTAGTCAGTGACAGACTCCTGAGATAGAAAGATAAAAATTTTGTACACACACACACAAACATGTTACACAGCAGCAATACAATAAATAAATTAAAAAAAAAAAAAAAAAAAAAAAAAAATATATATATATACACACATATATATAGTTATAATAATAATAATCATCATACAGCCTGGCTGTGAGGTCATGTGATATACCTTTGAATTACTAGGTATACTCTGCTGAGGGGACTGTGATCATGCCCTCGATGTCTCCTCCCAGCTCTGGTACCGTGGTGTCACTGGTGGGAGGACTGGAGTCTGTGGTTCTGCTGACGCCTCCTCCAGGTACACCTCCCTCCATGCCTTCACCTTCTCCTCCACGCGCATCTTTGGCCTTGCGGTTCTTTAAAGAACGCTCTTTACCAATGGGACCTGGCTTGTATTCCTTGGTTTCCACTGGTTCCATTTCAGGAAGCTGCAGAGAAGAGATTCAGTGTATGTGATATTTGCAGTGGTGTTTTACTAGAACTAATATGAATGTGTATTGAGTATAGCTCAGCAGCTGAAAACAGTGTCTTCCTCACAGCGCAGTTACCTTCTGTGTTTTGATTGGGCCAGCTCGAGGTTGTTTTTGTCGCTGTTCTTTGGGAGCAGGTAGTTTGTTTTCAGAACCAGTTTCTAGCAACGCTGGAACTCCATCGCTGTCTGTGCTGCCTGCAGATGATGGTGCTCCAAACTGAATACTGTCTATGGCCAATTCCACACTTCCCTCTGCTCCAGGCTTCACACCCTAAAATGAAAATTCTGCACATTTATTTTCTGCACACAACACATCAGCAATTGTTTCTTTACAGGATGGACTCTGGCTTGGATCTGGACAGGGGTCTACCAGCTATGTCCCACAGGACCACGGTGCATTGGAGTCAATATTTTTCATAGTTTAACATAAGAGCCAGTGGACTGTACAGTCACAAACAACACAGACTTATTTAACATACCTCAGAGGAGACAGTGCCAGTAAAGGAGGTAAGAGGTTTGTTCCAGGCACTCACAGATGGTGGCTGGGGAGGGCTGATTGGACCAACTAGAATATACAAAATAGTTTTTAGAGAGCTTGCTGGCAAATTCACTCCTGCAGAGTTGAGAAAATTTTTGCTGAATACATCATTAACATAAACTTATCCACTCACGCTTCTTCACATCAGGAAGGACAGTGGAGCCTGCTACTTTGTTCTCCCACAGTTCTGTACCCAGAGTGCTGTGTGTCTGCGTCGGTGCAGGGGGTAGGCTTTTTGAGGTGAAGTCCACAGTAGCAGGTGGAATGGAGGGCAGAGGAGCCACTGTTCCTTCCAGTGTCTGAGGGGATGCAGCCGGCTGGGAGGGAGCTAAGTGGGGATGCTGGGAGGCAGAAATGGTGGGCTGCTGTTGGGCCTGGGGGGTGGAGGCTACAGAAGGCTGAGGCTGTGAGGCCTGTTGTTGCGGTTGTTGTTGTTGTTGTTGTTGTTGCTGCTGCTGCTGCTGTTGTTGTTGCTGCTGCTGCTGCTGCTGTTGTTGTTGTTGTTGTTGTTGTTGTTGTTGCTGCTGCTGCTGCTGTTGCTGTTGTTGTTGCTGTGATGATTGTTTTTTAGCAAATCTTGGTGGCAGCTTTCCGCCTCCCCCTCTGTTCTTCTCACCAGAACCTTTTTTACCCCAGTTCTGTAGGTGTAGTAACAATATTAAAAATATATCTAAGACTTCTTCACATTAAAGTGATGCACCGCTGTTTAACCTTTTAGCAACACATTAACACTCTCTCTCCTCCTACCTGTGTAGTCTGCTCTTCCTTTTTCCGCTTCTCTTCATCCTGTAGGCGTTTCTGTTGCTTGCGGGAGACCACCTCTGTGAAGCCATCATCATTGGTACTGGACTGTGGGTCCTCTGTGGTGGTGACCTCTGGGTGGTCATCAATGATCACAACACCTACAGTGATGTGACAAAAAGGGATCAAAGCTTTAACACTGTTTTCAAGCAAGAGCTGGAGCCATGAGTAGATTCCTGGCTTATTCAGTGAGAGACAAGTGTGAGTATAACTTTATTTACTTACTGGCATAATTGTTGAGATCAAACTGAGAAAGAGCATTCTCCTTGGGCTTCTTGGCGGCCTGTTTGGTCTCATCTTTGCGACGGGCAGGTTGCTCTTTTGAAGGTCTTTGGACTGCTCCTCCGGCTGTTGGTGCAGTTGCCTCTGAGTTCTGCTGGGCTGCAAGGCTGTTGGATTGAGTGTTATGTAGGAGAAAAATTTAGACCCAGCAAGAGAGACTACTGTTGGAAAAGTGTGGTGGTAAATGGCAGCTGAGAAACTAAGACTGTTTATATGGAAAAAATAAAAAAAATTGCACAAGAAATCAAAACCATTTGCAAGCAAAAACTCTGCCTCTATTGTGCAAGTGTGTTGATGCACTAATAAACTGAGTCTAAACACAAAGTCTAAAAATACCACAACACTGACGCCATATTTAGATATTTTTAACCAAAACATTTTGATGGCCAATTACAGCACACTTGAAGATAATGCACTGAAGTGAAGAATCCATTAATGAACAGTTTATGGAGATATGCAGATCGTGTGCTGGTAATATTCATCGAAGTTATTAATTAGGCAGAATACTAATTAATGATTAGTACACAAAAGGTTTATTGTGTGTGAATAAACCTGCTGTATTATTCTACTGAACACTGTTCATTGAGTCAACTTCATTGTGCAAGTGTTAATGTAAGCAGACAAAGTAAATGCCTAACACCAGACAAAATCCTGATTGTTTTAAACTCACCCTTTGCGGCCAGCTTTGGCCCCTCCCCTCCTTTCTCCCTTGCCCCCAGTGTAGCTCCGGCCTGGTTTGGCTCCACTGTTGCCTCTACGATTCTGTCTCTCTGTAGGCCTCTGACTTGAGAAACTCCTCTTGGCTGCAGGAGCTCCTTCACGTTTTGGAGTCACCCCTCCGTCAGGAGGGCTTTTACTGGGGGTCAAAGAGCCCTGAGGAGGAGCAGGTGCTGCAGCAGAGGCGGTGGCTACCTCATTTGCGGCCTCCAATGCTCCTTTCCTCTCTTCACGCTCTCTCCTTTCATTGAAGTCGCTGCTCTCAGAGGCAGTTTCCCATTCCTCATTGGCTTGATCTGAAGAGTTCTGGTTGGACAAGTCAGGTGACTTGGTACCGACTGCAGTAATGGTGGGGCTGCTGGTCTCGGGCAAGGGTGCTTCTACAGGAGAGGGCAGGTCAGGTGCAGGCATAGTGGCTGCCACTTCTGCAGGCACAGTAACAGGGGTTCCTGGAGCTCTAGACAGGGTTGGGGATAGGGAGATCGGGGTAGACCTAGGGGCAGCAGCAGGCACTGGGGGTAGAGGGACAGGGGGACTTGGGGCTGTTTCTCCACTAGCTAACACGGCAGCCTCCCGCTCCTTCAAGCGCCTGAAGCGGGGGGGTTTATCTTGCCTGGGAGGACGTGCTGGTCGGGATCTACGAGGCCTTTCTCTGCTACTCTGAGGAGCCCCCTCCCCAAATTTCTTGCTCTCAGACTTAGGGGGTCGTCGGTCAGCGGGAGGATTGTCATATCTGGGTGTTGTCTCCGCGTCCTCAAGCCTGAATGTTTCCATGGGTTTAGAGGGCCACTGAGAGGAGGACTCTCTGGCCGCTGGCCGTCTAAGAGGGGCTGAGCGAGGGCCACCACGCTCCCTTGCTCCACCTCGTCTACTGTATAATCCACCTCTTCCTCGCCGAGAAGGCTCTCCTTTTGGAAGAAATCCTGGCTTAGGCCTGCTTTCATCGTCCCCCCTGGACCCAACCTTTTCCCCCATGTGAGGAGGTCCAAAGCCTGGCTTGTGAGGCCCAGATCGGCCCTCCCCAGGTAGTTCTCGTCTTAGTGGACGGCTAGGTTTGGTGCTAGGTTCTCGGTCAGAAGGTCCAGTATCACTGGCAGACTCCCTCCCACCTTCACTTTCAGAATCTGTATCTGAACCCCGCCGTCGTCTGCGTTTTGGTATAACCTCAAAGTCTGAGCTCTCACTGCGTGTTTCGCTTTCCTCCCGATTACGAAAGGCAGCTGCACCTGCAGCAGAAGGTAAATCAGAGCGTGATCGAGGCTCTCGGTAAGGGTACTCTGCTCGACTTCTGCCACGACTCCCCCTGCCTCGACCACTGTAAGTCCCCCTGTAGCTACGTCCTCTTGAGTAATACTCCCCTCGACCACGTCCTTTGAAACTTGAGTCCATGGGCCACTCTCTCTCTCTGTCCTTGTCCATTTCCTTATCCCTCTCACGGTCCCTCTCTCTATCTTCTCGTCGGTAGGCACGCGGAGGAAGATTGGACTCCTTCCTGGAGGGCAATTTGGGTTCTGGATGTTTGTCATTGCTGGGTGGTTTGTCTGCTTTCTCCTCCTGAGAGGAAGAAGTGGGAGCCCCAGACGAGGGCTGAGAGTCTCTGGGTCTCTGATGGCCAGTCGGTGTTTCCTCAAGCTCAGTAGATTCTCTCTTCCCTTCACCCTGAGGTCTGGAACCCTCAGACACAGCAGCAGCTGCAGAAGGAGCTTTGGATGACTGATCCTTTTTGGACCGGTCTCCTCTTTCTGCTCTCTCATGACGCTTTTCTCTCTCCTCTCTTTGCTCCCTCTCTTCTTTCATGTCCCTCAGGACAGGCTTTTTTATCGGCCCAGACCTGCGGACTGGTCTCTCTCCCCCTGGTCCTTCTCTGCGTCCAGGCCCTGATCTCCCACCCCAGCGCAGCTCAGCTTTCTGCTTGCTAGGGGCTGGCAAAGGCAGCTTCTCTTGTTTGTGTAATCCATCAGCAGGAGGTGTAGCCCTGCTGCTGGTCACAGCAGCCTGGGAGTAGAGTTCAGTCTGGGGCTTATCATCAGCCCTTTCCCCTGTATCCTGTAGCTCTAGTGACTTTGTTCCTAGTGGTAGGCCGTCAAACCTGGGCTCATCAAGCTTGAGGGAATGGCTGGAGCCCTGGGAGACGCTCCTCTGGAGCATAGCTTGACCGAGAGCCTCTACCTCCTCCCCACTTGGTAGGCCCGGCTCCTCTGGGTCAAAGGCTGAGCCTACAGGGACCCTGTCTAGAGGTCCAGATGTATCTTCTGGGCCCTGGGCAAATGCTGACAGGGACTCCGTAGGGTCCCGGAAGAAGTTACTCTTACGAGAGTCCAATGCACCGTGGTCCTGTGGGTACATAGTTGGTAGACCCCTGTCCAGATCCAAACCAGAGTCCATCCTGTAAAGAAACAATTGTTGATGTGTTGTGTGCAGAAAATAAATGGGCAGAGTCCTGTTCTGGTCATTCTTTCTTTTTCTCTTTTTTCCTCCTTTTCTCTCTCTCTCTTTTATTAATTAATTAATTCATTTATTTATTCATTTACCTTGGCTCCTTGTTATCATCCCGTCCTTTTGGAGGAGTGACAGAAGGCAATGGCTCTGACTGCGGGTATGGGTCAGATCCCCATACCATCCGAGAGTCTGAGGGCAGGCCATGGTCGCGCATTGGTCGTGTCAAATGGTCAAAGGAGTCAGAGCTGGAGCTGGAGTTATCACCTGGCTCTCTGCGCACAATCTGTTTAGGAGGCATCCTCCCTGAAAGGCACAGAAGTGTGACTTTGAACAGGGTGTCAGCTGTCAGTGCATGAATCACAAAACACACTCATACATTCTCTATTTCTGTTCTACATATTTTCCTACCAGGGTGGATGTTGGTTGGCATGTCCATAGGAGGACGTCCTGACATCATGCGAGGGTCCATGTAGGACTGCATCATAAGCCAGCGGGGGTCAAACCCCATGGAGGCCAGGTGCTGATGGTGGGGGCCCATGGGTTGATACATGGAGCGGTGTTGCTGCTGTTGTTGCTGCTGTTGGGTAGCTGGAACTCCGCCACCACCTGATGGGGACACTGAGCCCCCACTCTGTTGTTGCTGTTGTTGCCATTGTTGCTGCTTCATTTGCTCCTACAAGACCAAAGATGAACAGCAACAAAGAAAATTTTGGCTCAATAAAACAAACTTAAAGAAATGTAAGTAAATATATTCATGGTTTGAGGTCATTATATCCACTTGTTTTGACAGCACACTAAAATGGCCAGCTATGAACACCATTTGTTCCAGCCCAAGCCGTATAAATATAAATATATAACAGCACCCATGCCAAAGTGTTAGCAAAGCAGAGTATTGAAAATACTGCTCCCAACACACTATGCTATTAAGTGCACCTGCATGTCTCATGATAGGACTAATCAACACATTCACAGTGGAAAAGGTCTAATTAACCTTAAATGCTCTTTTCTTACAGTATGCCAACTTTGAAAGTAAATGTAAGATCAAATTAATATTCATCAAGTCCCCTCTTGGTTCACAGTTGGGAAAACAGCCCACTAGCTGCTGACAAACCCACATTATGATTTAACCAGCAACACACAGCCATTAGTAACTCAAGAAGCCAGATGTGGACACCCTTACCTGCTGTCTAAGGAAACGAGGGGGCAAAGACTTTTGAAACTGTTTGGAGTAGCCTGAGGTGAGAGAGGGACGCATAGCAGCTGCTGCTTCTCCTTCCAGCTGTGGGGGTGCCACAGGGACTTCCTCACCACTTGGAGGATCCATATGAGGCAGAGACAGGTGGGGCTCATCCACTGCAGGAAAACAAAATCAACAGTATCAGCATTTATGACAGAAACGATGTCAGATACATTACAAGCAACTATCAGAAAAGGCAGAGCTGGCTCACCTCTGTTGTCCTCTATGTTGAAATAGTCTCGGATAGGCACTGTTGTCCTGTCAGTTTGGTTATCCTCCATGAGGGGGCCAACCTCAGCCAAAGAGCTCTCTCCCTCACTCTGGGGTTCTGGAGCTACAGCCACAGGTCTGTGGACAGGGGGGCTGGGCTGACGAGGCAAGTGAACCTCCTCCTCTGCACTTGGTTCAACTCTCTCCCGTTCTCGCTCCATCCTGTCCCTGTCTCGATCCACCCTCTCAGGTACGGGAGCTTGCATGTTTGGGGCCTGTGATTGTGAAACTGGGACTGAAGGTACAGGACTGGGTACAGGAGCAGGAGCTGATAAAGAGGCCTCCTCATGAGCAGCTCCTGCCTCATCATTGGCAGTCTGAGCAGGGGAGGATTTGCCCTCAGTTGCCTGGCGGTGTTTCTCATTGAGACGTTTAAGTTTTTCAGCACAAGCCGCAAGCCGCTGTTCTTCCATCCGCCGTTCTTCCTCCTCTCTTCTCCGTCGCGCTCGTTCTACAGCTTCAGAAACTTCTGAAGGCTTTTTGCGCTTCTGTCTCCAGGCCTCAGAGTCCTCTTCACCGCCAAGTGCTGCTGTAGCCTGTGGCTTGCTCCCACGGGGAGCTGCACCACCAACAGAGCGACTGCCACCCTGGAGAACAGAGAAATTATTAGATACAGACTGATCACCTTGCTGTTATAATCAGTACACATATATTGAGAGGTTTGTGTAATGCATATCCAGCTTTACCTGGTAGTCCTGAGAAGCAGCTGATTTACTGTACTGCCCCATACTTCCAGGTGATGGTGCTCTGGGATCTACATTGTCTGCCCATGAGGTTTTATTGCTCCCACGGTCCTCAGACCCCTCCTTCCAGCCCTCCTGACCATCTGATGGCCTAGGTCTTATACGTTCCACTTTACCCATCCACTCCCTAAAAATAATGTCAATATGAGTGAGTAAAAACAAAAAACATCAAGTATAAAATTTGACATGCAATTACTATCTGCTCTGAATGTATAATTGCAATTATGAATGTTAAATCATCAGTGTGTGCTCTGTCTGCAATGTATAAATCCCCACATTTCGTCCTGCTCTTGAAGTCAGTATCATAATATTTTGACTGTTCTGTAATGTTAGTATTGTTTATCCATGTCAAATTCACTGCAAACCATAGTGACTTCAAGTTTTTAGATGCATTTTTCCCTACGCAAAAGGCAGCCAAGCCTTTCCATACATTTGTATACATTATGGAAATCAACTTGCAAAGACTTAAAATTGTTTGAGTTTGGAAACCAATGAGAGTGAACATCATGTCTAGCTTCAGTGTTGTCACAAGAACGTCATTCCCCAGTGGTTAAACAGTATGCACTGGAAATCTGTGCCACAAAGACATAATTTGATAAAACAAACTGATGACTATCTATCTCAAGTTTTCAAGTGTTTTTGGTTTAACTCCTGGACTTTCTGCAAGATAAAAAACCAGCATCTAAAATTTTAAGAAATGTTTTGCAAATGAATATGAGTGATTCAAGTTATACATATTTTGGACTAAACTGGTGAGAAACACACTCCTGTGGAACAGAAGCTGAATAGTGAATACAAGACAATACGTTTTGAAAAGTTAAGCTCAAAATACTCACCAGTTTTCTCCTTTGTCCTTAGCAGCTTGGTTCTCCTCATCATCGCTGAAGTTTAATTTCTCAGTGTAGTCCACCTCCATCTGAGCTCCTGGATTGCAAAAGGGAGAGGACTTAAGTTAGAACTACTGTGAGATTACCATTCTCCCAGGTGAATGACTGATTATTTTAACACTAGTTCATAGATAATGTCCAGCTACTGACCAGCCCAGCCCTCATCAGCATCAGTGTCTAAGTTGTCCAGCTCCTTCAGTTCGGTTGCGCTGATTATAGAGGGTCTGTCTGGGTCCTGGAGCCAGGACTGAGGGGGAGGCTGCTGAGGTCGTGCTGAACGAGGACCCCTGGGCACCCAACAGAGAAGAAAGGAGAGGGAAGGATTATTAGGGAACCTAATAAATATACAAGGCACTGAAATACATAAGAAATATCATGCACCTATTGATCACATGGACAAATAAGGATTCTTGTGAACAATAAAAAACAATAATATGAACAATGTGCTTTTGTGTTATCTTATGACATCTTATACTTGTTGTCTAGGAATCCTGGTTGAATTTCTCACAATAAACATCCACTGGAATATCCATAGCTTGTATAATTATTTATATCATGTGTTTGTGCAATGAAAAAATTAAGCACATCAAAACTACAGCTTTTGTTTTGCTTTAACCTAGTATCTAGGGTTTAGCCTTTAAGATGTAAACTCACTTTGCTCCATCCTGTGGTACAGGATATCTGAAGTTTCCTTGCCCAGGGCCAAAAGTCATTTGAGGATAGGCATGGAACATCTAAAACACAAAGACATCCATCATCATGCAAAGTAAAGAAGAAATAAATACTAAAACTAGATATTGTAAGTGTGATATCCTCATGTGATCTGTCCAGAATGTCAAACTGTGACTTACATAAGGTGGCATCATGCTCCTGAAAGCAGGGTCAAAGTGAGTTGGCACCCCAGCAGGAGGCTGCTGCCCCCCATTAAGTTTAGGCTGAGGAGGGCCAGAGGTGGGCAGCCTCTCCCTGCCATCCCTCTTCTCCCTCTGACTGTCAGTGGTTACATTTCGGCCAGGTTCATCAGCTTCAGCAGGTGGTGTGGAGGTACCAAGGCCCGTACTACCCTCCTCCGGAGCCCTGTTATCCATCTCAGGGGGGCTGGGCGCAGTGTTCAAATTCCTGCCTCCACCCTCACGCCAGCTGCCAACATCTAACAGGACAGAAGGAGAAGAAATATTGACTTGACTTAGTCAGTAAGCTTGTGGTTCCTGAACACCAAGCAAACAGAAAACAATCCGAGATCAGTGAATGATTATGTGCAGGAGTGTGACCATACTTTGAGGTCTGAGGCTGGGGCCTGGTCCATAAGGCTCCTCCTCTTGACCGTCCCCTTTCTCAACCTCACCAGCCGCCTGCAAGCTGGGAAACTCCTGGTGAAAATGGCTGCTCACACGAGGAGCTCCTGCACAATACAAGCACATTACAATGAATGCATAGAAATCAGAAGATTGACTGCAACTATATTTAGTTACAGTTACTTCCAGCGCATCGGAAGAGTCTAATCCTCAGTTGGTGTGCAGAACGCTCTCTCACCCCAACCCAACATTTAGTAGAGATCAAATGGTCTGCATTCCATGAAGACTGTAACAGTTGAGTGCTGTTAACAAATTAAGGATTTTGTTTTTATTTGTTTTTGAAGACATGGAGAAAATGTCCTGAATAATTTTTACCAACACCTACATAGGTGTCAAGTAGGGCCAAGGCACTACAAAATCATTAATCTGCATTTAATGAATAGGTGTCATGCTGGGGGAGCAACTGGAGAGGATATTTACCGTCTAGCTGTGTCTGCTTGCTGTTGGCCCAGGAGCGGCTGCCTCCGACAGAAAGCTCTTGAGACTGGAGCACTGCTGGTTTGTTCTGGGGTGGTGGTGTCTCCTGTTGCCTGTGGCACAAGAAGCATGGGAGAATTTACATTCATAACTTGAAATGTGGATGACATGAGTCCTTTTCCTCTAACTTCGATATATCCTGTTATTCTGTAGTGCTTAACATATACCTTCATTTAGAGAGGAGCTTTAACAAATGGGATGGTGCTTAGTTTCAGTGTGGGGGCACATAAATATGTGTACAAGTTATTCAACTTACCTCTCGTCCCCTGCCTCAGTTCGGGATGCCCAGCCACTACCGTCTTTTGGGACAATATTGACGTTGGGGTCGTTTCCCTTGTTTTCTGCCTTCAGGCTGGGCAGGTTGGCCGGAGGGGGCATGCGCCGGCTAACAGCAACTTTGCCCAAACTCTGGAGCCCATGTCTGGCAGCCACTGGGAAGAATTAACGGCAAGATTAAGGTTTTTAAGAATGTTGGGCCAAGAACTTGATGATCTTTAAAATTAATATTACACCTGAACTCAATAAAGACAAATCAAGTTATGAACACCTTAATGCAAATGCAACCTCAAAGTCCAACTCATTAGCTACTGTATAAACAATATGAAAGATTATAAGGGAACAGCTTACCTGCAGTTTTCTGGGTTTCCAGAGATTTGCCCTTGTAGGTATTGAAGAGGCTAAGGGTTGCATACTTTGTTTTGCCATCCTTTGCCTTGGTGCTCTGCCCTGACTTCTCGGACATTTCGCTGGAAACTCATTGAGTCTGGTCCTTTGGCCTCGCCCCCAGAACCAGCCTCCTGTGGACAGGGGAAGAGGGGGGATTTGTTGATTTTAACTTTTTAAAATGTCAACTGATAACTAAATGTGAAAGATATAGTTTGAAAAAAATGAACTTCTAACTATTTTAATGCAAAGCCTTAAAGGACATGCATGTATCTGTGGATTAACGCACTGTAGCCAGTGACTCAAGGGAATGCTTCATGACAGGGAAAAACCGGGGTTGACTGTAGCCTAACTCCTGATTAGTAAAACAGTATCCTCTGCTGCCCAAAATATGTCTTGTTCAGGCGTTGATGTCAAGATAATCAACAGTATGTGCAGCATCCTCCCCTCTACAACCAACTCCAGATGCTCCAGAGAGGTTCCTACCATGGACGCAGCTTTGTTGATCAGTTTGTTGCTGTCACTTGCTCTGATGCTGTTACCTCAGCAGACAGTGGCAAAGAATACAGCACTGGCCACAACACTCAAAAAAATCTACAACACCCTGCTGTGCCCATTAAAATGACCTAAACTTCCTCAAGAAGGAATGGAAAAGGGTGCTTTTGGAAGAGAAAAGAAACCAGACACTAGCTAAGCTGGACAAGCTGTTAAACATGATGCTAGACTGAAGCAACTTTTCAGGAGGTGGCAATTGTATCAAATGTAAAAGATATGAAGAGCTAACCCAACCTCAGTCACATGAAACACAAAAGGGAGTGCAACTAATCACATGACATTAACCCATTAGCAGCGAAACAGAATTCAGAGGCAAATGGGACCTGAGTGTGTGGGGGGCCTGGTCATGTCTGGTCAATACCAGACACATAATAAGGTCACACGAGTAAACTTCTTCTACTGCAGGAAACCAGCTGCTAAAGATGTCCCATTGAGCTTTGTTAAAATATTGGATTGTGAGTGAACTGTGATACAGACCTTCTGACCAGTTGGACAGCGGCAGAAAGTAAACAGTGCATGATGTAGGATACTGAGGGGTAGCAAGAAAAGTGAATTAGTGTGAGCAGTACCAAGGACAGAGAAACAGCATGTTTGGGCTGCAATGTCTTTCCCAAGTCACACAGAGGTCATTTATTATTAACGTAGCAGAGGTGGAACAGTGTCTGTGAGCGTGTGTGTGTGTGTGTGTGTGTGTGTGTGTGTGTGTGTGTGTGTGTGTTGTATGTGTTGGGGGGAGCTGACAGCTCTGATGAGCTCAGTCTGTATCTGTAACTTGGCCTTGGAACTATTTTGCAAAGTAGCATCCACTTAAAGGACAAGCCCTGTCTTTTAAAAACAACCCGGACAGCCAAATGCAATTGTAGCTCAGACTCAATAAGATCCTTATTGTAAAGTATGCTAATATTAACTGTGGTATCAGCAGTGATACTAGCCAGTAAAAAATTCATCTGTCCAGTTCAACTGATGCTTTAGTTGATGCTTTGTGGAACTAGAGTTTTCTACTTTAACGAAAGAAATATCTGTAAAACTTGCGATCATTTCATGTTGTATTTTAATTTTTAAAATTGGGTATTGTGAGGGCTTTAGTGTTTTTTGTTTGTTTGGTTTCTTTAAAGACAGATTTATATTCTGCCTTTCTACTTCAAATGCTCAGTATTCAATCTGTGTCATCTTTACAGGGGTGAGCACTTGCAAGTCAGAGTATTCCTGTGAATCTGCTGTGGTGTCCACAGTCTCAATTAAAAGTACCTAGAGCATATGTAATGGGGTCATGCAGGCACTCTGCATTTTCTTCAATATTTGTCTAGTTGTGGTAATGGTTGTTGATCATTGAAGGCTAATCAACAGTGACACTTTGATGCATTACGACCATGGAGTATCTGAAAATACACCAGCTCTCGAGCACCCTGAGATGGGCTGAGTGGACACACACTACAAAAGCTTTTCAAATCTGACAACACATAATTAGTGTTTTCACCTGTCTTGTTTCAGCCATGTTGTCTAACAAACAATAGGTTCTGACAAAAGTACAGGCAGACTCCGCTGACCCAAGTGCTGTCACAAACTTGTACACTTCAGGGTACCTCAAACACATGCTTGTTGATATAAGCAATAAAATATAAGCATTTTATTTCACTACTATAGTCCGTATAGTAGTGAAATAAAAAGACACAAAACTGAACTGCATGAAGCTGCTGCTGAAACTTGGGCTGAATGTGGCTTCTAAATTTGGCAGAGCAGATCTGCAGGCACAATTTCGAGAGAAAATGACAAGTAAAACAGTTGCATTTTTCATCATTATAAATCAATAGTTTTACAACAATTTTGTCAGAAGCAGCAGTGATGCTTGACAGAAGGTGGGGAGGAAAAACGATTTGAATGTTGCAAGAACACTCCATCATTTTAAAGAACTCTGCTGTAAACTGCATCACTGCAGCCTGACTCTCTCTTGGCTATCGAGGGTGTTTGTCTCGGACGCCTACACACCACAGTAAACACTGATCATATTAAATATGACTGGTTGCCAATCAGAGGGTTTTTTAAAGTCCCTAACTGGTTATGGTTTCAAGATTGAACTTTTACAATCCCCCACACTAGAAAAGCCATTGATCGGGGACAGCCCCTCTGAGAATTGGCCTCACTTCACCTTTTGTGAAAGGTCAGCTTGAGGAGTATGGTGCAGATGTTGGGTGGAGGGGCTATATCAAGTGCGTGTATAAATCCTGAGATCAGAGGAGCATGGGATGGATAAGGATGTTTTGGGAAAAAAGGGAACAAACAGGGAGAGCGAACACTGAGAAGAAGGCAACCACCCCACACAACAAAGGTCCTATTTCTGAGCACAGATGACAAATTATGTTACCTGTTCCAGTGAGACCACAGTAGAGCTCAGTTGGCCAAATCCACCTGGGTATGAGACCGCTTTGCAGAATGGTCAATTCAGTGTATTGTCCTGGCTCAGCTCCTCCACCTCTTAAACTGTTCTCATTAGATTTACTGAGGGCAAATTGAGGGGCATTGGATTACCCTTTTGCAGTGTTTTTGGATAGTTGTGTCAAGAGACTGCAAGAAAAGATCCAAGACTTGTCATCAAGCACACAATACCAGCTCCACCAGCCTCGGTCTGCTCAGCCCAACCACCAGCATGACCCTTCACCCCTGCAACAACATCTGCATCACAGCTCATCCATCAAAGTAATCCCTTTCCTTCCTGTTACCAATGCTGCGTTTTGGTGTTTCTTCTAGGCAAGAAACTAGTTTAATTTTCCATGCTTGTGCATATGTACATATTAGGGATGTTCCTAACACTGATTTCCCATCCATTAAATCGCATGGCCAATAGAATTACTGTCCCCTCATGTTAACAATACTTAGGAGTAAGAAATGAAACAGCTTTAAAATTTATGTTTATTGTTCACTCTAACAGTGGCGTGATTGCTGCTTAGACACACTTAAGAGTCCAACAGGGCCAGTGAAATACAGGCCTCAGAGCAGTTATTTGAAGATCTGAATGGAGATGAACATAAGAGGTTAGTACTCCAATAACACATTACATCTCTCTTTTATACTGTAGATTTACTTCAAGTTCAAACTGCAGGTCGACTCAGACATCTTACCTGTAACAGTGTTCATGTATCCAACTCTTTTGTTTATAGTGGGTCATGGGACTTACTTGTCTAATGCAACACTGAAGCCACAGAATGAGAAATTAGGTAGATGGCCTCAATGATGGGTGCTGAAAGAAGAGGATTGTATTTCATTGTCCCTGTTGGTTTGTATTATAATGTTCAACTACTGTGCTACAACAAAATGACAAAGGCTGTAATTTTTATCCATAAAATATGAATAACAGATGAGCTGTGGATGTGAATATCAATCAAGCTGTCAATCCTCAGACAGTGGACTGCATGACATAGCCCATAAAAATAAAGTACAATAGCATATCCTCTACTTGAACTGATTAGCACACATTCAGCATCTACCATCTAATCTACACTTTGATCAGGATCAATGCAGGCAGCTCCTGCTAACATCTCTACCACTGCTTAATGTTTTTGGCCCAATGAACAAAGAGGAAGGACAAAAAAGATGAGGATTGGAATCCACTTAAGATTATTGTGGTTCTCCAACGCCAGGCCATCAATACCACTGAGATGGTGTCTCCTGGGAATTGCTTGTAATTTCACTAAGCACAGGAGAAACTGGAGGGTAGCTACGTTTTCCTTAATTAAATGAAAATGTGCTTAGATTCATTGCCCAAATTAAACATTTGTTATTACAAATGCCAGTTTGAAATATACACATGGTACGATTTAGGGAGACTATGATGTGGTGTACAAAATGAAAAGTTTGATATCCATCCTTGCTAATGTCAGTTTATTGTGAGGACAATTAAATGGATGCTGTTAGCAGCTCTTCTTTTCTTTACACCAAAGACTAAGGCTTTCAAAAGACACCTCCACCTTTTGCAATACATCTGTGATCAGGCCATATGCTGACTGGTCAATCAATAAAGTACTACTCCAATCAATACATGTCTGAATGACATCCCTAAAGCCTGCCAGATGTAGACTTAGTTGCAATCATGGATGCATATGTAGGAACACCACCATGTTGACAACTGATAATCTCCCAGGTGTCTTCCACATCTGCAGAGTTTGTGAATCATTGGAGTCGTTCACACCCCGACCCTGCCAAACTCCTGAAAGCGCACAGTCACACACTAAAAATGTGGTCCTTTAAGATCACATTTGTTAGATCTGTAAGACATGGGTGAGGAGGAAAACACCGTGCTAGTCTGTCCACAAGACTTAACATAATCAAAAACAGGAATAAAGCGAGACACGTCGCCAGAACATTGTGCCAAATTCAGGAAGATTCAAAAGAGATTCTTTACAACGTCGTATTGTGTCTGTAAATCACTGCAGGCCACCCCTCTCCATGAGTCAAACTACTGGTGGGCTGGGTGGCTCATACCGGCAGGGAGCAGAGGCCCTCTTCGCCCGGAACTCAGCCAGACCGGACTCAAATAACACGTTAACTGCGCAAAAGTTAAACTGAAAAATGTCAACGCTGTAATCTAGCCAGCAGCCCTGATTTTTATATATACTGTGAAAAGTGGTGCTGTTTGAGACCAGGCCGTCAGCTCGCATCGTTCAGCATAGTTTCGTTTCTCACTAGTCGCCATCACATCCACTTCCAGCCCCCCAAAGCATGCTAACTAAGCTAGCGCTGAGTGAACACCAACACATCAGCTACTGGACAAAACTTCAAATATTCAACTTGCATTACGTGCAGACCCACCTGCCACCGCCGGTACCTTCTTTGTCCTTTGGGCTGTTGTGCGGCCTCACTTGAAATCCGGTTTCGGCCTGGTTTGTGGTGAACGAAAAGTGTGTCTGGCCGGCGGATTACAAAAGCTGGCTAGCCTGCTAACCCAGTTCGGCTAACGATGGTTAGCTACTTTGCTAGTTGGGTGCCAACAAACCGCTCTCCACATGCACGGCTTCTGTTTTGTGTCTTCGGCGCCGTTTCAGGCCGCCAGTCTGTCCTCGTCTGTTCGGCCGTTACTGCGGGAAACCGGTACGCGGTCGTCCCGTGGTTCCGTATCTCTCCCCACCCGTTATCTCGTGCCAGACCGTTTTTCTAGTTGAGTGAGGCCCCGCTCGCGCCGCGGCCTGTCGCACAATCAAAGATGGCAGACTGTAGTTGCCAGATTTATCATCTCACATCCCCCGCTCAAAGCCTCCAGCCCGCTGTGCAGGTGCTCTGTCACACATTTATTACCACGAACAACACTGTCTCACCTCTGCCACCCACATTCAGCTGTCTTTACAGATTAGAAGTACACTTATATCCTGTTTACATTATTACATTTATAAAGATATCTGCGTTAGATAGAGTGATACATTTTTTGCATATATTCAACATCATTTTCCTTTGAATGTACACATTTTGTTACATAGGTGGTTGATCTTCTTGACAGTATAATTCACATATGTGAACTGATCTTTATCTAGGTCTACTCCACTAAACTGAATTGCAAAAGTTGTCGATAATATGTGAAAAGTTGAACAGGAAAAAAAGAAAAAAAATTTCTTAAATTTTACTGCTGCCTTCGACAGCCAGTAACATCAGTTTTTTCCTTAAAGAATTTAACTTAAAAATAGAATCAGTGATAGGCCTGATAACGGTATGTAGAGTAATATTTAGTGGTAAAACAATAACTAAGGTTTGAGATTTAATCATAAGTGGATACACTTTCATACAATTCAGGCATGAATGAACCTACCTTTATAATATGATATGATATTGTTAAGTATTTTGATGTTAGGTAGAGTAATATTTAACTAATTTGCCTTTCAGATTCCAATGCTTGTATTGGAGTAGCCTACGTCCAAATTAATTTAAACAGTTGTAGGAAAGATGAGGCCAGATGTTACCGTCTTAAATTCAGATGTATGCAGATGTATGTTTTGTGCGTGATACGATTTACGAACAGTATATATAGTAGCCTACAATCTTTGTCATCCCTCGAGTGACAGTCACATCATATGTTTCCCGAAACCTGGCAACCCGAATGTTAACGAGTCACGCGTGGAAGATTCTTGTTCCGGGGTCTACCGGTGGTTCACGAGCGGCGGTTAGTTTGAAATTTATTTAAAGTCCAGCTCAAATCCGTAACAGACTTTTTTTTTTTTTTAATAATCTGAATAATTTTAAAATATCTATCTGTCTTTGCCTATATTTTTCCTACATTTTTTATCGTAAAGAATAGGTACGTATATTAAAATAAAGACGAATGAATCGGCCCACCTGTTTCTGATCTGACCTTAAATGAATATGTGGTGGAAACGTGTAGATCAACTCTATGAGATTACTTTAACACATGACATTTTTCCTCCAAAACACTCCTGGTCACATGGCTTACAGTCATGTAATGTACTGAATAAAACCAAGCAAATCTACTGCTTAAAAAAATATTAACAGAGCTAATTGTCAGCTTATTGATAATGGTGCGAAAATTTGCAGAACAAACATCTTGTGTCAGTGTTCTGTATTTGAATAATAAGAAAGTAAGTACACAAAAGTAATACAAGCAATTTCTCCTGCACCATACTTATTGGTATTGTTGATTTTCATTGTAATGTCTTCATTCTTCACATTTACAGACAAGTGTCACCACGCAACTGTATTATAACCTTTAAAAGAAAACAGTCTAAACTGCTTCATGAGATACAAAGAGATCTTAGAGGGAGACCTTTAATCACATGGTCCCCATCTGAGGCAGACCAGAAGACTATACAATACATAGTTATTTCAAGGAAAACATCAGGTAAGTTTTAAAGCTGCCTTTAGGTGGCATCATTGTACATTATCTTCATTTATGGTCTAGCCTCGATATGGAGTAATGTACTAGACACTACCAGAGGTGTAAAAGCAGCATATTTAGAGAAGTACTGAAGTACTGATTTTTAGGCACATCTCATTTTGTGCAATGTTACACTGAAATGAGGGAAATATTGTTTTTTTTTTTTCTTTTACACCACGACTGCATAGTTGTTGCTACATCTTTTTGATATTAAAATTCTTTACCTTCACACTTTTGACATATAATGCAGCAGTTTAGTTTAATAATTACTTACTCATTAAGAATTGTAAACATATGGGATTTGTACTTTTACTTTTGACATTTGTATCAATTTTCATTAATTATGTCTAAATTGGAATTCTTTTACATCTAAAGGATCTAAATTTTGCTTTTTCCATATCTGCACTGTCTATGATCACTATGTTGACTATAAGCAGCAAATTGCTACCATCAAATCAACCATGCATTATACAATCATAATCACATCAGAAATGAATTAAATATTAAATGAGCATCACTATGCAGGCAGGTATGATTTTATCTTGTCCAGCAGTGCAGTGGGATCTTGTAGGAAAGCTGGAGGGTTGTTCTTGTGAACGTACACAGCCAAACCCACAGCAGCAGCTGACAGAATCAGAGGCCACTTAAAGGATCTCTTGGGCTTGGGCTCATCACAGGGCCTGGTCTGCATGGGCTGAGCCACTCTCTCCCACTGAGTGAGGATGACCTGACGGGCCCCAGCCCACTTTCCTGGCCCTCTGAGTGTGCCGGGGGCCGAGCATCACGCCTAAGCCCAGCCTGGGATCAGTAAGCAGCAGCCTCAGGATGTTGGGTTGAACCCCCACCAGTTCGGCTATCTCATCCATGTAGCTGATATAGTTGACTTGGATGGTGTGTCTCTGACTGGTGATGTACCTGAAAAGTTGAGACAGTTCAACCTTTTAGCAATGGTCTCCTTCTTGTATCAAATATCTTTCATCATAACTGCTACTGGGGGAAGCTTGATGTAACCTGTTTGTAACAGAAGAACTTATCAGTGAATTTGCCTCTTATACTCAATATATTTCTGTAAGGAAAGGAGACTGGAGCTGTTTAAAGCATTTTACAGAACATGTATTACTGTACCTTTAAAGACATAACCTCTTGACCTGTTTGGTGACTCTGCTCAGCTCCACCGCTATGTCTCCTCCAGAGTTTCCTATTCCAATCACCACAGCCTTTTTATCCCTCCACTCCTCAGGGGTCTTGTAGTCTCGGTTGTGGAAGTACTTCCCACTGAAAGTTTCAATGCCTGAGAAGACAGATTTGTCAAACAAAATGCATTGCATTTTACATTCCATTCATTTGTCCAAAGCCACAAACAGTGGATAGTGAATAAAATCCTCTGTCCTTCTGCTGCCAGGAAGGTCATGATACCTTGGTATTCATTGATTTAAACGGAAAATAAAAACAAATAAATAAATTAAAGAAATTGTCTCCCTTATTGATTCAGATATAAATGGTTAAACAGATGTGCAAACAACAGTAATGGTCACTACTAGTACAAGTGTAAAAAGTACAGCAGTTTCTAGCCTTAACGTCACATCTGCTTTGTCCTTTGGTTTCAGTCCAGATGTTTAACAGAAGAAACAAAGGACACTTTACCTTGTCTTTGGCAAACCAAGTGTAAAACATCTGCAGTTTTTGAAATCATTAATAATGTTTGACATAAAACATTAGCCAGCTGTCTTGTTTGGCTAATGTTCATATCAAAATGACACATTACTTACACATCACATCATCAGTTATAACATTATCAACATTATCCAGTATTCTGTCCATACCACTCTTTCAGCTTTACAAAGTTTGCATTAACATAAGGGACAAATTACAGTTAGAATATCAGATTGAAAGTGGCCTGATTTAAGTCCCATACAGTTTCAAAGAACACATCCAGATCAGCATTGTCTGTGAGATGAGTGAATGAATGAATTATAGTGTGTAATCCTCTCTACAACTAATTCCATAAACATAAACACTTTGCTTTATTTTTTTAAATAATAGCCTATATGAGTTACCCGGGAAGTCATTGGAGAGGCAGGTTGGGGTGGCAGTGATGTCCAATACAGATCATCACAGCATCAAATATGTGTTTCTCTTTTTTGCCATCCTTCTCTATTTCAACATCCCACTGGCCTGAGTGAGAAAAATCTGATCTCTGCTTCACCAGCAAGACTTTGGGTATCATCTATTGACTACACATTCAACCATCTGTTACATTGAACTACACAACATTTTATATCTGATGCGTATGTGCTTGGTGAGCTGGAAGTGATCAGCATACATCCTGAAGTAGTCCATGATGAGAGTGTTGTGCATGAAATTTGGGAAGTGTGCAGGGATTGGAAAGTCACTGAAACACATCATCTCCTTGGAGGTGTTGATGATGACAGAGTGGTAGATGCTGGCCCTGTCTGGCTCAGGATTCTCCTGCAGTGAAGTAAATCGACCAACATCAGAGAAAATACTCATCATCACTCACTAAATACACTTTGTGAATAAGTGAGAAAGTCCAATGTGCACACTGCGTGACCCACCTTAAACCTCCACAGACCACCAATGTCATCACTGCTTTCAAAGCAGACAGGCTCCAGTCCCTCATCAAGACAGCATTTGATACAGGCCAGACCTGAACTCCCTCCTCCAACCACTGCCACACGACGAGTCATACTTCAGCTCTGTGAAGGACGATACAGATCAGTCTGAATTATGTTTTCTCTTATAATAAGAGGATGCATTCATGGAGCTGCTCACAACATGAAAGAGACAGTTGATGAGCCAAAGATACATATTTTTTCTCTACCTATTGTAGACCTGGTGTCTACTTTCTTTACAGCAATGTCTGATCTATAATTTACTGTAATTCATCATTAATCAATATGTATCTGGTGTAGTAACCTTATGTTAGGGGTTTATATCCTCAGAATATCCATAACTTTGCTATTACAGATCCCCTCTGGAAGCTATTGGACTGATATGGATTTCTCAGTCAACTTCTCTAGAAAATCTGGTTTGTTTATTTGGCAGAAGCTAACATACAGAAGGACAGTTTTACATTCAGATTAACAAATGAATCCTTTAGTCAGTGACTGAGCATATACAAAGGAGTTTTAAATGACTGTAAAAATCAGTATGTCAAAAAAAAATCACACAAAAGCAGGACACACAAGTAATACATCATAAACTTTTAACAGAAGCAATGCAGGATGTATGTAATTGTAATATAATTTTAAAATGAAGCTTACAATGGGCAAAATGAATGAGAGAGGTGTCAGCAAGAACTGTGCAATCATATGATACCACCACTATGCAGAAAAAAACAAAGACAATACATACAGGTAGATTATAAAAGTATGAATAAAAGAATAAAAGCTGTAAACCCAGTATGAGCGTATAGCTTTGTCGAGAAGACAGAAAACCAAGACTGGGATCCTGGCAGACACACAATTTAATATGATGATTAACAGTTTTTAGCATAGTATATCATCAGCTGGTCTTTGAAGCCACTGGCATCATTGGCACGTCTTAGTATATTGTCCATTTCAGGAGTTGGGGTAGTAGTTTAAAAATTACAAAAATGTACATTTACAAGCACTAAAGGAGTGATCATAACTAAAATCGGTTGTATAGGAATTTCACATCACTGTGCAGGCAGGTACGCTTTTATCTTGTCCAGCAGTGCAGTGGGATCTTGTAGGAAAGCTGGAGGGTTGTTCTTGTGAATGTACACAGCCAAACCCACAGCAGCAGCCGACAGAATCAGAGGCCACTTAAAGGATCTCTTGGGCTTGGGCTCATCACAGGGCCTGGTCTGCATGGGCTGAGCCACTCTCTCCCACTGAGTGAGGATGGCCTGACGGGCCCCAGCCCACCTTTCCTGGCCCTCTGAGACGATACTGGTAAGGTGTGCAGGGACCAAACACCACGTTAAGTCCCAGCCTGGGATCAGTAAGCAGCATCCTTGGGATGTTGGGTTGAACCCCCACCAGTTTGGCTATCTCATCCATGTAGCTGATATAGTCAACCTGGATGGTGTGTCTCTGACTGGTGACGTACCTGAAAAAGAGGGTTGAGCTGGTTATTTTGTAGAGCACAAAATATAGCACTTTTCAGGTACAAAATATGTAAGTTATCATGAAGTTTAGTAAATCCACTCTAGTACCTTTTAGCCATGGTCTCATTCTTGCACTGGATATCTTTTTGCATGGCAGCCACTGAGGGAAGCTTGACGCAGCCTGTTTAAAAGGAGACATAGTGATTCATCTTCTTGGTAATAGCTTTTCGTTTTTTATTATCTGGTCATAACTCTGAAAAAGACAGAGAGGTTGCATTTAAAAAAATGTATTACCTTTAAAGACACGTGTGGCCCATCTGGCCTGCATCTCAGAGATGGGCATAATGGCTCCCAGTGGCTGCACCAAGCCAATGATAGCCAGTGTAGGACGGTCCAACTCAGGAGGAAACACATACTTGTATAGAGACGCCTTGTTCTCAGACACTGAGACCACATGAGAGGCCAGGAATGGGAAGGAAAACCTGTAACCTGTGGCAAACACCTGCAAGACAAAAGGCTCATGTCAGTTACACACTACCACTGCTGACAGAGGAACAGATGGGTGAGTTTGTGCGGGTGTGTACACACTTTTAATAATCAAACCTACCACCAGATCAACATCTTCCACTACACTCCCGTCATCAAACTCCACACTGGACCCTTGAAATCTGCGGATGTTGGGTTTCACCTGAACTGTTCCAGATAGGATGCGGTTGGGAAGCTCATCATTCACTGTGGGATGTTGGCTGAACAGCCTGAGATTTATATTAACATTGGTTAGTTATGTTAGAACAATCTGATCAATACTGCAAGCATTTTTATTAACATAAGACAAGAAGTCTAAACCGCAGAGTGAACACGTTAATACTTTTGCTATATAGCCACACAAACAGCGAGTCTTAAAAGTTTGTCCTAAAGATTATGAATGGAGAAAATACCAAAAGGTCATTAAAGCTGGTATACTCCTTAGAAGTATTTCAGCAAATTTCACAGATAGCACATAACTTAACACTTTGGCCTTAGGGTGGTGGTGGAGAAAAGCTCAATAATGGTCCAAGATTGTGAGGGTGAACGTGAATGTGGTCATTAAATTTCATGGCAATCTGCAAACTAGATTAGATAGTCTTTAGTACAATGGGAATCTGTGTTCTGATGGTGAGCCTAGAAAATGTCATAGTATAGTTTGGATCATAAGCTGGGGACCATGAAAAACTACAACAAATTTTTACAGCTATTCTGGCTGACAGTTGTTGAAATATCTTCCCTTGGACAATGCGTTGGGAAAACAAAGTGTCAACTTTACTGTAGCTGTAATAGATAGAATTGTAAAAACAAAAACAGTTGCAAATACAGTACCTGTGCTTTGGCTTAAGATTGTACAGACCGTGATCAAATCTTTGGTTCAGCCGACTCTCTCCAAGACCACAGAAAACACTGAAGGGAAGAACTGTTTCCATACAGTTAACCACTCTGTTGAAAAGCAAATCAAGGGGCACGCCATTGTCCCCAACTCTGTTCAGAATCCAGGCTCCTCTTCGAGTGCTCAGGTAAAGCTGGGAAGAGGACACGTGGTAGTCAGTCATCGAACTGGCAAAAATGTCTGATTCTGAAATATCAATATATAAATGTAGTGAACACAAAATAAGGGATGGTATCACTTGTGGCTCTGCTGCCTGTGGCCTAGCTACTGTTTTCTTTCCACCACGGATATTGTCTCTACCAGGCAGATGCAAAGTAGCTGTATCTAACTATCCAGTTTATGTTCTGTTCACACAACCATGTGGTCATAATTGTTTTTTTAACCCAAACAATCAGACGGGTGTTAATCAAATCACCATTTCATCTAATCAACATGTGAAAGTGAAAACAAAGATGAAAAATAAAGTTTGTGTAAAGTATGTGCTGGCAGTTTTACAGAACAATAAATTAACAGATCGCCTGCCCCTATCTTCAATTTCACCCCCAAGTAATTTGCTTCAGAATATACAGGTGAAGGTCATGTGCCATTCTCAGATCTAAGCAATAAAACTGAATAAAATGTTATAACGATAGCCAGAACTATGACAATATAGCCCAAGACCCCAACACTGATACATGCATCATCTATATGTAACTATCTCAGTCCAACCTGTTTGGTGACTCTGCTCAGCTCCACCGCTATGTCTCCTCCAGAGTTTCCTATTCCAATCACCACAGCCTTTTTATCCCTCCACTCCTCAGGGGTCTTGTAGTCTCGGCTGTGGAAATACTTTCCTGTGAAAGTTTCAATGCCTAAAAAAAAGATACAGATTCATAACTACCGCATACAGTATTGCTTTACATCTGCTCAGCGGTTGGTTATTGTGTGGATTACTGCCTTACATTGTCTCTAGCTTTTCATTACTAAGCTGATAGGCCAGTAAAGGCCAGTAACACTGAGTTGGGTGCGGTGATCCTGATGTTTTATGATATTTGGCTGCTGTACACTGCAGCAGCCCCCGTGGCTCACAGACAAATAACTATTTCCTACTATCAGGAGAGATGGACAAGACATACAGACTGAGAATCTTCCATGTAAAATTTCATAGAGATATCTATGAGAAAAAGATCACAAATTAACTGTTGAGTAGCTACAACAGAAAGTATGTTATTATCTGATATCACAGATTAATTCTAAGATAATTTTGGGTAGACCACCAGGTGTAAATACATAGAAAAAAACTTAAGTTAATATATAAATATTTTAAAGCGATATTAATTTCAGTAATTTCAGTTCTTGGAGAGTTATCAAACTGTACCAGAGATATTAGGAATATTACAGCATTGTAATAATCGTACAGGGATTAAAATGATAAACTGTGAACTACATGTAATGCTCTGTTTGTTTTATGATTAAGTAGCTATACTTTTGGCGATTTCTCCTCTGCACTTATGAACAATATTACTGATTACACTATCCAGTGACTGGGGGAGAGGGCCCATAAACAAAGCCCTCCCCCCTTCTGGCAGTAGGCCTGCTCTGCCCCTGCTTCTACCAGAGAGGACTTTGATCTGTGTTTGAAGCAGGTACAGTATTACAGCTTTACCCTAAAAATATAATTTAGGCCAAGGTTGAAGCAATGTACTGACAACACTGTTCCCTTACTGTTGATACAGTATTGTGTAACTACATTGTACAAGGTTGCCATTACAGGTTCGTTCATAGTGAATTAAAGGTTGATTCTTAAATGACAAACTCTCCCCTTCAGCAAACTGAGGGATATTTATTTATAGCCTTATACAAGTTACCTGGGAAGTCATGGAGAGGCAGGTTGGGGTGGCAGTGATGTCCAATACAGATCATCACAGCATCAAATATGTGTTTCTCTTTTTTGCCATCCTTCTCTATTTCAACATCCCACTGGCCTGAGTGAGAAAAATCTGATCTCTGCTTCACCAGCAAGACTTTGGTCTGGGTGACAGAAACAGATTACAGTTAAAACACAGATATTTTCTTCCCTAAGGCAAGTGTCAAACATGTTCTATACCTTTAATCATTTGTTATTAAACTAAATAGCATTGTAGATGTGAAGCCAAGGTGAGCATGGTATGGTATGATTTCAGATACAAAGAAATGTAATACTTGGCAGGAGGTTGGTGAGGTATCCTTACGTTGAAGCGTATGTGCTTGGTGAGCTGGAAGTGATCAGCATACATCCTGAAGTAGTCCATGATGAGAGTGTTGTGCATGAAATTTGGGAAGTGTGCAGGGATTGGAAAGTCACTGAAACACATCATCTCCTTGGAGGTGTTGATGATGACAGAGTGGTAGATGCTGGCCCTGTCTGGCTCAGGATTCTCCTGCAGTGAAGTAAATCGACCAACATCAGAGAAAATACTCATCATCACTCACTAAATACACTTTGTGAATAAGTGAGAAAGTCCAATGTGCACACTGCGTGACCCACCTTAAACCTCCACAGACCACCAATGTCATCACTGCTTTCAAAGCAGACAGGCTCCAGTCCCTCATCAAGACAGCATTTGATACAGGCCAGACCTGAACTCCCTCCTCCAACCACTGCCACACGACGAGTCATACTTCAGCTCTGTGAAGGACGATACAGATCAGTCTGAATGTTTTCTCCGACAGCAACAGGATGCACTTGTGGATCTGTACACCAGAGGGAGTTGGCCAGGACCAACGACTTTTTCCCTCTGTCGAGTTAACCTTTCTGTAAATGTTGGTTACAGTACCAAAGATTAGACTGTAATCAAAGTTAATGGATTAACATGTGGCTGTACGTCGTGCTTTGATTGCGATTTAAAATGCTGCTGTCACAACCTAACTTTTTAAATATAGTGTTAACTCTACTTGGGCGTTGTCGGTGACTTCCGAGTTAAACATTCGTCCGTTTAGTTGCGCCGTAATTTTTATCCGATGCACTTAAAAGTTTCGATCGAGTATACAAGACGTGTGTGCATGCTTACCTTTGGCGATAGGAAGAACCTTTGCGTTTGGAAGAAGGAACGTTTTTTTCGTGCTGCATTTAAATCACACAGTGGGCGGAGAGAAGGGGGTTGTGTAAATGTATCATTATCTTAAAATGACCCTTAGTCAGTGTTATTTAACTGGTGGAAAAGCAAACAGACAGCGCCAATACAAGAAAACAGCACCCGTTGTACGCCACATTTAACAGCCAGACCACGACTTCATGAACCTGTGTATGTTTCTGTCTTTAAAAACAACGCATGGAGGCTGCTGTCAGCCAATCACTGTCAATTACATAAGATGCAGCTTTTTTCTATTAAAAAAAACAAAAACAAACATTAAACTCTGGTTACCAGTGAATTTGTTACATATCAGCAGATCTTTGATTCTTTGCAGGAGCAGTTTTCTACTTTGTGCTTGTGTCTCCATCTGCTGGAGAAAAGGTGTGTAATATATAACAGCTGAGGTCCTCGTACTGATGCAGGATAAAGATGTCTTTATTATGTTAATTAAGATAATGTAGGGTACACAATCTGATTTTGCAATGCCAGTCTTAAATACTGCATAACACACATGAACGTGTCATTGTAATTGATTGAATCATTTACAGTTTCAGTTTTTTTTCTAGCATAAAGTTATTTATCACTTAAAGAACAAAATGTAGACATTGACCATTAAAGAGATGACTAATAGTGTGTGAGCTCTTTTCATGTTTGTATTAGCTATTTATTTACCTTGAAGCCACAGCACATGATGACACTGTTAACTTTGTCACATTTGAAGAAGCCCTCTACTTTAAGTTTGAGTTTATTTCTGTGGTTTCCAGTCATTTTGTCTGAACCATATCTAAATTCTATACAATAACAACACTTTTGTCTCTGGAGGTTTGTATTTAGGCAAATCAGGCCTGGCTCCACCTATCATGAAGGCCTGCAATTAGTCAACAGGTTGAATTACAAACTTAAAGGAAAAGACCAAAATGTATTTGATGTATTCACACGTACTGTCACGTATCGCTTAAAGACTATCGCTTAAAGACTAAGGTAATTTGTCAAAGGTACAACTGCCAATATTAAATAGTGGTTTACACAGAGTGGGTAGTGAGATGCAGCAGAAAGGCAGGTGCCAAGAAAGCAAAAGCACATTTAATATTAGTGTTCAGAACACTGCACAGAATTTCACCAAAATTATAATCCAGCATGTTTATTTAAAAACTTTATTTTTCATTCAAGTAATTAAGTTACTAATTTCTAAAAACATGCTCTGCCTATATCACTTTGACATGGACAGTTTGGTTTAGTGTGCTGCTTCATTCATATACAGAATTTATTGTAGCAGCAGTACAGCAGGATAACACCTGAGAAAGTCACCATGATGCTCAGTCTAGAAGAGGGTCTGGTCTCTGGTTCTGGTACCTCTCTGGTCCGGAAAGGTTGAATCACCCGCTCCCACTGGGTGAGAATAGCCTGACGGGCACCGACCCACTGGCCTGGTCCAGTCAGACGGTACTGATAAGAAGTACAGGGACCCAGCCAAACCTGCAGTGCCAGTCTGGGGTCCTTCATCAAGAGCCACAGTATGTTTGGTCGAGCCCCTACCTGCTCTGCCAGAGAGTCCAGGTAAGGGATGTAGTCCACTTGGAGGGGGTTACGCTCAGAGCAGGCAAAACTAAAAGAGGGAAACAAAACAAAAAAAGTTACAAGCGAAAGTCCTTCTCTAAATTTTCCCCAAACTTCTCCCACACCTGCAGTTTTTGCTTCCACGATTGCTGCAAGCCCCTGTACTGTGTGTAGAGGTGAGCCCAACTATATTTAGTCGGTACCACTCTACCTCCCTCACCAGCTTAGGCTCCTTCCAGACCAGAGTGGTGATGTTCTACGTCCCTAGAGCCAGTCTATGCCACCAGGTGTTGGGACACCTGGATCCCTGCCTTTGCCTGCCACCTGACCCCAATGCCTGTTCCCGCAGGTGGCGAGTCTACAGGGCGGTGGATCCTTGTCTGTCAGGCCCCATGAATGCAAGCCCTGCCACTGGTTTCCTCTTTCTGGTTGAGGTACCACAACCACAAATGTGTATTTCATCAGTGTCTTTTAATCTCTCTTAGTCTGGCTCCTCTCCAGGGACCAGTTTGTCTTGGGAGACTCTACCTAGGTTCAGCGGAGCGCCCAAACCCCTCCACTACAGTATGGCAGCGATTCGTGGAGGTAAGGTGATAAAAAACTAATTTTTTGTACAGCGAGAACAGTGGCCACTTATGTTTTCACTGTCCTGTGAGTATAACACATGACTTTATTCAAAAGAAAATATTACACCAAAAATTATGTGTTTGGATTCTGTTCAACATTAAGGTTGATGATTACAGCATCTCAACAGATTAATTATGGAACTGAAGATATGAACAGCTTTAGCTCAAGAGTTAACTTTGCAGTTATTTCCTACCTCTGGTGCATTGTTTTGGTGTCTTTCTGAATTTCCTTTATGATTCTCTCTTCTGAGGGGAGAGTTGATAACCCTAAGTGGGGAAAAAACAGTCAAATTAAAATAAACAAGACCCTCACCTAAATACCACAATAAAAGTTAAATTATCCAGTGTATTGATTGATGCCTGTCCCAGGTACTGGTAGTCTCTTAAACTGTCTCCACACTTGTAGAGGTCCTTTGTTGCAGTTTACCTTTAAAAACTCTTGTAGCCCAGCGTGCCTGCATCTCAGCCAGTGGGTTGACCGCCCCAAAGCCGTGGATGAAGCCCACCACTGCCAGCGTTGGTTGAGTGAGTGCAGGAGGGAACACATGTTTGTAGAGAAGCAGCCTGTAGCCACTTTTAGCCTGCAGAGCTGAGGGCAGGAAAGGGAAGCTGTAGTTGTAGCCTGTGGCAAACACCACCACATCCACCTGTATGACATAAATGCATGTAAGGATTTGATTTGACTGTGAACATATTAATACCCTGTGATTATGTCATTGTCTATAACCAAATAAGAGACTTTAAACCATGAACATGATTTGTAGAAATAGAAGAAAAAACAGATCCTGTCTTATCACATTTTTTCAACATTATCTGACAATGGATCATGTACATATGTTGATCCAGAGTTTTAGAAATATATCAATACACACATTGTTTATGACGCTCCCATCAGTGAAGACCACACTGGACCCACAGAACTCCTTCACATTTGGTTTCACCTGAACACGACCTGAGATGATCCGAGCTGGCAGGTCATCATTCACGACAGGGATCTGTGCAAACAACCTGCCACAAGAAGAAACCACTGACATGACAAACTTTACATTATAAGGCTGCACCATTAGCGTGCATCAGTGTATCATTTGTTCTGCCAACGCTCAATCATATTGTGAGGTGTAAAGAAATTACAGCTTGAGGCACTGGATGTAAATTTCATGTCATGCACCTCATGAAATAAAGATGTTCATGTACAGTATCATGTTACCCATGTTTTGGTTTCAGGCCATATAGTTTGTGGTCGAACGCTTCGTTCAGATTCTTCTCCAACATCCTGTTGATCCATGAGCTGAAGACTTTGTTTATCATCAAATGCATTCGAGAAGTTCCAAAAAGGTCAGCTGGAAATCCTCTCTGTCCTACACGGCTGACAACCCAGGCTCCGCTCCTGGTGCTCAGGTACACCTGTGGATCAGGCCAGACCAGAGAGGAAATATCATCTTTTACACTTTCAACAATACAGATTGTTTGATGATACGGTCAAAGGTAACATTATTTTGATAACAGCACTGCTCTATTTGAAATAGACCCAAAAACTAAAAAATGGTAATTCTGTACCTTCTCAGCAACTCTACTGATATCCACAGCAATATCGCCTCCAGAATTTCCAATCCCAATAACCACCACTCTCTTCCCCTCCATCCCATCAGCATTGCGATATTCCCAGCTGTGGAAGTATCTGCCTTCAAAGCTCTCAATACCTGAAATGGAATAAGAAAAAAGATGGTGTATCATAGCTGCATGGAGCAGCAAATAGATACAATACAACACAATATACAGTATGATTTCTGGTACCTGTGAAGTCGCTGAGTGGCAGGTGAGGTTGGGTGAAGTGTCCGGTACAAACCATCACTGCGTCAAAAACATGAGTCTCCCTCTGACCCTCTCTTTCTGTCTCCACCTCCCACTGGCCTGTCACAGCAAAGTCTGGAGTCTGCCTCACACTGAGCACAGTAGTCTGAGACACACAAACAGACACACATGCACGCACAGTGCTGAATATACTACACTGTATTTAATATGCGTATGGCATGGTATTTATATTGTACTCCTGAAAACTGAAATTTGAGCTCTATTCCTATATACACATATACAGTCGAGGATTATAATCATATATTCCCACAAAAGTTGCAGTTTACAGTTGTCATTAATTGAAAAATATAGACCTATGTTAAGGTTTACATGTTTTCCTTATGAAGATTAACTTTTAATATTGTCATTAAAAACTTTGATTTAGTTGTTGTGACCTTTCGTTTTCATCCAGATTCAGAATTTGAAAAGCAGCAAAACTAATTTTTAAAAGAAGCACACAGTGCTCACTGTATTTGTATTTGTGAACTTTAGGATATTTCTAAATCATTTCAGCGTCATTTAATTTTTTGCAAATAAACAAAATCTAAATTCAACAATTTATTTTCATTTCCACATTCACCATGAGTCAAAGTCCCGAAAAGCTTGTGTTACATTATTGAATATATTTCTCCTCTCTGCTACATAGAGACAAAGTAGCTGCATTCATACTGTTGATGTTATAAACAAACCTGAAGACCACTAACCTGGAAGTGTATGTGCTGCAGCAGATTGAACGCCTTGGCATACAGGCGCAGATACAGCAGCACCTCAGAGTGGTGCATGTTGTTGGGGAGCTCCGCAGGAGGAGGGAAGTCACTGAAAGACATCATCTCTTTGGAGCTGTTAATGACCACCGACTGATAGATGTTGGCTCGTCCAGGCTCTGGCTTCTCCTAACGACGACATGATAGACATAAATTTCACTTCTCTGCTCTGCCTGTTATCAAACTGTCACACATATAATACAGTATGATTTATCCATTAACATTTCCCAAACTTCAGAGGACTTTTAAAATACAGGATCATTGTGAGGCCTGCTGGTGGACACAGTTAAAGCATGTAGATACATTACACTGATCAACAAAAGCTAAAGTGGGAATCTAATTAGTTACTAAGTACCAGATCATATTGTTTTTTAATTGGAGAAGTCTGTCATTAAAAGTGTGTAATTTTGTGTCTATTTTATCAGTGAGTTTACAACCAATCCAAGGTTAGCATTTCCTTATTTAAATAATAAACTAAAGGGTCAACAGTTATTTTGGCTTTTGGCAGGAGAAAAAAAGTTCTGAAAAACAGAGGGATATTTGGTGACAATCCTCAGTTACAGCACATGATACAGATGAATATGACTCTATAACAAACAAGTGCTTTCCCTTACCTTAAATCTCCATAGACCTCCAATGTCATGGCTGCTGTCAAAGCAGGTTGGATTCAGACCTTCATCCAAACAGGCCTTGATGCTGGTTAGACCTGAAGGACCCGCACCAATCACTGCCACCCTCTGAACCATATTGGACAGGAAGCTCAGCTAACAGCGATGGAAACTCTGACTCTGAGATAGAGGCTAGGCCAGGAGTAAGCAGAAAGGTGTAGGAGGAAATGATGGTGTTGTTATGTAGCGTGACATGAAGCAGCGATGAGATGAGTGCGTGACTGTCACACTCTTCACACCCCATTGTTTTTGAGTCATTTGCACAAAAGTGTGGCTTTTCAAAGACGATTGAGTCAATCAAGATAATTATGTCAATTTCATTCTGACAGATGAGTAATAATCAAGATTTAAAGTTTCATCTTATACAAAGCATTGGCAGCATCTGTTCCCTTTCTTCAGTTATACTTCAAAAACCTATAAAGCCAGATTTATCTGAGCTGCTGCTCTTGTCTTTGATGACAAGAGAAAAAATTATGGATGAGATTAAAGCTGAACAGACCTCATTCACAGCAGACAGTCTGACGAGTCAACACAGGTGTATGTAATGTCATTATCTGCTGTACTGCATTCACTGTGGGATGGAGCCATAGTTAATATTATTAGTTCCACCTGTGATTTTCCTGCAATAACCTATCAAAATGTCTGCTGTGAAAAAGTCAGAGAATCTGATTCATTCGGGAATAGTTAAGAAAACACACACACACACACACACACTGCTCTGTTGGAGGTTGATCAAGATTCAGGTCAAAAAAGAACAAAACATGAAACACAAGATGGAGGAAAATAAAATAATTAAAAATAATTTTGTCATTTTAAAAAATCAGCCTTTATTCAAATGTTAATGCGCTGTTTTTATTTCATGAAATTCAAAAACTGAAAAAGAACTCAGCAGTAATTGTGGCATGAGTAAACAGGCACACTGCTAAGTCAGTGTGTGGTAATGGTACCTCTTTCAGAAACAGAAAATACTGCAGCAGCCTTTCTCGACCAAGTTTAATTGTACTATCAATACTGGAACGAATGAACTTATACTTTTAAAAATCTCTATTGATCCAGAGGCTTTTTCTGAAATTGACACAACAAACAAACATGTTTTTTGTTTCTTGCATCCACCACACAGGATCTAACATAGATATGATGTATTGTATTATTCATCCTATTTTCAAGCTGAATGTTTTAATTAGCAAATTTCATTTAAGCAAAAGGGATACTTATTAATTTACAGACCAGTGTAACTGTACCAGGCCTAACAACAAACTGCAAACCAACATTAACACAAACACTGGACATCAGTGGCTCTGTCCTCCTCCAACCACTGCCACATGACGAGTCATACTTCAGCTCTGTGAAGGACGATACAGATCAGTCTGAATGTTTTCTCCGACAGCAACAGGATGCATTTGTGGATCTGTACACCAGAGGGAGTTGGCCAGGACCTTTTCCTATTTTTTTTTCCCTCTGTCATGTTGACATTTCTGTAAATGTTGGCTACAGTACCAAACATTAGACTGTAATCAAAGTTCAGCATGGATTAACCTGTTCTGATCGATCTGTTCTTCAAAACAAACCTGCTAGTCACAACCTAACTGTGTGCATGCTTTACTTTGGCGATTGGAAGAACCTTTGCGTTTGGAAGAAGGAACGTTTTTTTCGTGCTGAATTTAAATCACACAGTGGGTGGCGTGAAGGTGGTTGTGTAAATGTATCACTATCCTAAAATGACCCTTAGTGTTAACTGGTGGAAAAGCAAAGAGACACCCGTTGTACGCCACATTTAACAGCCAGACCACGATTTCATGAACCTGTGTATGTTTCTGTCTTTAAAAACAACGCATGGAGGCTGCTGTCAGCCAATCAGTCAATCAATCAACCAGTGAATCAATTACTCAATCAGTCGATCTTTATTTTTAATTCTGTCAAACTCTCTGGTTACCAGTGAAGTCTGTACATATAAATGAAGGTCATGATAAATGAAGGTATGATAGAGGTAGACATGAATCATTATATTTGAATTATTTTTTAATACCTAGGAATCCAAACTTTGCTTTTATGGATGGATTCTTAATTTATAACACATAAGATACAGCTTTATATATATATATATATATATATATATATATATATATATATATATATATATAAACATTAAACTCTCTGGTTACCAGTGAATTTGTACATATCAGCAGGTCTTTGATTCTTTGCAGGAGCAGTTTTCTACTTTGTGCTTGTGTCTCCATCTGCTGGACAGCTGAAGTCCTCATACTGATGCAGGATAAAGATGTCTTTATTATGTTAATTAAGATAATGTAGGGTACACAATCTGATTTTGCAATGCCAGTCTTAAATACTGCATAACACACATGAACATTACGCTATTTATTTACCTAGAAGCCACAGCACATGATGACATTGTTAACTTTGTCACATTTGAAGAAGCCATCTACTTTAAGTTTGATTAGTTCATAGTTTATTTCTGTGGTTTCCAGTCATTTTGTCTGAACCATATCTAAATTCCTATACAATAACAACACCTTTTGTCTCTGGAGGGTTTGTATTTAGGCCAAAATCAGGGGGGCCTGGCTCCACCTATCATGAAGGCCTGCAATTAGTCAACAGGTTGAATTACAAACTTAAAGGAAAAGACCAAAATGTATTTGATGTATTCACACGTACTGTCACGTATCGCTTAAAGACTATCGCTTAAAGACTAAGGTAATTTGTCAAAGGTACAGCTGCCAATATTAAATAGTGGTTTACACAGAGTGGGTAGTGAGATGCAGCAGAAAGGCAGGTGCCAAGAAAGCAAAAGCACATTTAATATTAGTGTTCAGAACACTGTACAGAATTTCACCAAAATTATAATCCAGCATGTTTATTTAAAAACTTTATTTTTCATTCAAGTAATTAAGTTACTAATTTCTAAAAACATGCTCTGCCTATATCACTTTGACATGGACAGTTTGGTTTAGTGTGCTGCTTCATTCATATACAGAATTTATTGTAGCAGCAGTACAACAGGATAACACCTGAGAAAGTCACCATGATGCTCAGTCTAGAAGAGGGTCTGGTCTCTGGTTCTGGTACCTCTCTGGTCCGGAAAGGTTGAATCACCCGCTCCCACTGGGTGAGAATAGCCTGACGGGCACCGACCCACTGGCCTGGTCCAGTCAGACGGTACTGATAAGAAGTACAGGGACCCAGCCAAACCCGCAGTGCCAGTCTGGGGTCCTTCATCAAGAGCCACAGTATGTTTGGTCGAGCCCCTACCTGCTCTGCCAGAGAGTCCAGGTAAGGGATGTAGTCCACCTGGTAGGGGTAACGCTCAGAGCAGGCAAAACTAAAAGAGGGAAACAAAACAAAAATAATTAAAAACAAAAATAAGTTACAAGCGAAAGTCCTTCTCCATATTTTCCCCAAACTTCTCCCACACCTGAGTTTTTGCTTCCACAACCACAGAAGCTGGAGCACTTCGGGCCTATGCCAGATGTTCCTAGTGTACCCTCACTATTCATTTGGGTTTGCCGGGTCTGTTTGCCTTCCCCATTATCTGATCCAACTCACCACCAGATGGTGATGGTTGCCAGCTCTGCCTCTCTCTTCAACCAAGTGTCCAAGACTTATGACTGTTAATCTGATGATACAACCACAAAGTCAATCATCGGTTTTTGGCTCAAGGTTTTCTGGTACCAAGTACACTTATGAGCCACCTTATGCTTGAACATTATGTTTGTTATGGCCAACCTGTGACTAGCACTAAAGTCCAATAACAAAGCCCTGAGCAGGTTCAGATCAAGGAAGCATTCCTTTCGATCATGCCCCACCAGGTCTCCCCATCACTGCCCACCAGCAGAAGTATGGAGTCCCCAGTTGACACTGCCCAGAGACTCCAAAACGTCTAGAGCCTTACTCTCAGCAATTTGTAGTCACAGGGAGGCCACCCTCTCATTCCCCAACACAGCAGCACTCAACCAGGGTCTTGTTAGTACCCCCACTCCCAACTGGTGCCTCTCACCTTGAGTGACTCTGGTAGAGGAGAGAGTCAAGCCCCTGTGCTGTGTGTAGAGGTGAACCCAACTGTATTTAGCTGGTACTGCTCTACGTCCCTCACCAGCTCAGACTCATTGCCCACCAGAGTGTTGACATTCAATGTCCCTAGAGCCAGTCTATGCCACCAGGTGTTGGGACATCTGGATCCCTACTATTGTTCTGGTTGAGGTACCACAATCACAAATGTGTATTTCATCAGCGTCTTTTAATGGCTCTTAGTCTGGCTCCGGACCAATTTGTCTTGGGAGACCCTACCTAGGTTCAGGGGAGCACCCAAACCCTTCCACTACAGTATGGCAGCGATTCGTGGAGGTAAGGTGATGAAAAACTAATTTTTTTTACAGCGAGAACAGTGGCCACTTATGTTTTCACTGTCCTGTGAGTATAACACATGACTTTATTCAAAAGAAAATATTACACCAAAAATGATGTGTTTGGATTCTGTTCTGTTCAGTTATTTCCTACCTCTGGTGCATTGTTTTGATGTCTTTCTGAATTTCCTTTATCATTCTCTCTTCTGAGGGGAGAGTTGATAACCCTAAGTGGGGAAAAAAACAGTCAAATTAAAATAAACAAAACCCAGAGGAAGTGAAGTGCACCTCTTTGTAATTATAATGGATAGTACAATAACTCATTTTTGGGATGGGACAGCTACAGTATGGGATCAAAAGGAGGTTCATTATGAATTTCCTATTATCATAAAGGTCTGTCACAGCTGTTATTTCTCTGTCATCTGAGCTTCAGTTGTCAGTGGAGACCCTCACCTTAATACCACAATAAAAATTAAAGGATCCAGTGTATTGATTGATGCCTGTCCCATCAAAGTAAGGTACTGTAGTCTCTTAAACTGTCTCCACACTTGTCATGCCTTACCTTTAAAAACTCTTGTAGCCCAGCGTGCCTGCATCTCAGCCAGTGGGTTGACCGCCCCAAAGCTGTAAACAAAGCCCACCACTGCCAGCGTTGGCTGAGTGAGTGCAGGAGGGAACACATGTTTGTAGAGAAGCAGCCTGTAGCCACTTTTAGCCTGCAGAGCTGAGGGCAGGAAAGGGAAGCTGTAGTTGTAGCCTGTGGCAAACACCACCACATCCACCTGTATGACATAAATGCATGTAAGGATTTGATGACTGTGAACATATTAATACCCTGTGATTATATCATTGTCTATAACCAAATAAGAGACTTTAAACCATGAACATGATTTGTAGAAATAGAAGAAAAAATAGATCCTGTCTTATCACATTTTTTCAACATTATCTGACAAGGATCATGTACATATGTTGAATCCAGAGTTTTAGAAATATATCAATACACACATTGTTTATGACGCTCCCATCAGTGAAGACCACACTGGACCCACAGAACTCCTTCACATTTGGTTTCACCTGAACACGACCTGAGATGATCCGAGCTGGCAGGTCATCATTCACGACAGGGATCTGTGCAAACAACCTGCCACAAGAAGAAACCACTGACATGACAAACTTTACATTTTAAGGCTGTACCAGCCCATTCAAAATGGAGGATGAGACCAAATGGCTCCTTTTGTTCTATAGACAAAGGAGAGCCATTGAACTCAGTTTCCCAGCAACCTTCACCTTTTCACACCTAAGTGTGAAGCCTCCAACTCCAGTTGCAATAAATCACTGCATGGACTGCATGGCCATACAAAAGGAGAAGCCACCTTTTCCTCTCTGGCAGTTGGGCAGTCTCTAGAGTTATTTTCAGTCTCTTTAAGAGTCTTCTAAAGAGAAGTCTCTCTGTCTTCTCAGCCAGCTCCTCAATGAGGAGTTAAGCTCTGCTCTTCTCGCTTCTGCTTCTGACCTCCATGAGGCCTTCCTGAGGCATAGGCCTGCACTGCACTGAACTTTGGTAGCGACACGAGGGCCTACCAAAAAGAGATTTATAATCAAACACCAACAAGTACGACACAAGGTCTGCCAGCTGGGCTCACCAAGAGAAAGGAACCACACCACAGCATTGAGGAGAGTTAGCCTCAACCAGCTAACTCTGCAAGGAGAACAAAGGACAAAGACCACACAGCCAGGACAACTGCACTTTACTGGACTTCATCAGCACAACAGGACTTTGTGAGCAGCACACCAAAAGCATCTTCTTTCCCCCCCTGGACTTGGTAACGTAACTGGGCCTAGTTTATATTACCTTCCCTAGCACAGCTTGGCTAAACATAAGACTTTCAACTTTGCCAGTATATGCATTGATTTAGTTCAACGTAGTGCTTGTGCACTGTTGCACAGGTTGTTAGCATTGACACACATGTAGGTACACCTCACTGTCTTGCATGCAACTGCTAACCTCCCCCTTTCTGTGACACCTTCCACCTTTCCCTTAGACAAAGGAATACTCCTTTGTCAACCTCCCCCACAGGACATGTGGTCGGCCATCTTTGGTTCCGCCATCTTGCTTACAGGTCCTTTGTTTTAAGCCATGCGGCTCAAGACGAAAAACTAACTTAAGTCAGCCATCTTGTCATGTTTCTCACACACACGCACATGTACATAGTGTTTGTAGATTAGGTTACAGTTTGTCTTCTGTCATTTCATTTAGAATTTGTTCAATTAAACATGTTTGAACACTGAATAGTTTGCTGGTCTTTTTAATGTTGCACAAAAGTGAATATTACCAACCTCTGTGCTGCAGAACTCCAGATCCTTCAACTAACTATTGATATGGTAATTTTGGTTGTTGTTGTAACCTAGTTATTAAGGTTCCAAATTAATAATTAGCATATTGCATGAGAGTGATTTAATGAATTGGCGCCCTGAGGTGGATTTAAGGCAAATTAAATCCTATTTATTTATATAATAATTAGTTAATTTTAATATTTTTACTAATTTAACAACCAATAACACGTAGTTGACCCCAACAACCATTAGCAAAATCATCAGCGTATCATTTGTTCTGTCAACGCTCAATCATATTGTGAGGTGTAAAGAAATTACAGCTTGAGGCACTGGATGTAAATTTCATGTTATGCACCTCATGAAATAAAGATGTTCATGTACAGTATCATGTTACCCATGTTTTGGTTTCAGGCCATATAATTTGTGGTCGAACGCTTCGTTCAGATTCTTCTCCAACATCCTGTTGATCCATGAGCTGAAGACTTTGTTTATCATCAAATGCATTCGAGAAGTTCCAAAAAGGTCAGCTGGAAATCCTCTCTGTCCTACACGGCTGACAACCCAGGCTCCGCTCCTGGTGCTCAGGTACACCTGTGGATCAGGCCAGACCAGAGAGGAAATATCATCTTTTACACTTTCAACAATACAGATTGTTTGATGATACGGTCAAAGGTAACATTATTTTGATAACAGCACTGCTCTATTTGAAATAGACCCAAAAGCTAAAAAAAGGTAATTCTGTACCTTCTCAGCAACTCTACTGATATCCACAGCAATATCGCCTCCAGAATTTCCAATCCCAATAACCACCACTCTCTTCCCCTCCATCCCATCAGCATTGCGATATTCCCAGCTGTGGAAGTATCTGCCTTCAAAGCTCTCAATACCTGAAATGGAATAAGAAAAAAGATGGTGTATCATAGCTGCATGGAGCAGCAAATAGATACAATACAACACAATATACAGTATGATTTCTGGTACCTGTGAAGTCGCTGAGTGGCAGGTGAGGTTGGGTGAAGTGTCCGGTACAAACCATCACTGCGTCAAAAACATGAGTCTCCCTCTGACCCTCTCTTTCTGTCTCCACCTCCCACTGGCCTGTCACAGCAAAGTCTGGAGTCTGCCTCACACTGAGCACAGTAGTCTGAGACACACAGACACACATGCACGCACAGTGCTGAATATACTACACTGTATTTAATATGCGTATGGCATGGTATTTATATTGTACTCCTGAAAACTGAAATTTGAGCTCTATTCCTATATACACATATACAGTCGAGGATTATAATCATATATTCCCACAAAAGTTGCAGTTTACAGTTGTCATTAATTGAAAAATACAGACCTATGTTAGGGTTCACATGTTTTCCTTATGAAGATTAACTTTTAATATTGTCATTAAACAAACTTTTAGAATTTCACTGTATTGTTTGTGCTAGATATTTAATCTTTCATTTTTGCAATAACAAATCTAATTCACAATCATTTCCACACCATGAGTCAAAGTCCCGAAAAGCTTGTGTTACATTATTGAATATATTTCTCCTCTCTGCTACATAGAGACAAAGTAGCTGCATTCATACTGTTGATGTTATAAACAAACCTGAAGACCACTAACCTGGAAGTGTATGTGCTGCAGCAGATTGAACGCCTTGGCATACAGGCGCAGATACAGCAGCACCTCAGAGTGGTGCATGTTGTTGGGGAGCTCCGCAGGAGGAGGGAAGTCACTGAAAGACATCATCTCTTTGGAGCTGTTAATGACCACCGACTGATAGATGTTGGCTTGTACAGGGTCTGGCTTCTCCTAACGACGACATGATAGACATAAATTTCACTTCTCTGCCTCGCCTGTTATCAAACTGTCACACATATAATACAGTATGATTTATCCATTAACATTTCCCAAACTTCAGAGGACCTTTAAAATACAGGATCATTGTGAGGCCTGCTGATGGACACAGTTAAAGCATGTAGATACATTACACTGATCAACAAAAGCTAAAGTGGGAATCTAATTACTTACTAAGTACCAGATCATATTGTTTTTTAATTGGAGAAGTCTGTCATTAAAAGTGTGTAATTTTGTGTCTATTTTATCAGTGAGTTTACAACCAATCCAAGGTTAGCATTTCCTTATTTAAATAATAAACTAAAGGTCAACAGTTATTTTGGCTTTTGCAGGAGAAAAAAGTTCTGAAAAACAGAGGGATATTTGGTGACAATCCTCAGTTACAGCACATGATACAGATGAATATGACTCTATAACAAACAAGTGCTTTCCCTTACCTTAAATCTCCATAGACCTCCAATGTCATGGCTGCTGTCAAAGCAGGTTGGATTCAGACCTTCATCCAAACAGGCCTTGATGCTGGTTAGACCTGAAGGACCCGCACCAATCACTGCCACCCTCTGAACCATATTGGACAGGAAGCTCAGCTAACAGCGATGGAAACTCTGCTCTGAGATAGAGGCTAGGCCAGGAGTAAGCAGAAAGGTGTAGGAGGAAATGATGGTGTTGTTATGTAGCGTGACATGAAGCAGCGATGAGATGAGTGCGTGACTGTCACACTCTTCACACCCCATTGTTTTTGAGTCATTTGCACAAAAGTGTGGCTTTTCAAAGACGATTGAGTCAATCAAGATAATTATGTCAATTTCATTCTGACAGATGAGTAATAATCAAGATTTAAAGTTTCATCTTATACAAAGCATTGGCAGCATCTGTTCCCTTTCTTCAGTTATACTTCAAAAACCTATAAAGCCAGATTTATCTGAGCTGCTGCTCTTGTCTTTGATGACAAGAGAAAAAATTATGGATGAGATTAAAGCTGAACAGACCTCATTCACAGCAGACAGTCTGACGAGTCAACACAGGTGTATGTAATGTCATTATCTGCTGTACTGCACTCACTGTGGGATGGAGCCATAGTTAATATTATTAGTTCCACCTGTGATTTTCCTGCAATACCCTATCAAAATGTCTGCTGTGAAAAAGTCAGAGAATCTGATTCATTTGGAAATAGTTAAGAAAAACACACACACACACACTGCTCTGTTGGAGGTTGATCAAGATTCAGGTCAAAAAAGAACAAAACATGAAACACAAGATGGAAGAAAAATAAAATAATTAAAAATAATTTTGTCATTTTAGAAAATCAGCCTTTATTCAAATGTTAATGCACTGTTTTTATTTCATGAAATTCAAAAACTGAAAAAGAACTCAGCAGTAATTGTGGCATGAGTAAACAGGCACACTGCTAAGTCAGTGTGTGGTAATGGTACCTCTTTCAGAAACAGAAAATACTGCAGCAGCCTTTCTCGACCAAGTTTAATTGTACTATCTATCTATCTGTACTGGAACGAATGAACTTATACTTTTAAAAATCTCTATTGATCCAGAGGCTTTTTCTGAAATTGACACAACAAACAAACATGTTTTTCGTCTCTTGCATCCACCACACAGGATCTAACATAGATATGATGTATTGTATTATTCATCCTATTTTCAAGCTGAATGTTTTAATTAGCAAATTTCATTTAAGCAAAAAGGAAACTTATTAATTTACAGACCAGTGTAACTGTACCAGGCCTAACAACAAACTGCAAACCACATTAACACAAACACTGGACATCAGGCTTACCGCTTCTTCATAGGGATGGAGGAATACTGGACTGCTCCACTCTTCAAACAGACCTGTTCAACTACTCAGTCATGTTTTAACATGCTGACAGTGCCAGTAGATGATTAACCAACTGCAGACCAAGTGAATAAATGTATTTTATCTCCTGTTACTATGTTACTATGGTGTCTTTGAAGTAAATGCAATGCAATATAATTATAGATTCATGTTCATACAGATACAGAAGTAACTTGAGACACATGACATCTGACAGAGAGGCACCTATGACCAGACTATCACACAATTCATAGAAAAAGACATGAATGTATTCCCAGAACTGCACCTGAGGTAAAAGTACAATCACTGAGAATTATGACCTGAACTGCCATCCTCTCTTCAGCCGCCCCAACATTTGTGATAAGAAGCAGATATAGAACTCTTCACACACTCTACACATTTCTGGGTGAGCTGTTGAAAGGAGATGAAAGGAAAAAGGCCAAAATGTAAACCACAAAACCAAACTGGTGTTTTATTTGAAACATTTTACAGAGTTTAATCAGTGTGAAAATATTCTTTGTCAGTGGCTCAGCCCTCCTCCAACCACTGCCACATGACGAGTCATACTTCAGATCTGTGATGGACGATACAGATCAGTCTGAATAATGTTTTCTCTGATAGGAACAGGATGCATTTGTGGATCTGTACACAGGCAGTTGGCCAGGACCAATGTCTTTCTCCTGGTGAAAAAATATGGATGTTGAAAAGATACATCTTACGTCTTCCATGCTGAAACAACTTTGATCCTTGTTAGTTGGTCGATGTCTGGGTGGAAAAAGTGGAAAAACACAATGACTGCACATTTAAGAGAAACTGTCGTCTTTCCCTCAAGTCATTGTCATGATGTAAAATTAAGTTCATATGAACTTCTGGTGAGCTAATAAAGAGAGAGAGAGAGAGATGACCAGGTAAAAATCATTTAGCCTCTTAGCCATAAACATCATCATCTGGATAATGAATTTTCCAGTAATTTCCACAAAACCCATCACCGACTTGCTGAAGATACAGGATGGTGTGATTTTACAGATATTTGACACCAGTATGTGGACTTTGTGTGTTACTCTCCTAGTTTGGCCATTTAAGAAGCAGTTTCTTCAAATGCTGTTTGTTTTACTTCTAGTGTCTGAGTGAAAGTCATTTCTGTCATTATTTCCTGTCTGATCACACCCAATCAAAATCACACTGTGGGTTTAAACAAAGCATTTCCTCCTTGTTTTCTATATCTTTGATACAATCTATAGTTATTTCCCCATCAAGTAAATATTGATCTTCCTCTTTCAGTTTAGGTCACCTTTGATTCTTCAACTAGAAAGTCACATTCTGGTTTTTCATACTTCACTTTAATTAATAAAGATAACAATTAAAAAATTGTCCAGGACCAGTGCTTCTATTACATTATCATTGGTCATCACCTTAATTATGTTTTTTTCTTGATCTTTGTTGTTTAAGGCAGAAGTAAGATGTACTCTTTTTTCATTGGCGGTGGGTCATCATTTGGAGTGAAAAAAATTCAAAATTTCAGCTCCAACTTTTTCACCTCAAAGTCACTCAGGGACATGTCTTATGCCATTTGGAGTGGATTTGGACAGGTTTTTGGAGAATTCTTTGAAAAAATTGTCACCACTGTTTTTGCTGACTGCGACAGGCATTTGAAATGTCAAAATTCCAGGTCCAAATTTTTCACCTCAGGGCCCTGAGTGAGTTTAAGATGAAAAATTTGGAAATGTAGATATTTTTTCCACTCCAAACGATGACCCGCTGCCTGTTGCAGTCACCAAAAATGGTGGTGATAACTTTTTCACAGAATTTTCCAAAAACCTGCTCCAAATCCACTCCAAATGGCATAAAACATGCCTGAGTGACTCTGAGGTGAAAAACTTGTATCATTAATATCATATCACAGCATTATATGGAAACTCTGCTTCCTCTGCTCGCTGTTAAGAGTAGTCCCTGAATCCCTCAGGTCCTATTTCTTCTGCTATGTATTATGCAGCCAGGCCTCAATTACTTATTAGCCAGTGACAAGGGACAGCAACACATAAATGAATCAAAAATGCATCAGTGTTGTTTTTTATTTGCTATTTTGGGGGCAGAATAATCCCAAGTGCAGAAATCAAAGTAATTCTAGTGATGTAACGCAAAACTGTATATATCCCTATATGTACTTGTGTAGGATAGCAACAGCTATAGAAATACAGTATAATAGTGCTAGTCAACCCTGTCTTTTGTGTATGACCACAAGTTCCTGAAATACACTTTGGAAATAATCTTTTTGCATGTCTGATCCATCCCTGGCAGTCCTCTAAAGAGGTTTGGACATCCAGCATTGGGCATCTGATCATAAACATTCAACCTTCGTAGGAAAAGAATTTCTCTCCTGTTTGGTTAAGAAATACAGAGTAAAGTTGAAGGAAAAGTGACACTATCCTGGGATGAGCTGCAAACTACCCAGTAAGATAACAGTAGATAAAACTAGATCATCCCAAACAATTACGAAATGCTATGGATTCTACCTCACTTACCCTCCTTTCCTCACCTGACACAAGTCTTTCATTAAGGTCATCAAGTTTGTCTTGGTGGTGGCTGAGTCTGGGTGAGAAAACCGTACATGAAGTTTGAAAGATGGTCACTGGATACATTTTGTGTCAAAGCTATGAAGTGATCCAGTTTGTCCACACTTTTGAAAAAGTGAGCTCTGTATTGAGAAACGTATTACTGGTTGTAAAACACTTGAACACTGTGCAATTTAATCTGACCATTGCAAATGACACACCTTTCAGAGGAGCACAAAATCACTTTATAGTTTTATAACCTCACATTATTACATATAAAGCATAGTACAGTAAATGACTTTGTACAGTTTCCAGACCTTTTTTTAAAAATAGATAATTTAAACATATATCTATTTACTAGAGTGGATCTATAAATGTATATTCATACATTCTACACCATGTTCTTGTGGTCAAAGCAACAAAATGTAATTTTGCTGAGCAACAGTAGGTTCTGCCGCCACAAGTGGTAATTAATTCTGTTGGGCTCCCAAGTGGTTTTCATGTAGAGAAAACAAATAGCTAAGTGAAGCTCTGACTGCATAGTTCCACCCACTGAAGTGAAACATGAGCTGGAAGTGTTGCTCCTTTAACAAACACGCCAAACTCTGCCTTAGAAATTTTGACATTTCCTCACTGGAAACCAGGAGGTGAACGTTGTTTTTGACTGATCTACAGTTTGGCATTACTCTTGAAATTGCTGGGACTGATTCTGGCAGTTTAAGCTGATGATCAATCAGTCAGCAGGAGACCGTACCTGCTCACCAAAGATACACAGAGCATGAACAGGTGTTCAGGGCACACAGTGGAAATCAAAGAGGCTACATTTACCATTTTCCCCATAAAAAAATCAGAGTACCATCAAAATGATTGCACAGCTGTCATTTTAAGGCAAAAATAATTATATAATGTTGCTTTAACCAGTGAACCAGGTGTCCCTAATAAAAATCATGCTCCTGTCCAGAAACTGAGCTGCACCCTGCAGCGCTGGAATGAGCTTATTTTTATACAGAAGCACCACCATTATCACACTTCCTCCAAATGTGAGCAGCCAGGGGGATAACAGGATGGACGGCCTGGTCTCTGGTTCTGGTACTTCCCTTGTTCTGAAAGGCTGAGCTACTCGTGTCCACTGTGTGAGGATAGCATGTCGGGCTCCAGCCCATTGCCCAGGTCCAGTGAGACGATACTGATATGGAGTGCAGGGACCAAAGAAGATCTTCACCCAGAGCACAGGATCTCTCAGAAGTAGTATCAGGAGGTTTGGTCGAACTCCTACCTGTAAATGGAAGTCATTGTGTCCTTTATATGTGTATGGTAATACAGTTTTATATAAAGCTGAACTGAACTGACCTCCTTGGCCATGAAATCCAGGTAGGAAATGTAATCTACTTGGAGAGCAGCCTGTCGTGGGCAGAGATAGCTGAGAGAGCAAAGGAAAGGAGAGGATTCATTTATATGACAACAACACACGCTTTGAGTTGAACTTTGATCTGTCTGGGGAGATGATGTCTACCTTTTCATGTTTCTCTTTCTCTCAGACTCAATGACCTCCAGCATTTTCTCCTCTGATGGAAGACAGCTCACTCCTTGAAGGTAAACAGCACAGACTGACACATCCATCTCCTTAAATCCTGTGTGTGTGTGTGTGTGTGTGTGAGAGAGTGTTAAGTGTTTACCTGAAAAGACCTTAACAGCCCACCGTGCCTGCATTTCTACTATGGGCATGATTGGTCCTTTTGTTTGGAAAAGTCCCATGATGGCCAGTGTGGGGTGTTGAAGAGAAGGAGGAAACAGTCTCCTGAAATTTAAAACAAAATTGTAGTGATCCTTAAAAATTAGAATATATCAATAACAGGTGACAGACCTGACATAATTAATGATGCTCTTTAGAGAAGAAAAGAAAAGCAGTTTACAATTTAAGATGTCAGACGTTCATTTAGTTCATATAATCCAATAAGTAATTATATTTGGTTATCAAACATTTAATCCTGTTTACTAAAAACTTTAAAGAAGTGTAATTTAAAGATGTCAAGAAATTAATGTAATTTTGTATAAAATCAATGGATAATTTACATAATGTATACATTTATTCATCAAGGTTTTGCATATAGGCTGTCCATGGTAAAACATAATAAAACATATAATAAAAGTAAATAAAAAGTATATAATAAAAGTTCTGTCTATACATCAGTCTATCTGTGTACTTACTTGTACAATGTAAACTCTCCATGAGGCCCCTCAGACAGAGCTGAAGGCAGGAAAGGGAAGGTTGCCTTATAACCTGTACAGAAGACCACAGCATCAATGTTCTCCTCCACTGTGCCATCTTCAAATACAACTCCTGAATCCATAAACCCTCTCAGGTTGGGCCTCAACACTAGCGCTCCCTGAAGGATTCGGCCAGGGAGATCATCGTTGATCAAAGGCCTTCGGTCCAAAAGTCTGGGAAAATGATGGAGGGTGTGGATGGAGGGGGTGAAAATTGCTGTTTTGTATTAGCTAATTACATCTGCACAGACAAGGCTGTGCTGGGACTGACAGCAGTCTGGGAGTACACTACACAGAGACTCACACTGAGAAGAATCCAGAGTACAACTCATGGCTATGCTACAACTGTGATTTATATGGCAAAAATATGAATTGAGGCTTTAAAGACAAATCAAATATCAGAACAAGTGAAACAAACACTGAGGACTCATGAGGCAGAGAGGAGCCAACAACATCCAGGGGAGAATGTGTCACCTGTGACTGGGCTTGAGGCCGTACAGTCTGTGGTCATATTTGTGGTTCAGTGCTCTTTCTGCTGCCCAGTTGACCAGGGTCTTGGGAAGAAGCAGTGTGAGGATGTTGTTGACCCTTGTGATAGCTGTCATGTCCAGAGGAAGACCACTGGTAGACATCCTGCTAATCACCCAGGCCCCCTTTCGTGTGCTGAGAAATGTCTGTCAGAGAGAATAAGAGGACTAGGTGGTCACTGTTGCCAGGAAGCATTGGAGACAAGGCTTTTCAACTCTTTTTCTGTCTTACCTTCTTTGCAGATCTACTAATCTCCACAGCAATATCTCCCCCAGAGTTGCCAATGCCAACCACTACCACCCTCTTTCCTTGGCAGGCATCTGCGTCTTTATATTCCCAGCTGTGAAAACATCTGCCAGAAAATGTCTCATATCCTGGAGAGATACAGCAAAGGAAAACAACAAAATGGGCTAATGCAAAGTAAATCAGCCCACTTTAATCTTCTATCAAAACCTGTATGACAATATACAGTATGTTTGACAGAACTGTTAGTGATGTCTATTTGTCTACTGACCTGGAAAGTCTGACAGGGGTAAGGCTGGTTGGGTGTAGTGACCTGAACACACCAGAACTGCATCAAAGACGTGCCTCTCTTCCTCTCCATCCCTGTTTATGGTCACTACGTCCCACTGACCAGACAGCGAGAAATCCGGTCTTTGTGTAACACTCCTCACAGTAGTCTGTATCATGAGTGTGCACATTGAAACACATTAAGATTTTCAACTTCACATATTAATATGTAGAAACTTGTGATAATATAGAGTCACTTGCAGCATGGCAAAACAGGAGTAACCTGAAAGTTAATGTATCTAAGCAAGTGAAAGTGCTCAGCATAGAGCCTGAAGTACTGCAGGAGCTCAGAGTTGTGCATGTAGTTTGGATAGTCAGCTGGCATGGGAAAGTCACTGAAACACATCATCTCTTTTGAGGTGTTGACCACCAAGGAGCGATAGATGCTGGATCGCTCTGGTTCAGGTGACTCCTGCAGACATATGTAAAACAAGACAGTGCTGATGAGAGATATTTTTCATAAATTCTTTTCTCATAAATACAAGACCAAACAACATGAAGAATATATGGGATGCTCTTAAAGCTGTGTCCTCACTCACCTTAAATCTCCACAGGCCGCCAATGTCATCACTACTTTCAAAGCAGACAGGCTCCAGCCCCTCATCAACACAGATCTTGATACAGGCCAGACCTGAACTGCCCGCTCCAACCACTGCCACACGTCGAACCATTACTGAACACTTGGGAAGGATATAATGTATCAGAAAGTATTTACAGCCATGCTAACAGCTCTTTGAGACTGTACTTAGGCACAGTGATGCTTTGAGTTAAATACCAACATCACCATGCTGTATTTACCAGGTTCATCATATTACTTTTGTTGGTTAGCAGTGTAATATTTACTAATTAGCACTAATCACAAAGTACAGCTGAGGGTGATGGGAATGGGATTACTTTTTATGGTATTTGGTCGTAAATCAAGGCATTAAACTTTCATTTTGACCTTATGGTAATGCTACACAAAAAGTCATGTCTGTTTAAAATGTTGTGCCAACCCATCCAATAGTTTTGGAGATATTTATGTCTGGACCAAAGTCCAATTGACCAACAAACCATTGGCCATCCAAAGCGCCATGTTGCTAGAATAGCTTAAAAAACAAAAAAGGAACTACCAGACATGACACACACACGAGTTCTGCATGAATGCTAAATACACCTTAGCACAGAGAAAAAAAATGTATGCAGTTGTTTTTAAAGCAGTTTTTAAGCAAGTAACTCACATCATTAACTATTTCAAAAATCATAAACATGTGTCTGAAATTTTGAGGAAGTAAATCAGTTAACAGGTAGAGAATCTGTGTGCCATGTAAAAAGACCCATTTTTGGTAAAGGTATAATCAGCAGGACACCACTGACACAAAAACAGGTCTCTTCATTGTTGAATAACAATGTTGTTGTTGACAATATTGTTGTTACTGTTGAAGTCTGACTGACAAGTTAGCTGCTCTCGCCTTCTCCAACAAGCAGACTGCAAACTCACAAGAAGTGACCTGTTGCTTATCAACTCAACAGTTAAACAGTACTGTGGGGAGAGACTTTAACCCTGTTTGATGGAGAGGTAATATCTTCAAATGTTCTAAATGCTGTAGTGTGCAGAACACGTGACACTGAAGGGAAGTGAACAAGAAGGCTACACCTTTAACATGTATACATGTCTATCCATCATGAAAAATAAACAACTTAAACTAGCTTTGTGCATGCAGCTGCATAATAGAACTTAGTAAACCTAAAGATGCAGTCCACAAGTACAGGATCAGGTAGCCTGAGTATATGAAATGAACCCAGCTATCACTCTTCACACTGATCTCGATACAGATGGTCTTGTCAAATGATAACTCAGTCTGAGTTATTCAATTTTTCCTGATTTTCTAAAAACACTGCAATAAACTATTCATGTTTCAACAGTTATTACTTTAGATACACCGTGTATTAAATTATAATAATATAAACAATACAGTACAATACCATTAATGTATAGTAAAACAGACTGCTTTACTACTTTATGATAGCGTTGTGAATCTCCTCTTAGTGTGAACGACTGAAAATGACGTCCACGTTAATAGGAGCAGATGTCACCAACATGGTGGCCCTGGACCTGCAGCTGATTCACTCCCTGTGTCTGTTTCTCAAACTGAACACCTGGTTGCTTCATTTATCAGCAAGCTACCATTTTACTAATACTGGCTAACTAGCCAAGTGACATACAAATATTAAACAAGTCTGACACACTCTTACCAAGCTGTGTTCACAAGAACTGTATATCAGCTGCTTTCCTCGTGAAAGTTTTCTTTCTTTTCTCTTTTGTAGCCGACTTTTACGTTCTGTGGATAATACGATAATACTTCAGGTATGAGTTTACCTGAAGTTCTTTTCCTCAGAATCAGTAACCTATTCCGGATACACATCTATCCACCACCATTTACACTGTTGAAGGGGGAGGGGGACGGTCCAGACAAGCTCTAACATGTTTTAGACCAAATACAAAAAAAATAGTCCGTCAAACAATTGATTCCAATAGAGTGTAATAATCGTGTTATTAATGTAAAACTACTCGAACTCGCTGATAAAATAACGCTTTAATTACAGGATTTGTGTGGGTCCTCCCCCGTGTTGGGGAATTGGTAACTTAGTTCCACTATGTCCCCCTGCGTGCCTGCCCATATAAAATGCCACCTAGTGGCCAGATAATTCATATCTTGATGGACACATCCTAATAGCTGACTAATCAAAAGTCAGTTATTAGGATCTGTTTCTTGCATCCCTCCTTCCTGTTGCGTAGTGTTTGACTGTGGTGACAATCTTGTGCTGATGTTGGCAGCCCTGTATCAAATGCTCACATGTTCATGTCTGCGTCATTTTTGAAGAAAGCAACTGTTTAAACTGCAATTTAAAATGAACAAGAGATTAATGTGTGTTTCAGAATTTCCAAAACTATGACACCAAACAGGAGTAAGCATCTACAGCCAAGCTAGTAGCTCTCTGAAGATGGTGCCTGCCATCTCCATTTGGTATGTACAGCTTAGGCTGATGGGAATGTCATTAGTGTGTGGATTTAGTCATAAAGTAATGGACAAATTTTGACCTGACAATGATGATGATTATCACAATTATAAGTCTGTAAGTCTATCTTTAGTCTAACATCTGTTCTTGGTGTCACTTTTAACTCTTTTGAAGCTGTAGTAGTAAAAACCATCTCCATCAGCTTGGGATTTCCCTCAACAGACTCCAACCCCTCTGGCTTGTTTTACTCTATAGACGACTATAGAATTTGACTTTATCTCAGGTCTTGTCACATATACTGACAAAATTCTAACCATGGGTGACTTTAACATTCACCTAAAAAAGACCTGTGTAAAATGTTTCTGGCACTCTGATACTTTTGAGTTCACCCAGTCTGAACAACTCTTGACTTGACTCTTTCCTGTAGGATAGAGGTGTCTAATCTGACTATCACTCCTGTTAGTTCTGTTATGCAACTTTAGCCTGTCCTCCTAACATTGTTTGAAATGCATTTACCACTCGACACATTGGTCCCTCGACTTTGACTGCTCTTGGTGAATGACTACCAGTGGTCCTTGCCCCTTTCACTCCAGTGACAGGCCCTGTTGAAAATTGTACCAGGGACTAAAATACAGCTCTGTGTAGTCTCTGTAATTCAGTTGTACCTCTCACCACCAAAGATAGACAGTCAAAGAGGTCTATGCCCTGGTTCACAGAGGACACATGCTCTGAAACAGACCTGAAAGAAAGTGGAGCATAAATGGCGTAAATCAAAATCAAAAGCTCTGTGTCTCTGTGCCACCAGTGAAACCAGTGTTTACTGAAATATAAGCATGCACTCTTGACTGCTAGATCAGCGTATTTCAAACTTTATCAACAGCAATAAACACAGTCATAGATTTCTTTTGGCTCCTGAGCTCCTTGAATTTTTCTTCAAAATAAATGACATCAGACAAAAAATCAGCTCCTCCTCTCCAGCATCTGCTCCAGCATGTTAACATTTAAAGAAGAATAAAATTTAACACTGTGTCTCTTGAATCATTGTCTAAGCTGGTGTTAGCTTCCTCTCAACCCTCTGCCAGCTAAACTCTCCAAAGATCTCTGGCTAGTTTTGGGACCTGCAGTGCTGAATATTGTGAATTTATCATTGATGGTTGGCACTGTTCCTACTAGCTTTAAGACAGCTGTAGTTAAACCTTTACTTAAGAATCCATCCCTTAATCCTGGGTCTCTAAGTAATTATCAGCCTGGTTTGAACCTTCCATTCTTTTCAAAAATGCCAGAAAGAATAGTTTTTTCACATTATATTTCACCCCCTGGACACATTATTTGTAGTTGGAATACATTTTCACTGCAGTGCTGATGATACTGACTTGTATGTGGCATAAAGGCCAATAGCACTTAATAACAAATCATTGAGTTTATCACTTTTGAACTTACTTTTATGCTGTAGTTTTTTTTTTAGTGCATATGTAGAAAAGTCCTGTTCTAAAAATGCAGAGCTGACAAGATCAACTGGCTAACTTCACATATCACACTTTAACCATTCACTCATTTTCTGCTCATAGAAAATTAAAAAAATACACATAAATTTAAAATATCTTGAGTTTGTCAAGTCACGTTCATATTACAACTCATTTATATGGAAATGTATACACAACACATCACTTAAATATGAACATGAATATTAGTTATCTACAATTAAACATAACAGGAACAAACTGGGATTTCAGTTGCTTTACCTTGTTCCTTGTATATTGGCTGTGTGTGTCTGGAAAGAGATTAAGGCAATCAAGAACAATGACTTTTATACTGAGACAGTGAGCAATGACACAGTCTCATGTTATTTTTTTTTTTTTTTCATCACAGGGATGAGATAATTAAACATGTTCTCCATGGCAATATCATCAATTGGAAAAAAAAGATCCATAACAGCTTTCTACAAATTGTATTATCTGATCTAACTTGTTATTACACAGAATATTGAAATACAGGTGTTTACACTATCACCTGCTGTGTGTGCTTAGCAGCCTATGACCTCCCCCATCAGAGGCATAGCTTTCATCACCTTTGTTAAGTGATGTTAATTGGACTGTTTTATTACTACTGAGTTGTGTCTTCCAAAAAAGCTACGTTTGTGTAGCATGTGTAGTTCATCAGAAGGGTCAAAGAAAAAGTGCATGAGTGGATCAAAGGGAGCAGGTAAGGGAGTGGGAGAGATAATGACAGAGAAAAAAATATCAGTGGCAGAAAAGTAACATGGACAGAGCAGGGCAGACTTTGCCCAGCCTGATGGAAATTTCCACTGTTACCTCTGTCAGAGAAACCAAATTTAAGGTTCAGTGCAGTAAGTATAGTGTTTAAGAGCACAGCATTTAATTCATGTTAGATTGTCATTATTATAGAGGCCATAATTTCATGGTTTCAAAGTAGTATATATAAATAAATGCAAAAATACTTCTCATATTGTTTTAATAATTATTATTTTGTCTAAAAATATTAATAGAATCCTCAAACATTTTTAATGATCTCAGCAAATCTATCAGTATTTATCAAAAGCTGCTGAGTCTAAGTTATCAAATCATTTCACAGTGATTTAAAAATTCTATATATAGCAATATATTAGACTATATATACAATATATTCAGTATTTGTGCTTCATATTCATATCTTGATGGACACATCCTAATAGCTGACTAATCAAAATTTTCATCCATCTCATTAAAAATTTCTAATGGTGTGGTTTTTTTTTTTAAAATCATGTGTATCTTCTACCACAAGATGCTTTTTTTCAGGACTGCCGTGATTGTAGGATGCTTTGCTTGTCTGACATTTGTCTTTGATGATTTAGAGTTGCTGACTGACACAGTCGTCATCAAATAAGTTGTTGAATCAAAATTCAAAATTGCTGAAGCTTGGTAGAGTATCTACTCTGTCTGCTCTGTCTTCTCACTAATTCACGCGAATTTGAATTAAGCATCACATTTTAAAACACTGTTGGTTTAATGTGAAAGTTATAGTGTCTCTTCCTGCCTTTTTGATTCCTTTATTCCCTCTGGCTGAACTTCAGTTGAGGGCAGACTTTGCCCAGCCTGATGGAAATTTCCACTGTTACCTCTGTCAGAGAAACCAAATGTAATCAGTACAGTAGATATAGTGTTTAACAGCACAGCATTTAATTCATGTTAGATTGTCATTATCATAGAGGCCATAATTTCATGGTTTCAAATTAGTATATATAAATAAATGCAAAAAATACTTCTCACATTGTTTTAATAATAATTATTCTGTCTAAAAATATTAATAGAATCCTCAAACATTTTTAATGATCTCAGCAAATCTATCAGTATTTATCAAAAGCTGCTGAGTCTAAGTTATCGAATCATTTCACAGTGGTTTAAAAATTCTATATATAGCAATATCATAGACTATATATACAATATATTCAGTATTTGTTCTCAGCTGGGCTGAAATTATTGTTCCCATTCAGTCCATTGATTACTCAGCATGGAAAAGTTCATGGAAACTTCCAAATGACCCAGTGGACAAAAAGTGCTTTCATCAGCTCAAACTGAGGACACTTTATTAAAGCAACATCTTGTTTTACAGGTTGTGAGGGATAAACAGTTCCAGCTGCAGTTGATTCTTTACCTCACAGTTCCCGGGTTGAGGATCAGAAGGCCTCATTTAATTTCATCAGTCACTGAGAGGACTACATCAGTGTGTTAATATGGAAATGAATGCTGGCAGCTGTATGTAGCAGTATTTACAATTAATGCTTCGACAGACCTTGTCTTATTTGTTTGGCTCAGCCTGCCTTGGACTTTTCCTTTGCAAAGACACAAGTTTTAATAGAGATGGACACAGGAAAACACTTAAATGATACGTTGGTTTATTCAGACTGGAAAAATATTCCACATTCATGGTGACTTTAAGTTAAATATGATGTAAAATACATGTGTTTTTTTTTTCCTCCAGAAATCAAATCCAAATATCACAAAGTGATAAAGAGACAGGTTCAGCTAATTTTTACCAATTGTGTTCATATGTGACTCATTTGCAAAAGTCATTTATGTCCACTGCCAACTCCAATGTCAGAAGTAGTGTGACTTTCATGTAGTGCAGGGGAAAGTATTGTAAGAATGTGGAGGTCCCAAAGGTTTGGGGTTTATAAAGTGTGTGACTGTGACTGAAAACCCTGGTTTGCATTTTCTTCTCATACTCCAAGTCAGTGTTGAGTTTTTTCTCCATATTCAGCTGTGACTGAGATACTGCAATTCATAGATATTGGTGGAAAAAAGGAAAATGTTGGCTGTAAACATTAATATTGAACATTCTACAGCTATGTGAACAGTTTGTCTTGTTGATGTAAATATAAAACAAAATGAGAATAGCTGCATAAGAACATGGTTTTTAGGAGAACTCTTTCCATACGACAAGTTTAAGCATTTAAATACAGTATAAACATACAACAATAACCTTTGCATTAATCAGCAGTTCAGACAGTGCACCCTATCTCCCATAATCACAACCAAACAGGAGAATACTGAACTAGATTTCTAGAAACAGTAGATATAGTATTTGGTGTATTTGTGTTTCAGGTTTTTTTTTCCACCTGCAGCACATTCAGGCCGTTTGTGGCTGGAACTTGGACAGCAGGGTGGGGATGGCAGTTGGGTTGCGCACATGGATGTAGTAGGCTGCAGCTCCTCCAGCCATGAGTGTCAGACTCAGCTTTATCAGGCGACCAGCAGTGGAGGGCTCTTGGTCTTCCAGCTAGAAGAGATGGAATAATATCTTAACGTTTGCATCCCACAATTTTGGTATGTATATTTATAATTACGCACAAGACTTATAGAATGAGGAAGAAAAAACATTAATTTCATACCTTTCTGGTTTTTAGAGGCTGGAACATGCGGTCAAACTGGGTGAAGATTGCCCTGCGGGCTCCTTCCCATTTCCCTGGTCCTGTCAAGCGGTACTGGTAGGCTGTAACAGGTCCCCACAGAACCCTCTTAAACAGTGGGTAATCTGTGAAGAAGAGCCAGAGGAGACTTGGTCGCACTCCAACCTCTCCAGCTATGTCGTCCATGTAGGAAACAAAGTCCACCTGCAGGGGAGTCAACTTTGACACGATGTAGCTGTGGAGAGGATAAACCACAAATTAATGACTCAAAATAGTCTAAGTTTGGAATGAATGAATATTAAAATGATTTAATTTTAAGAGTTTTGTTTGAGATTCTACAAGTGGCCAGAATATAAGACTTTGTAACTTTTTATATTATATTTTATATTAGCAGTTGATCAAATTAATATGCGTAAAGTGAAAGCGGCTGCTCATAGTGACAAACCGACGGAGATTTATCACTCAACTCTGTAGTTTCCCTCAACTCTAAGGAGCATTTTTGTGTCTTTAAGCTGATTGTTTTGGTTTTTGTTCCCATAGATTTTATCAACTTCTTTTCTTGTCAAATTTGCTGTTTTCAGCAAAAAAATGTTCTGATAAACTGATCATATTTGACTCATGTAGCACCTAATGGCAGATAGCTATAGTGTAGCATCTAGCTGGTTGAAAGAGACTGAGAAAGGAGTGTGTGTTATTGTGGTTATTGTGCTTTAAGCTTGTTCTGCTGCCCACAAGTGGCCAAAAACAATTTTTTTTTTTTAAATCTATCAATGCAACTTTAAAAAGTGTAATCATTAATTTGCTCTGGAGTTATAGTTCAGAAAAAAGAAATATTGGTTGCAACATTAATGAGGCAAATGGATATTAGGAGATTTACTTTTTCTCCATGTCCTTTGTGTCCTTCTCTACAGCTTTGATCATGGCCTGGTTTGAGGGCAGTTTTTTAAGTCCTGAGGATCAAAAGACAGAGGACAGACAGAGGTAAATAGACTGACAGCTTGGGAAGTATGTAAACTAATGGTAGGTGATAAACTGGACATGCAGCCTCACCTTTGAAGACACGTGTGACCCAGCGGGCCTGCATTTCACCCTGAGGCATGATGGCTCCAAGGGCATGGATGAAACCCACAACAGCCAGAGTGGGATGCTCCATGTTAGGGGGGAAAACATGCTTGTACAGACCCACACGGTGTCCAGACTTGTACATAACATTGCTTGGCAAGAAGGGAAAATCATAGTTGTATCCTGTAGCAAACACAATCGTATCCACCTGTAACAAGGAGGAAGATAGTTTGTGATAAGCTAAAATTGCGCTTGAGGTGAACAAAGATTCATGGGGATGTCTTAGAAGACACAATTGTCTGACCTTTTCTACAAACGTGCCATCATCAAACACCACGGTGGAGCCACGGATCTCTTTCACGTTTGGTTTGATAATGACTGCTCCCGACAGAATTTTTAAAGGCAGGTCATCGTTGATCACTGGGATCTGACTGAAGAGCCTGATGAGGCAGCAGAAGAAGGTAGAACAGAGGTCAAGGGAGAGATATTCTGATGGTAGAGACAGATAGAGTACTATACACTTTTCCTCATTATGCCAGGAGTGATGCTTAAATGCAGTTGAATTTATAGCCTGCACATAACAGCAACAATGTGAAAACATCACTATTTTCTTGCAGAGCAATAACCTGACACTTACCTGTGTGTAGGTTTGAGGGCATACATGGTGTGGTCATACATAGCATTGAGTTTCTTCTCGCCAAACCAGTTGAAGAAGTTCATTGGCAGCAGCTGGAACAAGATGTGGACAAACCGTGTATTGTATTTCATGTCCACCGGCAAGCCATTGTCAGAAACCTGACGGATGACCCAGGCACCACGACGGGTGCTCATATACACCTGCATAATGACAAGAAGAGACAGAACACATGAGTAATCACAAATCAACGTGTTATATGAAGAAAGGAAAAGAGCAATCAGAATGACTTTCTCACCTGCTCTGCTACTCTGCTGGCCTCTACAGCGATGTCTCCACCCGAGTTACCAATGCCGATGACCACCACTCTTTTCCCGTACATATCTTCAGGCCCCTTGTAGTCCCAGCTGTGGAAGTATTTTCCCTCAAACGTCTCAATTCCTGCAACACGACAGATTTTTTATGTTAATCTACCTGCTGTCATCTTGACATGTGTTGAAAAAACATACCAGTCACTATTTGGATCACATGTGAAAATAGTCTTTACCTGGGAAGTCTTTGAGTGGCAGGTTAGGATAGGTGTAGTGACCGGAGCAGCAGATAATTGCATCAAAGATGTGACGCTCCTCCTGTCCATCTCTGTTCTCAGTCACCACTTCCCACTGACCAGTGCGAGAAAAGTCTGGTCTCTGTCTGACACTTTTCACCATGGTCTAAAATGTTAAGAAAATAAATATATAGTAGATTGAAGATATCTTTTGAACATCAGCAATACTATCTAATGCACCAGCAATAGTTCTCTCTTGTGAATCTTGTTACCTGGAAGCGGATGTGTTGCAGCAGTTTGAAGTGTTCTGCGTACATCCTGAAGTATTTCAGGATTTTAGAGTGGTGCATGTAGTTGGGGTAGTCAGCAGGGATGGGGAAGTCGCTGTAGCACATCATCTCTTTGGAAATGTTGATCGTGAGGGAACGGTAAATGCTGGCTCTGTTTGGCTCTGACACTTCCTGCAGAAAAGAGAAGAAGAATGGTGGTGGGATTGACAGCTGCTTAATCTCTGTCATGACTGACATTATGTTTCACATGAAGTGATTGTTGCATAAACACAAAAATTGTCAGTATTTTTTTCTCGGTGACCTGCCTTGAACTTCCACAGTCCACCCATGTCATCGCTGCTTTCAAAACAGGTCGGGACCAAGCCCTCATCCAGACAAGCCTTCACGCTGGTCAGGCCACAGGGGCCGGCTCCGATCACTGCTACTTTGTGCACCATGATGAAGCTACAACAGGAGAAGGGAAAACTTGAATTCGAATAATAATCAGATTTAAGTTGATAGTTACAGATGTACAACCTTCAGATGATCAACTGTCAGTCCAATAATATGATGATGTGGATCTCAATAATTAAAACATTAAACATGATTGGTGCAAGTATTGTCTTCTAAAGGCATCTTAATGTGTGGTGGAACTAGCACTGTATTCAAATCTTCTGCCAAAAAGTGTAAAAAAAACCACCCTGATTGTGTTTAAGTGACGAAGCTGAGGCACATTTTCAGCTCATTCAGAATGTTTAAACTAGAACAAGGAAGGTAGATCAGAAACCGTAACATCTTTCATAACAGACTTTCATGATTGTATAAGTCTTAAGTAATTAATGGTTCAGTCTTTAGTTTATATTATTGAACTCTCATTCCCCAATTTATCGACCCTTAATCTCAGGTTCTGTCATTAAATGTTCTCAGTTCCTAGAAGTAAAAACAAGAGAAATTGTGATATTTTTTGAGAGCACTGAAACTTGAATGACCTAATTTTCTCCACTGTCCAGACTCTGCTGAGAACAAACATTACTAGTTTTCTATCATTCTATCAGTACAAAATGTGGAAAATCAGGCTCTCTGTCTAAATCAGTCTATCTGCAGTGAACTATTTACAGAAACTGTTTTGCTGTTTTGATTTCCCAGAATTGAATTAATCATTTTTGTCATGTAGCAGTTAAATAACATGCATGAGTAAACTACATCTCACTAAAATATTGTCATCTATGCAATAACACTAAAAATATAAACACTCTACAATTAAATGTGCCAGACCTTCAGTGCATTCTCCTTCTTACCTTGATCCTTGTGTGTTGGTTTTGTGTGTCTGTCAAGTGGGACGAGCATCCACATATCATAGACTTTTATACTGAAATGGTGACTGAAGTTGCGCATTCTTTTCTTTTGTCTCTCTCTACTTCTGCCCAAAAAAGGCAAGTACCAAATTAAACTGTGTTAACTGAAATCCAATAGGTTTAACTTTGACTAAAGTTCAATCTTCTGTGTCGAAACAAGTGGGTGGAATATGGAGTGCTGATGAGTGACTGCCATTTGCCCTTACACATAACAGGAGACGGGTGCAGATTTGTTCCCCATGTAATTAAAAATTACAATCAAATCCTTCGGGAATTATCCCTCAGGGAATATTGAACAACACATTCAAAACCACTGAACGTAACACAGTGTAATCACATGTCCATACAGGCATATGTACATATGTATACATAAACATTTTATATTATATAGCAGGCAAAACTGAGTGCAGTGAAGTATATGTGCAAGAACAGATGTGGCATTTGCTGACAATCTTTGAGAGCTGAATAAATAAAGGAGAGCATCTTTCCTCAGGTAGTGTTGACAGGTGACAGGTGGAATGTGCAAAATCTATTCCCAACACATGAACATGTAATCGTTAAGATAATTTTTTGTCTTATGTTTAGGATTCTTTCAGTATCAATATGTAAAACAACACAAAAATCAATCATAAAAATCATTTGGTCACAATTTTCACTATCCAGCATATTTAGATTTGCCACAGAAGTGTAATGAAATAAAAAGGCTGGAAGCTGCCTCCTCACTCGCTGGTCATCTTATCACTCACACTGGGAAGATCATTGGTTAGTTATTGCAGAAAGAGGGCACAGCATATAAGAGGTCAATGAAACAGTCTACGAGGGGGCACCTGTGTGTCAGGGAACAGTCTGTTACATCAAGCTGGTTCACACCAGGTATCTGGATCTGGTTTGGACCAACTGGCACAAGTCACTTGGAGTGACTCACGGTCAAAAAACCTTTCAGGAAGTGAAATACATCTGTAAAAATTACACACACACACAAAAGTTAAACATTCTGTCTGTCAAAAACTTGTAAAGAGCTGAAATACATTAGCACAGAAACCAAATATTCACACATGTGATTGAAATTCTCACTAACAGACAAATTAAAACAAGCCAGCACACATGGAAATTTGGATGCACCTGCAGATTAGCTAGGTCCGGCAATACTTAGATGTGTATGTGAAGTGAGCGAGCAGTTGTGCAACATCCTGACCACTGGCGTCATTGTGAACGTCATTTTTCACTTTTAATGTTAATGTAGGATCTTGACTTAGCATTCAACTCCTAGTTAGTGGGTCAGTGCATGGATATAGTTTAACCATCAAACATGCTGCTTCTAGGAAGTGGTATGTGCTCCTCAGCGTGCCCTCCTGACCAGACAAATTGACATCAGTGTTGGAATGGATCAGCCCCGAGACCTACATATGTACACCCAAACATACACGTTGTGACTAAACATTAAGGTTGAAGAGCAGTTCAGTGGATCAATGTGTCACTTCATCGTCAAATATTAACAGTGGGAAGATCTGCAACAGTTCCAACACTTAAGTGTTACTCCCTTTACAGATTATTGCCTTTATGAATCCTCAACTGAGAATTAGCAGTTAATCGAGAACATTATGGAAGCACATGACAAAGGATTCAAATCTATCTGACTATTATTCAGCATAGATAGTTCCATCTAATATCACATGATAGAGTTAATAGATAAGATTATTTCCATAGAGTTGTCTTGAGTGTGTTGCATGCCACTGTATCTGTAGCCATTCATATCATGTAACAGGTTACAAAACTTGTCACTACCCTCTGATTCTGATCACTGATCCATGGCAGCGCTTCAGATCGTTACATAACAAATTAAACAGTTGAGACATCCTCACTCACCAAAACTCAATGCCAACATAAAACTGTCATGACACTGACGGGAGATGACCTGTGTAGTTAAACATTCCCATTCAGTTTTTTCAAATTGTCCATTAATGAATAAACCCAGTCCACCCTAGTCTGTCAGACTAGAATTAGAGAGGAATATTAGAGGGAAAAATGTACTGCGCCAGTGTCTTTGGGAATGGTTTCACAGTGCAGAATGCTTATCACAGTCATTTTATGAACAAAATTACATTACAGAAGTGGAATCCATGCTGGATCATTTTAAAGCGCCAATTAAGCTGTCTAACAAATAATTTGTTGTGATTGTCTGATTATCTGATATTATTAACATAATTTTCTTAAATGTAAAGATAGAGCATAAATGGAACCACAAGATGTAATTTTACCGTTTTCTTGTCTTTTCTTAGTAAGCGTGGTCATAACTGTAAGTAATACTATCCTCAGTCAGAGCCAGTGATCAGGTTTGAACATGGGGTGTAAAATCCTCTGAGCTATAGGCAGCCCTCTGCCACAACTTCCATAACTCAGAGATAAGAGGTGCTCAGAAGAGAGGTACACTGCCAAAAAACTCATCCGGAGATGGGTTCATGTGAGACCCTGATTGAACTTGGACTCACATCAATTTTCATGTGTAATTTATAGTTTTGTCCTGAACAAGAGAAGAATTCTACAACAGTACCATGAATAATAATGTTCCCAGACTACAGGCCACTATCCGGTCAACAAAACCACAGCTGATCATGTTCTTTAACTCATTGTGTGGTGTAAACAAAAGACTTTTGTTAGAATTTTTTCCCCTGACTCCAACTCCACTTTTTTGCCATTAAAATAAAGTTTTTTGTAACAGCAAGTGAAAGTGACTGAAAAGACTGTGACTCCAACGGAGACGAACTTATTTCTCTTCGTTCTGGCAGGTTATGTATAGTGGATGGATGGCTCATTACTTTGTGATGAAAATGTAAAGATACTACCTTAGACTCAAGTCCATACAGTGTATAGTCTTCTTTCCTCATACACAAATGTTTTGTACAGTATGTCAGTGCTTTACTAAGACTTCAGCCTCATTAAACTATTTGAAACAGTCAGTGCCTAGAGCAGAGGACTCTCACACACTTCTTCTTCTGACTTTGAATGAAGTGTTTTGTAAAATGATATTTTTGAATAAATAAAGGGTCTGATTAAAGAAGCGACTCAGATGGGTGACATAGGAAAAACCTGATTACATGAGTTGAGAAACATGATATGACAACTATATAATCCATGATAACACTTTAGTGATTTATGACTATGACCTGATCAAACTAAATGCATGTAATCCATCAAAACTGCCAGTCACACGTGATATACTTTGGTTGATCATTAATGCAACTGATAATGTTATAGAGATATGAATGGGTGAAATGAATGTTTATGGGTATCCTTACTTGAAACAATATAATGCCTAATCCTATCAGATGTTGTCATGACTTCTGTTTGCTCTGTGTCAAAGGAGAAAGCTTTGATGGCAGGTGCAAGAGGGAAAATGATATGGGCTTATATTAATACAAGTTCCTAGAAATCACCCATAAAGAAAAAGGACAGATGAAGTCAGGTTGGAAAAGTGCTCCTACAAACCCTGTGTCAGTACAGGAAACCGGCCTCAACTTAAATTTAGAGATAGCAACAGCAAAGAAAGGAGAGGCCTCACAACAGTATGTATGTTGTCTGAAATACCTGTGGGCCAACAAGGTATATAAATCCTAGTTTGTGAGCAGTTAGGCAACTGAGGTTGCTACTGGATAGTGAAGCACAATTTGATCAGGGTTTGTAAGTAGAACAACTTAAGATAAATGTTTCTTTGCTTCTGCTTTAAATTAATGAACAGTAAAAAGCCAACTAGCTTTAGTTTCCCAAAGTAAAGAATTCACATGAATTATTATCAAATATTTAAGATCTCCTCAGTGATATACCATTATACGAGGTGTCTATTCAGTTTCACAAATGGAAATGTCATAGACAAATTAACGTCCCTTTACCAGCAAGAGTATTCATACATTTAAGCTAATTTTCAGGAATCAAAACAGTTACACTTCAAAAGGAGCTGACTTCATATTGTGTATGATTTGGGTCAGTGAACGTGAAAATGAGCTGATCAAATCTGTTCCCCTCTCATCTGTTCTGATTGAAATTGTGTACTTTCTATTACAGACAGTCAGACTGTCATAAAATGGGGCTGGAAGCTTGACTTAGGTGTCAGATAACAGAAGAAGAAAACTGTGTGTGATAGAGCTCTCCTCTCTAGCCAAAAACCATTTCTCTTATTTATCAATCTAAAAGACAAAAGTTGTGCAGACACTCTTACAATCAAGACTTGAACTGACATATTTTCCTCCTTATTTAGTCCTTTATGTTAAGCTAACTGTCCCAGAAGCCCTTGCAGGGTTTGTGGTGAGAGCCACAGCATCTCCACCAGGTTGTACTGCCAATAGCCCATCCAGAACCCAAACATCACATCAGTCACATTGTGCCTGCCCAACAGCACTCGGCTCAGCCCCACCAGGCCGGCCCACAGCAGGACAAGGACCCTCAGCGGGGCAGCCAGCACGAGGTGAGCCAGCAAGAAGCGCCCACACATGGCGGCGCGGGTGGCATGGCCAGAAGGGAAGGAGTAGCGGTCCACAGAAAAGGTGGCGAACATGTCCATGCGGTTATGTGCTGGTCGACGACGGCGCACCACTGCCTTCACAATGCCAACCAGGACCAGGTCCAACAGGAGGCCTAGAAGACCAGAGGAGATAAAAGTGAGACGTGTTACAGTGTAATGTATGAAGAAACCGCAATGCAGTCACATTTACATAAAGGACACTGGCAAACATGAATTTTACCTTACAACTTATTTTCATTGGGTTTGTTTAGAAAAAAAACCTATCAGAACAAGCCTTAAGAGTGGTGAATGTGGCTGCCTGTCTTAGGTTGGTAAATGTCGCCACAGCCTGATTATAGGCATGATTAGCCTGCATATAAATACAGAGTGTGTTATTCTAAACAGAACTGGCCAGACAGGACAAGGTGCATCCAGTCTACCCATTGGGTTGAAGCCATATACTATATGGTATGTATGGGAAGCGCTTTACTTTGGCACCACCTGGTGGTAGTATGAAGGCTGACACTGTGGAAAACAGCAGTTACACATGTATTGCCAATGGCAAATGTTAATTGGTCTTTTGCACAAGGAAAGTTCAGTGATGTGCCAGTTTCACAAAGTTCAGTCACCGTAGTTTTGAGTAATCCAGAACAACAATAACACAATAATGGCTACACTACATTTAGGTAGGTAAATCATTGTCAATTCATCTTAGCAACTTTTCTCATTAAGAACAAGATATTACAACAGATACCTGAGAGCAATACAAAACATCATATATATGATGATATCTGGAGAGAAACCTGCAGCCCACTTCACTAGAGCATAATGGACTTTTTTATGTTGTGTCACTGCATTGAGCATATGATAAAGCTTTTTTATTACCAGTTGCTTCATGTTCAGGCCTGCGGTGCTGAAAAATTAATGCAACAGTCGGGTGGCACTGAGCCAGTCTCTGCTGGGAGTTCGATGGAAGGTTTTCAGCAAAATGAATACACAACAGTGTTATCATTGACAACCACTCTGTGGTCAAAAAACTGCTGCTGTTAAAAGCTGTGGTTTACAACCAGAGTGGGCAACTGGTTCAAAAATGCGACAAATGCTCATTCTGTCTTTGACATGATCAAACTACAGCCTGCTATTTGATTTATACGTTGTCTTTTTCCTGACACAAAGGTGTGACTTTTTTATTGATGCTTACCTGGTCATTTAATGCCTCTTAAAATATCTATCATAACGCAGATGACCACAGGCCATATTTACTGTACTGTATTAAATGGACCCTGACCATCACTGTAACCAAGCCCTCCTACCACAGCAGAGTACTTCCTGTGAGTGAGAGGAGGCTCTCATGCTACATGATCATCATACCATTTAATGACTCATGAAATTTAGCCTGTATTGCATCAACTTAAAAACCCAACTGAGGTGGGCTGTATGGTCAACCATACAATACAATAAGGATTTGATAACACAGGCAGCAAATTGCTTTGTCGATGTTTCAGTTATTTACTGATTAGTTGACTTATAGTTTCAATACTAGTTAATACAGCCACTCACTCCAGCAGTCAACAAATCTCACACAATAGAGAGGTGGAGTGTGTTCTTCACAGTTTAACCCCAGCAACATAAATCTATAAAGACAGACTTGCCTCTACCTGTAACCAGTGGATTACATTTCATTGGAATTATCTCACAACAAAAACACAAAAAACAAACAAATCAAAACAAAACAGGAAATCTAACCTGAACAGTGATATTGTGGGCTCATATTACTGAGCAAAACAACCTCACCTCTGAAAACATATATGAGCACACGATGTGATCTCTCTCCAAGACTGTGGCACTGAACACCTCAAACACACAGAGGATGGACACACACAAATCTTATTTTGATATACAGAAAGTTAAAGAAACTTAAAAGTTGAAAGTTAAAATGCTGAGAGGACCGCATGTGTATGCAGAATTTACTTTAATTCCTTCACTGGCTGTTAACTGATGCAATCCAAGTAAAAGCTAGATTACTGTTCATAAATCAGCCCTCAGTCCAAAGACATGCCTTTGCTGTGTAGCTGATTATTACCAGTGCAAACCAGTGTGAGCTTCAATAAAAGTCCATCAAAATTAACACCTTTCACATGGCTGGTCACCCATGTTTTATTTGGGCCGGGGCCATCCTAATGACAATATAATGGAAAATGTTTGGTGAATAAAGTAATAAAGGCGTGCTGGACAAGAGTTGTTCTACACAACACCACAGATGCTACTGTGCTCAACATCTTACACAACACAACCTGCACATTAAGGCACTACTTCACTGAACCAGAAGCATTCGCCTGATAGCAGAGCTGACTGACACAACAGGCAAGAGCTATGTCATGGGACACCTGATGAAAACATGTAGGTTTCAGCTAGAAAACGGGGAGCGGAAAGTGCAAACAGAGATGGAGCAAAGCAAGACAGGACAACAAATGACATCTACAGGTGAGTTTATGCCTGCACTGATGGAGGAAATTTAAAGTGGGTCAGAAAATGAACGTTTATGGTCATGGGAGGTGGGATCAGTTCTTCCATAGCTGAGGTGAGGGCTGACAGGATAGCTGCGCATGGCAAATTAGGACAAGGTAGGAATAAGGAGGCTGCGACACAGATACTGCATCTCAGCCCAGTGGTACCAAGAGACCACTCTGCATGGGTATTGGGAAGGTTTTCTGCCACTGCGTGTTTAAATTCCCTGTAGGAGGGAGACACAGAGTGACAGCACATGGAGGAACACAATTAGCAGAGTGTTGTTTTACCCATGAAAAGGTTGAGCATGACCTCTTGTCCTGCAGCACTGTCACTCTTGTACAGACAGTAGGCGGTACCAGCCAGCCAGGGGATGCCATGTCCCGATATCTCTATCAGTTTCATTAAGGGGCGCACACTGCCCCAGGACGAGTCCTCGCAGGCGCACACCCCCAGGCGCTTGGACAGCCACAGGTCGATGGCGAGCAGGGAGCTCAGGGCTACGCGGATGAATGACGGGTTCAGCCGTATGCCGTCTTCCTCTGCCAGCCCCTGGCCGCTCGCCGAGCCCGTGGAGGAGCTGGAGCCCCTACGTCGAGTCGGGCTCTCTGAGGCTCGGAGCCGGGCGGTGGTTGGGTCGGAGCCCTGCCGCTGGAGGAGGTGCGGCGGTGAGGACCGGTTCAGCGGCTTCGTCAGTGACATGAACTCGTAACGGCCGTTAGAGCTGCCGAGCACCGGGCTTCCTCCGCTGCGAACCGGGTTTTTAGCTTTGGGAGAAGGCATTTTGTCTGTTACTCTACCGGCGTAGATAGTGGACTGTGATAAGGTAACAACCGCAGTGGTGAATTTTCTGCAGTGCTGTGTCGGTTGTCGTCCCTTTAGCTCATCTGTTGTACGTTTCACGATTCATATCACGTCTACGAACACCGAACTGAATCGCCATCTTTGTTGTTCGTATCGCAAAGCATCCTGGGAAAGTGTGTTTTACTACAAATGAACACGTGACCACTTTCCTCTGACAGTGTGAACGAAAGTACATTGCACAGTCCTAAACATCGAATAAAATAAAATAGAAATGTATCGATGCAATAAACATTTTAAATTATCATACCTTTCTTACTAAACTCCACGAAAAGACTAAAATCAACACGTATCATAATTCTCAACACAAAGACCTAAATCATTAACTCAAACAGGAGTGCATTTATCGGAGACTAGATTCAAAAGAGTATCAATGTACATTTGGTGCTGTAGTGAGCATCTATGGCAGTGGGCAACCAGAGTGGAAGAGACACAACAGAATTTGTAGTTAGTTTATTCTGTGTCCATTTGCGGTCACTGTGTCATTTGTGTTACTTTGTAGTTGTCTCTGTGGTCATTTTGTCGCTTTGTTGTTATTTGATTGACTTTCCAACAAGAAATGTGAACAGTCACCACATACAGAATTCTGGTCCAGGAGCCTGTTCAGTAACCCATTTGTGGGAACAGTGTGGGTGTTACAGACTCGAGATAAACTACAGCACACATGATGATAATGAAATAACAAGTCATCCAGTGCACAACAGTGACTCACTGGTGTGTTTTTGGTCGGTATCAGAGCTCTGTGGCTAAGAGGAATAACATATATCTGGCTTTAGGATCAATTCACTGTTGATTTTGGTCTTTTGATGGTTTTGTTTTTTTTTTATTTTTTTTATTTGGACAATAAGAGAAACATAGAATATTTATCACAATCATTATCTCTCTTCTCCAAACATCACATTCACAAATGAGTTTCTAATAATATTACATTCCAGTTTTACGTTAAACTCAGTCCATGGTTGATTTATTATTATTATTATTATTATTATTATTATATAAATGAATGCATTTGCATTTGTTTTTAATTCATTTCTGCTTGTATCTTCGTTTAATAAAGTTACGAAAACCTTTCGTATCTTTTCTCTGATTGGTCGTAGAACTACGTAACTGAGGTTAGTCCCTCCTTATCCGGGTCCATTCATGTGGTGCTGATACGCTGATCAGTGCTGCTCAGACAGGCGGACTGTCCCTCTTCCTTTCTCTTGTATCTGATCTGCAGAGACAAGCCGAACATGCCTGGACTTCTGCTGGGAGACGAGTTCCCCAACTTCGAGGCCGACACCACCATCGGCAGAATCAAGTTCCACGATTTCCTGGGCAACTCGTAAGTGCGCATGCTTCACGTGCATGCGTTGCGTTGTTACAAATGTATTTTATTATGAGTTTTTTTTTTATTTAAGCCGTGCAACATTGTATTGAGTCATGCTGCCTGATTGTGTCAAGGCCTGTTATCTGGCTGGGGAGCTGGCACGTCTCTGAACCAGGAGGATTAATTCTTCATTCAAAAACCAAGGCGCGTGATCGAGATCTAACATTTCAACTCACAAAGGTGTTTACTGTGACTGTTAGAAGACACCTGCTGGCTGACACAGAGAGGGTTACACAAGCATGACTCCATTGAATTTGATAAGAATACAACAGCAATGGGTCATATTGCGCATAACTCCACAGTTGTACTTCTCCAAGCTGTATTTATATATTTTTGAACAGCTAAGACTAACTTAGAACTGTTTTAGCTGCAGACTGAAAAAGTTAGGGCAGTGAACTTGTTTGCGTACTTGTGGTATCAGTTTGTGTAGATGCAGGTCACTGTAAAACAACTGAGGCAGCGTTTTTAATTTTCTCTGGCCTGTTGGTTAGTGAGGCCTAACCTGTCAGGACAAGGTTTGTATTGTGTGAACTTGGAACTGTGCCTCACTGCTTACATCCCCATTTAGCAGCCACTCTGATGTTAAACTCTGTTTCACTTGGCTGTTGTTTATAACAGCAGAGAGAAAGAGAGAGTGCTGCACACATGGGGCCTGGTTCGGACATAGGTAGAGTGTAAATCCAACACTACTTGTCTGAGAATAAATCAGCTATAGGCAGTTTTAGTGATTAGACGATTGTGAGGAAATTAATTGACAACAATGTTGATAATCGATAAATCATTAAAACATCCCGTGGTTCCAGTTTAAATTGAACAACATGGAGTTTTTAAATGTTAGACAAACGAGGCAAAAGGAGATTTCACCTCAACTGCAGCCTTACTTCCACCATCTCAGTTCAGAAGTTATTTGAGGATCCCCCCATTTTTTCCTCATGCTGAAGGCTGGACAAACAATGAGTGTGCAGATATGGCGTTGCGACCTATCACTGGCCCTGGTTTCCAAACACACACTGTAACATACTGAAACTGTCCTCTTATCAATATATGGACACTGCCCCGTTTTGGCGATTACATAATAATTCCTTCTTTCCTGTGGGAATAGCTGTTGGACTGTGAGAGAACATCTGTTGAAATAGTTTTCTAGCTTTCTTCTGTTTTTCAGCAATGGTGGATTTGTTCCACTTGAACAAATACTTGAACAATTTGTGAGAGTCCCAGTTTAATCAGGGCCTCTGGTCACTCCTTAATCAGGTGATCACAATGCCTGTTAGGAGCAGCTCTTCTGTTGCCTGTGAAGAGAATCATATGAGGAAGTAAACTCGTGATATATATATATATTTTTTTTAGATGAATTATCTTTAAAAGTATTACACACCCACAGTGATGTTTTTGCAGCAGTCTTACACTTCACCCTGTCTGTGTTAAGTGCACTGTCTGTCCCCAGTGCAGCACAGCTGCATTTAATGTCTTTGAGTTTGAGTCCACCAGATTCACAGACACCTGTTGCTGCAATCTGTGACTGGAATTTCCTCCACTGAGACTAAATGCTCTCTGTCTTTTTCTTTTTTTATAGCCATTTCTTCCTCCCCTGGTGTCTCAACCCGTCCTCTTGTGCTCTCACTCATACCAGTTTTTTTGATTCTGTGTGTCCCTAATGAGAAATATGTGTGTATGAAGTCATAAATACAGAAAATGCAGAACAAATGCAGACATTAAACACCTCAGATGAGCAATGTGAAGTCCATTAAATACACAGACAAATGGCAGCTTGGAAAATATTGTCTAACATCTGTGCAGCTTTGACCTTTAGCCTGCTTCATATTGTGTGTGGTTACTTGAACTTGTGCCTAGAAGGAAGTAACATGGCCAGTCCATAAAAATCTCGGCTTTGTGCAAGGTCAGTCATGAGTGTAGACTGCTGGATGACAATGAACTCAGCTCAGTTTTTCAGTCTGAAGTTTCTGGGCCAGAGAATGATGAGCAGAACAAAGACCTCATTGCTTCGCATATCTTTTCTCCTGCAGGTGGGGTATCCTGTTCTCCCACCCAAGGGACTTCACGCCTGTCTGCACCACTGAGCTGGCCTGTGCCGCTAAGATCAGTGATGAGTTCAAGAAACGAGGTGTGAAGATGATTGCCCTGTCCATTGACAGTGTTGAAGATCACCGCAACTGGAGCAAGGTTGATGATACACACACACACACACACACACACACACAATGGTAATAAAACTTATATATATATTAAACTTATATATTTTTATTACATAACATTGACATTTAAAACTTGCAAGTGACAATGAAAATAGTTTAGTGAGTCACTGTAACTCCACCAGCTAATCTCTCATTTATTGCATTCCTTGTTTTGCATAAGTGTCATGTTATCTGAATTCAGAGTTCTCCCAGTTTGATAGAAACCAACTGAGTAAAGTTAGAGGCAGTCCCTAGCTCTTTCTTTATCATAGGAGTTCTCTCATTTGCCTCAGTATAAATTACTCTCAGCAACTTTCTGAATAGAAAGAAAGAAACTCTGAATTAGACCTTTAGCACCAAAAGTGTCCATTAGATAAACTGGTTTTGAACATTATTGTCACCTCTGTGAGGTAACCGCTCAGGCAGTCCAGTCATAGTGTCTGAGATTGTAGTTCATAACCCTCATAGTAACTTTTAAACTTTACTGTTATAGTTTACAGCTCACACAGGAGTTAAGGATTAGAAGCTGTGGTCTGTGGTTCCTTATGAAACCTGTGCTGCCAGGACAGAGAATAATTAACTGAGGATGATGACACACCCACTAACAAAGGTGTAAAGTCTAAAAGGCTGAAAATGTGTCCCTTCTCTCTCTGTAGGATGTGATGGCATTTAACAGTGAGGCTGAAAGCGCTCTGCCCTTCCCCATCATTGCTGATGACAAGAGAGAGCTGTCCGTACAGCTGGGCATGCTGGACCCTGATGAGAGAGACAAGGATGGGATGCCCCTCACTGCTCGCTGTGTAAGAAACTCGTCCTCCTTTTTACATGGACTGACATAAGGCTTCCTCACCAATGCTGCACATTTTTTTAATACATCACTACAAAAACAAAGGCCGAAAGACAGCATAACCCAGAATGAACAGATGCCAAATTAATTTGTCTTTTTAGAAAAATCAGCCCTGATCAAACTTAATGTCCAGTGAAGGCTTTGGGCTTTATTCTCAGAGTTTTTCTTTCCAATTGACTCTCCCTTTGCTTAGAAAGCTAATCGAGTAAGAGCAAAATGATGGCTTGGTAATGTATGTAAAATAGATTTGATGATCCACCATGTCTAAGAAATGCATTAAGACAGTTGGTGAGTAAAACCTTATCTTGACCTCGGTTTCTTTTGTGGACATATTTTATTACTCGAGTGAAAAAGAACTCCATTCTGGATGTTGTGTGAAATCTTTGTGAACTCAACCCACTTCAGGTCTTTGTGATCGGTCCCGACAAGAAGCTGAAGCTGTCCATCCTCTACCCTGCTACCACAGGGAGGAACTTTAACGAGCTGCTCAGAGTTATCGACTCTCTGCAGCTCACAGCCCAGAAGAAGGTTGCCACACCGGTCGACTGGAAGGTATACAGTTTAACTTTGTGTTTAAATCCGTCAGCAGTCTGGGTGATCACAGGAAACCAACATGGATGCTTATCTCTCTTTATAGACTTCATGACAGTTACATCAGCACAAACAGCATTTGAGTGCTTATTAATTGTAATTGCTTTCCATTTCCTATTGAGTTTGTTTCAATTGTTTCATGGTAGCTGACTAATTCTTGGCCTGAAGTTATCGATGCTAAGCTAAGCTGACTGTATTCTTGCTCCAGCTTCTTATCCAATAGGCAGATATGAGACTGATATTGTTCTTCTCATTTAACCCTCAGCAACCCTTTAAGATACAGCAGTTATTGTAGCCTCTCCTTTCCTCTCCTCCTCTCTGCTTAACTCCTCCCTTCAAACATTTTTTCTTTCTGGCCATGTCAAACAATTTAACTGTGTTCAGATATAGTATTGACTTCACAGTGAGTCTCAAGTTTCAACGTGACAGTTGCAGACTCCCACTTCCCTCCATAGAGCTGGGTAACTCTGCGAAACCATAAAAATGTACCTCATATCACATTCATGTACACTTTTTTTGTGCAAAGAAACTTCCAACAAGTGCATACAGTCTCCTTAGCAATAAGAGTTAAATTAAAAATAGTAAGTGCATCACTACCAAACAATTTATGTATCTAGGTGACTCTCTTTGAGTGGGGACGCTGAACAAAATGACCAGAAGTCACATGACACAGTAGGCACATGAGGCTGCTGAGGGAGTATCATCATGGTGGAGGCTTCTAGACCCTGCTTCTAAAACACACTTCCCTGTTCCTACATCTCTTTCAGCCTGGTGACAAAGTTATGGTCATTCCCTCTCTGTCTGAGGCTGAAGCTACTGCTCTCTTCCCCAACGGTGTGACAACAAAAGAGCTGCCTTCTGGAAAGAAATACTTGCGCTACACCCAGCTGTGAAGATACGCTAAAGACTTCATGCTGTTATACTTTACTTCTCTTTGACATGGCAATCCTTGTTTGATAATTCACATGTAGAACTGACCGAAATTATAGAAGCACTTAACCTGGTTTGGTGACTAGTATTTCCAGTCATGCCATGTGCCCAGTGATGAACCAGGGATATTTATAGTGTCAGCATACAGTGCCTTGTTTACCCATATTCAATAAACATGCTTTTCACACATTCTTTGAATCTTTGAGTTTTTTTTTTTTTTTTTAAACACAGTTTCCAATTTGGGACAACAGAGAAGGAGAAAGTTTGGTAACAACTGCTGCAGCTATGACTTACTGTACCACTAGGTGTCCCTCTACAACCGAAAATAAAAATATATATATGCTGCTTTTGCTGCAGAACCATCATATATCAATAGGTGGCAGTTTATGCACAAGGATCAATGCTGCAATGGTGTGGCTTCAGAGCTTAGAAGAACCAACCTGCTCTCAACATTTGCAGTGATAGGGAGTGGTATCACATGATCCTAAATGACTACTTTATTTACCTTTTCCATTAATTAAACAGCAGGCTGTTCACATTACATTTATCTACTCTCTGCCATATTGTTAGATTCCCCAGTGTAAACAGTAAGCTCTTAAACTTTCCTCCTTTTTCAATCATTTTGCCAACTCAGCATTACCGGCTAATGCTCTGGCTGTGTAAATGTCTTAATGTACCATGGATTAGTCTTTCTAAGTGATAGCTGTGTTTGTTCTATGCTGAGTGTCAAGGCTTTTTAAATGCCATTATGAACATGAAGCAGAGGCTGCAAAGATAAGCAGTGGTGAAAAATAACTATGCTTTTAGTCAAGTACTGTGCTTGAGTACAATTTTAAGATACTTGTGCTTTACTTGAGTGTATCTATTTCATGTTATACTTCTACTCCACTACATTTCTGAGATAAATGCTGTACTTTTACTCCACTACATTTACCTTAAAAATATAGTTCCTGCTTTCTTTTTTCACTTAAAATACATGTGATAAGGTCATAAAACGCAGCAGTTGTTTTGGACTGTAGACATCTTACAATAACACAGCGTCTAGCAGTGGCACGTTGTTTCATTTTAGATGTCTGTGTGTTTGTAGCTGTTCCTCCAAAGAGTATAGTTTCCCCTCTAACCTCCTCATTTCACTTCAATAATGTGGCCCACATGGATGAAATTATCCATTATTTCACTAAAAAAGCAAAGATTAGAGAAAAGACAGGAAAAGTAAAATAGATTTGTGTGGTAGGACTATTATTTCCTTCTATCCCATTAGTCATCTCAGGACTGCTCAGATTTATCTCGTGGCCCTTCTGAAAGGGCCCAATCCCTAGGTTGCGAACCACTGGACTTAAGTACCGTACTAACAGTATGAAGAGAAGTTTAAGGTAGCTCTACCTCGGACAACTACAACAGTAAAATACTGCTTATGCATTAATGAATCCGAATTAACAGTGTAATAATGTCATATATAATAATTTATCAGTGACTGGGAACACTTTAGCATGAAATAGGTACTTTTGCTTTTGATCATTTTAAAGGCATTTTTAAAATAATACTTCTGTTTTTACTGAGTTAGAAATTTGAATGTAGAAGAGTATATGTAATAAGGTATTTTTACATTATTGTATCAGCTCTTTTGACTAAAGACTGTCTACTTCTTTCACCACTCAAGTCCTTTTATTGTGAAGGTATTAGTGTACTTGAATAACACATTAGTGGTTAATTGCACATCAGCACAGGCTATAACAGAGATTTCATAATGTCAAGCAAACAGTATAAAGTTAAATTACCTCAGTAAAAACACACAAAGCATTACAGCACCTCTGTAATTCAGAGACAGATGAAAACCTGAACTCCCTTTCTGGGAGCAAGATGAGAAGGTTAACTCATCTCAGCAAGTCGACCTCAACTGTAGAAGAGACACTGAAGCCAGGACTGAGGTATAGGTTTCCCCTGTGAGTTATTCAACTCACGGCTGAGAATTGTATGAATTACTTAAAGTAGTCTGAAGGTGAACACTGATCTCACACACACATGCACACACACTCTGGCCTTTGCATTCACTCCAAGTCTGAGGAATGCTGAGGTCAAACAGAAAAGATGGGATTCCCTTTGACTGAGGAGGGAGGCATAGTGTGTGCAGGGCCAGATAAAATATCCCTGGGCCCTCCCTCCTTTCACTCCTGTCATACAGACAATGTGAACTGGAATGTTATTCTTCTTTTTTCTTTGTAATAACTTTCTCATTTAACATAATCACTCCATAAAAGTAATGAAATAGTTTCTTTTCTGCCTCTTCACACAATTATTAGTGTCTTTCTGTGTGTAGATTGGAGGGATTTGGGGAAAAAAAGTACCTATATTCTCCTTGAGAAAAATGCTGGATTCTCAAATGCACGACGAGAGTACATGTATTCATCGGGTAACCCTTGCCCTCCATCTCCTCCGTCTGTTCTCCCTTTCCCTTCTCTGGTGGCTGTTTTGTCCCCGGGAGTCGTCCAAACTAACACCCACACAGACACACCGTACTGATCAAATGCATTTCTCAAATTCCAGACGACAATAGCCTGTGCCAGAGCATGAGAAGCGCTTTGGGTGTCAGACACTGGCTTAATTGCCCAGTACCAACTCACCCTCTCTTTCTCCCCCCACACTGCCTCCTGTTCATCTGTCACCCCTCACTTCTTGGGTATTGAGCCAACTCACCCCACCTCACCTCAGCAACACTAGTACATGTAATACAACACCAGCCAGAGCCAGGTCTCACAGGGCAAAACACAAACACAATACCAGCTGCTGGTCTCTCTCTCTCTCTCTCTATAATGCACTCTCTCTCTCTCTCTCTCTCTCCTCTCTCTCTCTCTCTCTCTCACACACACACACACACACACACACACACATCAGACTGCTGATCAAAGACATAAACACTACTCTGAGAGGAGTGGCCTCCCATCGAACTTGTCTTATCTCAGAGAAGATGTTTTCCTCTCAGGCACTCCAGGCTCCAGTTTTCCTAAGAAATGATAACTGGAGGAGGACAGACACCAGCTAAACAAGCTCTCTGCCAGTAGCTTTTGCAGGAACATTCATCTTACTGTCAGGATTCAGACTTAAAGAAATAGTGTGATAATTAGGGAAATACACTTATCCACTCTCTTGCCACAAGTATGAGGTGTAGATTGATACCACTCTCATATGTGTCTGTTCAGTATGAAGTTACAGCCTGCAGCTGGTTAGTTTAGCTTAGCATAAAGAGTGTAAACAAGGGGAAACGGCCGCAACTTCATGGTGACGACAAGATCCTGGGAAGTCACTGTGTCTAACCAAGCTAATAGTTTAGGACACAACCCTTTTACACCTAAGTTTTGTGTGGATTAAACAAACAAGATCATTTAATGATTAAGCTTTTCAAGCTATTTTCCCCCTTTTCCAGTTTTTATGCTAAGCTAAGCTAACTGTCTGCTGGCTGTATTTATAGCATACACAAACAAGAGTGGTATCAAGCTTCTCATCTGGCTCTCAGTAAGAAAGAAAATAGCCTAAGCATATTTCCCAAAATGCCAAACTATCCCTTCAAAGGTGTAGCAGACCTTTGACACAGAGAGGTAACAGCATAAAAACACCATGAACACATGCTCAGTATGTATGTTTCTATGTATGTGTGTTTATTCATGAGCATGAGCTCGCCATGGAAGAGGTCATTATTCCCATGCTGTGTGCCAGGCATTGACTTCATCACCTGAAGCTGCCTGTGACCTGCAGGTTAACAAGCCAGGGACCAGAGGAGCTACACAACACACACATGCGCTTTTACTCTCACATATGCCGAGCTATGGCTTGATGCTTTCCAGACGTGCCCTCGGTCTCTCTCCCTCCTACATCGCCTGGCACTCTCGCCTGCCCCACTCTCCACATCTCCCACACACTTGAACACACGAATACACACTAGCACCTCCCCCATCTCACCCAGCAGCGCTTATCAAATTTTTTGCCTCTTCAGCTTCCCTTTCCCATGCAGAGACAAGTCGAGTCCCTCGCTTTGTTTTTTCGTCGTTCGCGGTGCTGTTTAATCTTTGTGATTCACAGTGGTTACATTCTGAGATGTGTAGGCATTTCACAGTACCAACTTACCTAGTAGGACTAAGATAGAGGCACTGATAGACAGTAAGACAGATGAACAGATTGAAGCTCAGACAGACAAACAGAACTCAAATTTAAGAACCATAACAACCATACTGACCTGGTAAAAACTGACTGTCAGCAGCATCTGATCCAGTTACTCCTCATGATGTTATCCCAACACAGAAACATACATGTTGACCTCAGGATTTGGCTGAACTTTAAGGAGCATTAACAGCCTCACAGTCGACACTCACCCTTGAGCTTTTCTCACTTCTGCTAAAGGATGGGTCAACAGAGTCATACACACACACACACACACACCCACGCCGGCACACATCAAGGTGAAGACATAATGATAAAAGTGATGAAAGTGTATGATCTGAGTGCCTAGATAAATGCCATTGTTTTGATGGCACCTCGTAAATACACCATCTAGACAGGCTATTACTGCAGAGCAGGTTAGAGCCGGTTAGCGCTCTGCACAAGCAGGGTGATGAATGAGAAGGTAAAAGTGCAATCACTCTCCGTACTTATCTTTATCTCTCTCTATCAATATCGCTGTCTTTCTCTTGCTTTTTGCTCCCTCCCGCTCTCTCTATTAGAGACACATTGATCACCAGCCACTGACATATCACCTGAGTAATAGCTAAGGGTGTCTGGGCTTTAAAACAACCCCAGTACAGCGCCAAGAGCTTTATCACAGCGACAAGGCAAATGGCTGCTAACATAATAAAGTGCTCCTCTTTGTGTGTGTATGTGTGTGTGTGCGCGTGCGTATACAATCCTAATACAGGGGACTTTGCCATTAAGGGGAAACATCAAACACAACCCAGGACAGCCCACAGACCACAAGCCAGGCCAGAAAATGCAGCACAACTAGACCCATTTAAGTCATTAGTAATATTTTCAGCATGTGTGCATGTGTGATCTAGGTTCCTGAAGACACTCTCCCAATATACTCAAGGGAAATCTACATTTTCAAATAGTTTTTCCCCCCTCAGATACTTTAGCTTTAAATGAATAGGTTGACATTTTGGGAAATATGCTTATTTGATTCCATGCTGAGAGTTACATTAAAAGATGTGAAATGACGTACATTAAAAATGAATTTACAGTCAGCACCCAGTAAGCAAATAATGACATTTCCCAAAATGTTGAACTTTTTCTTTAAGGTTGGAAAAATCATGCATTGATTGAGACCCATTTTCCCAAGTTCAGCCACATAAGTATCTCCAGAAACTTTAGGTTGTCCACTTTGTAGGATGTTTTGTTAAACAAGGTGTTGGCTCCACATCATGAGTGTACACCAGTTGTGAGATTTACAAGGGTAATATAAGTATCAAAATACAGGAAGAGTGTACTGAAAGTACTGACTCAAAGTCCCAATTCTGTTCTGTCCTTATCTTGGAAAAAATATTTTTGCGGTGAATATATAATTCAAGAACCGTAACAACTATATTGACCTGGTAAAAGCTGACCATCAAGCAGGATCTGATTCAGTTACTCCGCATGATGTTATCCCCACACAGAAACCCGACTTGGACATTGGAGGAAAAAAGGTTGAGGGGCCAAAACCCGAACAAAATAAAGCAGAAAGGAAAAAGATAGAGACCCCACAATTCCAAATCCCTTTCACTGTTTTTTATCCTCTGTGTTCTTTTCCACTGGTTTATTTTTCTTTAAGCAGAGGGCAGTCAGTGTGAGAGGGCAGAGGGAAGGTGGTTGTGAAACTCTATCGCTGGGGGGAGAGACAGCGAGTGCCACGTTTGTGTGTGTGTACGTGTGTGTGCGTGGCAGTTTGTGCCTTTGTGTGTACTGAGTGTGATGTGGTGGAGAGAGTTGGAGGAGGAGGGGGCAAAGAATGGGTGGAGGTAGCAGAGGTGAGGCATGAGTAGAAACTGAAAGAAAGAGTGCGAGGAGAGTGGGGGAACTTTGAAAAAAAGAGAAGTGACATGGTGTTGCCATAGCAACTGTTTAGGGTTTGGATGATTTTCTCTAACCATAATGGGCTAGTTTGGAGCATAATGAAACCAGTCTGGCTTTCCTGGCTCTCACACCCCGAGTCATGCATGCGCACGCACACACACAGAACTGAGAGAGTAACACATGTTTTGCTTTAGTACTTGTTTATGTTCATCCAACAGTGGGAGAGCAGAGTCATGGTTAACTATCAATTAAAGCGATGATCATAAAACAAGCACTTGTAAATAAACACTGCCAAGCTAAAGCAGAGAGGGGCAGGAAAAGACAAAAAGAACAATTTATATATACTGTGATAACACAAATATCCCTGCCTGCTCTTGAAAAAAAAAGTTGCTTTAATAAATAGGAACATCTGAGTGTTTTAAGATATTAAAGTTCTCCTAAACTCCAGACAAAATCCCAACCTAAAAACATGGATATAAGACACCATGTCTTTGCTACACACAGTTAAACATCCTGGAAGGCCGACATGTATTCCTTTCTCATGTTATAATGTAGCTTGCGGGCTTCACCCCACCAGGAACCGGTGAGTTTTCTGGGTTACTGCTTTCAATAAGTATGCTTATAAAACTTTGTGTGTTAATGGGGCTTTAAGCCAGCATATGTTACACATGGAGAGTAATAAGTCTCTGTGTGTGTGTTAAAGAAGTTTGGATGTGTGTGTCAGAGTGTGTGTATGTGCGTTAATGTCTCCTCTGTCTGAGTATAATGAGCTCCCCTGGGCCCCCCTCACCTTCCACCCCTCCTTCCATGCCTCCATCGCTCCCTCCCCTCTCCTCCTTTCTCCTAAACTTGGCCCTATTAACCCCTTACCCCCCCCCACCCCCCCAGGATGCTGGGGAGGAAAGGTGAGTTGACTGCCTGTACACATGTTTATTTATACATAGGTAGGTCTGAGGATTTGAGAAGGAGGAAATGGGTGGAGGGTGGTGTGGGGTTTGATTCATGTTTGGTTGCTAACAAATGGCCACGTTTGTCTGCTGGGAACAATAACACAGAGAGACAACAGCTTAGACGTTGGGTCAGTGGCTTCACACCTTGGACTGACCCAGTGGCCACGATGCTGAGGTCAACTTCGCTGCTAACACACTCAGACATCACACCGAACATCAGGCTGTTGAGGGCGGCTGCTCATCTCCTCTAGCCTGCCCCAAACCTTTATTTGGTCATGGGTCAGGAGCTGCCCTTTACCTTCCGTCTGTATGGGTGTGGGTGTAGCCCACCTGAGGGTGAAGCTGAACGCAAACTTTGCTACGTGACCAAAGTAGCTAGTGCACACATGTTCCCTCAGAGTTCATCATTCTCAGTGGTAGTTAGCGTTTTACTTCACATTTAATGGACATTTGATTTTTATTCACATATAAAAATAATGAAAGGCTCCTGACAATTCTGACATGAGAACAGCAAGAGCTACAACTACGTTATCAGATCTGATTCTTCTTTTCCTAAAGGAATATTGCAACGTTTTGAGAAATATATTTCTTGAAGTTCTTGCAGAGAGTTAGACGCACAATAAATAGGAAGCTGGAGCCAGTAGCCAACTAACTTAGCTTAGCATAAAGACTGGAAACAGTCTGGGACATAACCCCTGAAAACGGCAAATTGTTTGGAACAGAAGCATCTGAACGCCTTTACTTCAGGGTAGCAGAGGTGAGTGTCACCTCAATTTGTGGCACCTGAGCCCTTATCTGTGACTCTGAATAACAAACTGAAAGTCAAATATTTGCTGTTTGTTCTTGGGTTATGGAAAATCCTACCTGATTCAGGGGCAGTTGGTGCAAGAATGTAGCTCAAATGCGACTTGTTTGTGTAACCCTGGATATTTATAGCACTTTCAAAGGCCTCAGTGGTATTAATTCTTGTTGCGGTGTAGTGTTTGTATTAGGGTGTTTAGAGCAGTATCACTGTGGTCACAGGCATGGATAAAGTGATTAGACCTAAAGCTCAGTCCAAAACATTCTTTGGCAGTCTGTGTACTTCAGATTTACTAAGCTGATAGAGTATCATGAATCCTGCCTACTGTGATAGATGTCCCACAGGCTTACATGTTTTTTGTTTTTTGTTTTTTTGCAAAGGGAAATGTGATTTAGCACAAACCCCTATGCTTTTTTTTTTCTCAGGCCTTTCTTTACCAACATGGAGAGAGTCAGCAGACGGGGACTACAGTTGCACAGAGAGGATAAGTGAAGTGGGTTGCATCAGGTGGCACTGGCTCTATGACAAGCTTTTTGGCGGGGATTTTTTTAAACAGCTTAAGTTGGGCCCAGTTCAAGGTATATTCGGAGGGCGGGTGTAGGGGTGCTCAGGCCTCAGAGAAGGAGTGTGACGTTAGTAGGGATTTCCCCTCTGCCTGTCTCTTTCTCTCTCTCTCTCTGCCTGCCCTGTTATCACTTGCACCCAATACTCAATCCCTCCTCCCCCCTGCTGCTTGTTAGTGGACACCAACTAGGCCTCTTATTGCAAGATTAGTGCCATGCTTCTGTCTCAGTGTACGTGATCTCAATCCAGCCGTCTCACGGTGATGACATCACACCCTTGTTGCTGTGGGATTTGACGCAAAAACCTTGTGCAGACAGGGAAGGAAAATCTCTAAGACTCTCTTTTTCCATCTCTCTTTTGAAAAACAATGCTGCCAGTGGATTAGTGTGCGAAAGGGCAAGCTATTTTGGGGATGACAATCCTCTTGAAAAATAGTAGTAGTCTTCTGCACTGCCTGCTGTGATAAATACTGATACTCATTGCACTGATAGTGAAACAGGGAGAGTGAAATGAAAAGTGAAAGAAACAGAGGGGGGACAAGTAAGATGAAAGATAACAAACAGAAAGTTTTGAGTCTGTTTGAGTCATCCAGTTTATCAAACACATCCACCTGAAAATTTATCTTTACACACAAATAGAGACACAGTGGGACAGACAGACAGACTGAGACAGACGGCAAAGCTAAGACTGGGCGGCGCCAGTAGGAAACAGAACGAGGTGGATGGAGGTGAAAGGCAGACAGAAAAATCACAGGTCTTTTCAAGTGTTGCCCAGCGTTGGTCAAGTCTCAGAGCTGCTGCCAGGGTGCAGTTCTCAGTGCCACTCCAGCACAGTGAGCCTTTGTAACTCTGGTTCTCAGTGGAGCTGTGGACTGATCCAGCTGGCCCTCACCCTGCCAGGTTTTCTTATGTCGGGGCACTGACAATCAGGCACGGTGGGGTATAGTGCATGCTGGGGAATTTTGAACGTGTTTCTTACTTTAACTCTCCAAAATAGCAACAAAAATCTACTTGATACCATTGACAGAACACACTGGGCAAAAGCTACAGATCACTGCTCCAGCATTTTAACAGCAAACAGAGCCCTTTTTAAATAGAGGTCTTTGTTTTATTGCATTCATTGTGGTTACTGCTCTGCTGGGAGCTCTAAATACAGCAGAAACAATACTTATACTGTACCACATTGAATGGTGTTATATACCCATACTACCACAGTGTGTTGAAAGCCTCATGTTTGGCAGCTTGATGTTTTAACACTTATAGGAAAGTAACAAATCCCTCATTACTGTGATCGCAAAGCTTTTTTATGCACTTGTTTTTTTTTTTCTGTTTTTTTAAAATTCTAGATATAATTTTTTTTCTGTTGATCTATCCAAGAACTTTAACTATTGCATATTAAAGTACTATCTTTCAGTCAAGACCATAATCCATTTAAAGTGGCTATACTCCATATTTGTATCATCATCATATATATATCAACAGTGGATCACATGACGACTTGTGTGTGTGAGAGGTATCATATTGCTCATATTGATGAACCCATACAGAATCATATCATCTAATTCCATAATGCCCCTTTTAGTATCTTTCAGTTCATTGTTTCAGTTTCCCAGACCACAACTGTACTGTTTTGGTTCAATCCCATCCCTCTGTTTTCAGTGAAAAAGCACTAGAAAATCCACTGTACAGTACAGTCAAGAGCTGAGCAGCAGACAAAGTCAGCGACTACCTGGATGGAGCATTTGGAAAGACCTATATATTTACATCAGAAGTTGGTGGTGACAAAAAGTAGAGCTAAGAAAAGATGTAATATTGAAGTTACATTCATCAGGTGGACGGGACTCCAAGTAATTGCTAATATTTCTTTGCATTGATTATTATTATTGATTGATTATGATGTGTAAATGGGCAATTATTTAGCCATTTCAACTCTAAAAGTGATAATATGTCAACATCACAGCACGTTTCCACAGTTTAAACCTCGTGGTAGGTAATGCAGTGATTAGCACTGCTGCCTCACAACAAGGAGGATCTGGCTTCAAATCATCCTGATTTGGCTTCCTTCACGAGCCCTTCCACAGTGTAAATACATGCAGGTTAGGTAAACTGACCAGGTGTGACATAAATGTAAATGTGAGAGTGAATGAACTGTGAGAGTGTGAACTGTCTGACTGTGTCATCCCTGTTAAAGATGACCTGTTCAGGTTTGACCTCTCTGCCAACGTGACCTGGATTGGTTCCAACCACCTGCATTGTGGACACAGATAATGGATGGAAGGACAGTGTAGACTGCTACAATCTGGACACCACCTTGGACCAGTTTATCTCACTCCTACTTGGAAAAAATCAAGCTTTTCACATGTGCTGAATGAAGGGGATTTTAGCATTGCTGAAATGTGACATTCTTGCCCTGTATGGAAGCATCTGCGCTCATTATGTCTCCCCACTATTTATTCAGGGTTTTCCTGTAATTTGTCACCCATCTGCAGCTAATGACTGACTAGAATAAAACTAAAATATGTTATCTCTAAGTCTGAGATGACCCCAGCTTCCCCACCAGTAACAACATTCATCGTTCGGTAATATGCAGTGTCTGTCTTTTTTGTCAGAGTTAAGAGGTGAATATAAATCACAGCTTAAAAGCGAGGAGGCAACAGGGGGTTTTAACTACAACCTTGCAGCTCCTCCCCTCACCTCCTCTCCTACTTCCATTCCTCCTGCACCGATGCACAGATAAGAACAGACAATCCACTTCTTTCAACGCAGACAAGGAGGAGAGGAGTTTGACTGATGAGCATGCTTACAGGCACACATGCACACACACACATGCACACATTAGCGGGCTTGTCAGGAGGTTTGTGACAGACACATCTCCATGAGTGTGTTATCATCTCTCTTTATGAGTCTCTGACAGGAAGTAAGCCTGCACTCTAAATTACACGTCTCTGTGTCCCTGATCCTGTCTGCTGAGCAAAATAGTTGCTTCTTCTGCGAGACAAAGCCTTTCGTATTTTACGGTCAGAGGAACAAGTTATTGCAGGTACACGTGCACGCACACACAAACACACTGAAGCTTGTCCTCAGCAATGAGATGTTTGTGATGGAGGAGTGTATATAAAACAAGCAGACAGCTGAAAGGGCACTTTGCCACTTGGCACACTGCCATTTTCCATTTAAAGTCCCCTCCGCTCTCCTCCCTTTCACCCTGCGTGCACCAACTTGGCGTTATTTCCACCTTGTTTCTCTCTTTCTTCAGCATACAGACATTTAGATTATAACATATCAATCCATCGTAGTGGGGTCTGTGGATAGAGGTACCCTTATGCTAGTGTGTGGCCAGATTTTCTAAGCCTTAGAAAGCTTCTCTGTTTTGGAGATCAGATCATCATCAGACGAGAGGAGAGGAGGAATGAGGACAGATGTGGTGGGGGACCGAGCAGTGGGAAAGATTACCAGGACAGCTGCAGGCAGAGCAGCTACTCTTACAATAGTTTGGCAGGAGTTCAAATTTCAGCTTTGTACCACCCTTCTTTTCAGCTCCTCTCCTTCCTCTCAGTTGTGCTTTTCTCTGCCTGCCTGTGTCTGTATGACTGCTGTCAAATCGAATATTTTTTTTACCATCTTTTCTCATCCAGTTGAATCCATGCCCTTCTTTCTCCGTCTCCCTCCTACATATCCCCTCTTTTCCATTTGCCAAAACCACAGCACACATTTAAAGGCGGCCTGCAGTCAGTTTCTGAAGGTCAGGTTTGATGTGACAGCAAGCAGGAGGGGGGAGGGTGGGAAGAGAAGGGGAACTGTTTAAGCTGGCCATGATCCACGAGCCCTCCACAACACAATGTTCTGATGAAAGAGAGAGAGGGGGGGGGAGGGGTAGGGGGTGGAGGAGGGAGAGAGAGAGAGAGAGAGACAGAGAGAGTGGGAGTAAGGCAGCCTGATGAGTTGAGACTCTATTATCATGATGTAAACATGAGCACAGGCCCCACAGATGTGGTTACCTGACACAGAGATAAATAATCTTTTTTCTTAATCACCTCCGGTGCCAACATGTGCGTCAATGTATGTTTCACTTTGAACTTTGAACACATCACTTTCTCACAGAAAGACACAAAGATTTCTGATTTTTCTTTTTCTGATAAGGTACTACGAAAGATTTCTACTTCACTTTCTTCCCACAGTTCCCACAGTAAAATATTTTAGGTTCCTCGTGCAGTTTGGTGTCAAAGTAAAACAATAAAAAGTGTATCCAGGCAGATATTAGCTCTGTTGCAAGTGCATGTAAAATTAATAGTCAAATTTCTATCTAGATGTAGCACTAGTCTTCACTGAATTTCCATAATGGGCAGAAGATATATGAATTTATGTGTGTTTTTATCCTCATTTAGTTTTTTTCAATACACTAACTTTTCCAAATCAGCCATGCATAAAACCTCTCTTTCAATTAAATTACTTGGGATGGCATAACTGAAGGAAGCTGCATTAGTGTTGGAGTATATTTTTTTAAATTACAGCAACCACAGGACTTTATGAATCTACATCATAAACACACAGATACAAGAGGGAAAGCAGAGAGGCTGGAGGGAAATGACAGGAAGTTTCCGGGTGGTTCTGCTAGCTAGCTTACAGCTAACATTTGTACAGCTGCCACATTGGCTGTTTAGAGCAAACTAACACAGAATGCACAAATGATCCAGTGGTCAAATTTGTACAAAAGTGAGGCAGAAATTAGCTTTGCTTGCTGTTTGAACAAACCTTAAAGCTGTGGGCGACTTTTGAGCCAATCAAACTTTTGACCCTTGGTCAGCACAGGCTGACATCAGAAAATGTCCTCTAACCTTATTTGAATCCAAACCACAATCTTTTTTCGAACCTAACCAAGTAGGTTTTGTGCTTAAATTTATCCAAAGCATGACGGTTTTGCAAATGTGTTTATTGTGGTTACCATGACAACAAACGTCAAGTTCTGCCTGCTGCTAGTACAGTCCTATGGCTCATAGACGTATAGGTACAAGCAACTTATATATAGTCCTTCAAGTTGGAGGACTTGTTGAAATGATTTTGTGATTTTTTTTTATTGTTCAATTTGATTTTTTCTCCCTTGTCTTAATTTTTTTGTGTGACGTCATAATTTTTCACAACACATGTTTTTTTGTTCTGTCACGCTTGACTTTATTTTTCATGTACATATTAAACCTTTGCTGATCAGGTTTACCAAACTGACAACAGCAAAAAATTACTTTAGGCTACTTCAGCAGATTTCTTTTAGGCAAAATCAAAGCCTGTTCTCTCCATGTGTGTGGAGCATCTGTCTGTCCACAAAGAAGTCTCACAAAGGACAAGAAACCTCCATTTAGCCACACACACACACACACACGCACACACACCAATTCCCCGCGTGGAAACCTGATCCTCTTCATATTTCCAGTTCAAACGCTGAGAGAAATGCCTGAGAAATGCAATTTGGTGGAGAAGCTTGGCAACTCAAACAACAACGGCAGCAAAACCTAATGAACTTTGTGGGAAAAGATGAAAAGAAATTAGCTGCATGGCAGATATAATGTATGTGTGTGAGTCTGAATGAAGACAGGTTCCCAGAGTGTGGTTTTACTTAGAAGGAACTGTGCCTCTTCAACTATTTAAGGAAGAAAAACGTGTGCACATCATTCTAGAAGTACTGAAATGCTGTGTATGTGTGTGTGTGTGTGTGTGTGTGTGTGTGCGGCGCGCACAGAAATGCATGTGCTTATCTTAAAAATAGTAATCTTTGTTGTTAGTATCGAACCTAATGTTTTGTTAAATCATTGATTATAATGGAAAAGTAATGGGGAACATGTGAGGAGAACCACTGCTGTATATACTGAAACTCTTACCTTGTTTGTTGGTGAAAGCTAAACTGTGATTCATTCCCACTTGACAGAGACATGTGACCACTGCACAGGTCTTTGGTGCACAGCTATTGTAGCATATCCATCAGGTTGGAGAACGATTTGACTGTAATCAGCAGTGTTTGTTTTCATTTCAAATGGACACATTTCATAGTGAACCTTTAATAGCCCGAAAAGGCCTGGAGGGATGGATGATAGATGGAGCAGGGGACAAAGAAATATAGCAAAGAAAAGACAAAAGGGGAAGGACAGTGGAGCAGCCCCAACCCTATATCCCAACTAATCTCTTTTCAAGGTGCAGGATCTTTGTGCTTTTTAATATTCCAAATGTAGAATAAAGTCCAGGACATTATTCATGTTTATTCCTCTCCATCAGCTGAATGGCCATGTACTGGCAGGTAGGCACTCTCTCACTGGAGCGGTGCGAGCTTGCCAAGCTGTAAAAGCAGCTATAAAAATCACCTCCAGAACCAGCTCAGATGCCGGCCATATGGCCGCGAGTTTAACAAGGACAAACTGCACCTCCTCACAGCTGCCTGCTCTCTCGGGTTCAATCCTTCCCTGTTTGTGATTTTTTTTCTCTCCTTTAATCCCCTTCCCATGTAGTATCTGAGCTCGTTGCCCCCATTGTCTCCAAGTGTAAAACTGGCGATGTGAAAACTCTGAGATAACATAAAATATTCCACCTGCTGCTACAGCACTGACCAGCATTTTCAGTGGCAACAATCACGCAGTAAATTTAACTTATATTTTGTTTTGCTGTACTGAATTGACAACACAATTAAGACAAAGTAAAAACCAGCAAGTGCTCATCTTTCTTCACCAGATTAGTCATTTGTCAGCAATGAGGATTTCAGTCTACAGGTAAACTTGTACTGGCAATTCTCCATCCCCTGGGCCCCTTTTCTTTTCAGCCTGGCTTCAGGTCTGCCGCCCTGTCATTAGCTCTGAGCTTTAATTAATGAACACACCTGTCACTATGCTGCCCACAGACGCAGCAGGTCATGCTGAGGACGCTGGGGAATTCCCGCTAAAACTGTGTTGCACATCAGATTACGGAGCCCACAGGTTGTTGTTGATCTGCTCCAAAGAAAGCGGCACTTTTGAGAAGTTTTCTCCCACAGGTGTTTTGTGGTTGAGGCAGAAGTCATCTCACCTTCATGCTTGTGTATGTTTGCACACGAGGCGCAGAGACCTGGATAAGTCGGGTGGGTGGTAAGCAGTGCTAATGGGTACATCTATGGGATTGGGACTGGGTGAGCAGAAAGAGAGGGGCAGCGGGTTTGTTGGTCGTCTGCCATGCTAACAAGCAGAGTTAAAAGCCCAGAGTGACAGCCCTATTAGAGACTAATGGAGGCTGAGACAGCTGAGACCCTGACGCACACATGCACACACACACACACACACACATGCATGTACACAATAAAGGACCACCACGCCCTAGATCAACCAAGTGACTCCCCCCTGAGCTCCACCGCCTTTACTTTACCTTCATCCCTCCTGTCCTCCATCCCTGTAGTTAAAGATTTTTATGAGTGAGGGAGTGGCGCATGGACGGGCCGATTGGATGGGCTCTCATGCTATCAGTCGTCCCTGGGGGTAAGAAAAGGTCAAGGACTCTCATTTTTCATCTCAGCCAATTACCCTCCCATTCCAACCTGGCTTTCCTCTGTCTCTCCATCTCGCCCTCTTACCCTGCTGCGCTCCACCCAGTCCTCTAATCGCATCCACTCTGCCTCACATGAGTGCACTCACACACAAGTCACGCCTCACACACATGCACACAAACAGATCTACACTGTCCTTCAAATGATCATCTGAATTAGAACGACAAAATGCGATTGTTCAATAAAATAAGAAGAAGAAAAAAAAGAAAAGAAAATCCCCCTCCAATTAACATTCCTCTTTCACCATATATCCTCCCAACAGCTGGCATCATTCCTGAGTGTTCTGAGCCATAGCAGACTGGAAGACGGCACTGATTCCCCACTGTATTCACTCCCGGGAAGATGTCTGAATGTCTGGGACTGTGGTGTGGTTGTGTGTTTGAGTGACCCAGGGGTACAGTCCAGATCAAGTCCTGAGGGGAGAGACTTGGGCAAGGCCTGACCTTAGCGTGCTGTGGTATGCTAAATATGTAGCAGGAAACAAGCTGAACATCTATCTGTCTACATAAAAAGGGGGACTGTTTGCCTCCAGGCCGGGATATGAAGGGACACTGCAGAGGATGAGAGAGCTGGACTGCTGCTGTAGCTGTTGAATATGTGTGTGTGTGAACTGGGAGGCACAAGGGGAGTGCAAGGCGTGGGTGATGTTGGCGATTACTTCTAAGAGGGACTACAATTAACCCTTAGCTTCTCTGTGACCCTCTCATTCCCATACTTAACCCCCACAGAGGTCAGAGGGCAACAGGCTCTAAGTGGCCTGTGGGTCTCTAACAGGGCAATTCGCAAATTAATCTTAAACAGCGAGAAGAAAACAGAAGCCTGCAAAGGAGAATGAACATAGCAGCACTGGCAAAAATTGGTTGATGCTGCGCCACTGTGCATCCATACTTAGAAAGTGCTGCTACTGTATTAAAGAATCTGTTCTACAGTATGCTGCAGAGTCAGGTGGATGAATTTGTTGAGAACAGAAGGTGACTAATTTCTGTTGTTGACACAGAGTTAACATTTCCAAAATAAAATCTTGTCCTTTTTTACTAAGGAGTTTTGGATAGTTTGTCCATCTTGGAATGCCGTTCTGAAATTAATATATACGTGTTGACCACATCAACAATATTACAAATGTTTTAAAGCACACCATACTTGTTTAAATAAACTAGAGAAAACTAAAGAAAAGTAAGTATGATCACTTATCAGGTGTAAACACTGTAAGAATATCTTAAAATGTTAATTCTTTACTGTACTGTGTAATGTGCACTAAACACACAGTACAACTGAAATACAGTTTTGAAAGTATTTGGTCATTAATCAAAATACTGGACAAATTAAAATACTGACCTGATGATAGAAGTGTGCTTCGCTGATGCTTAAGTTTCAAGGAAATGTCCATAAATGTTGCATAAAACTAATGGTGCAGCTATAAAAACTGTGAATATTTCACTCATTATGTCTCTGATATACAGTAGCTGTCTGCGCTTCAATAAAGTGCTGATATAGCAGAGATAGTGGGGAGGAAAATATTTTATCTAATTTTGAAGCTACTTAAGGGATTTGGGGAAATTAGGGATCCAGTGGTCAAGAGTTTAATGGAAAAGGGTTTTGAGAAATTCACTGTATATAGAACAAAATTAGGCTTTTGCAGACTTTTGTGGTGTTACTGGCGATAAGTCCAGAAAAGTGCTGGAAAGTTCAGACTAGGTGTTCATCACTAGAAGTCATGTTTATGTAGAGATTTATAAGAGTCAGAAAGAGTGCACAAATATCTCTCAATAATAAAGAGTGAGTCAAGAGGTGGGGGGAGAGGGACCTTTTCCTCCTCCTCCACAATAACTGCCAAAATTTCCACCAAACAACACAGAATATCAGCCAGGATCAGGGATTTACTGTGACTCATTAACTGAGCTCGTACCGTGTTTATGACCACCTCCTCCTCCGCTGTGATTCCAGGGCAATGAGTCTACCTGTGGCCCCGGGAGGGAATCACGGTTTGGGTATGCCCTCCATGGAGACCCCCCTGGCTCTCAGTGCAGAACACTGGAGCCAGGCTGCCTGTAGTGACTCCCCAGAGAGGTCGAGGGTGGTGTGGAGAGTATTAGAGTTTAGGGCGTGGGGTGGTGCTGGGGGGATGATTTGTCGAGCAGATATGCAGCAGTCGACAGTAAGTTTAGATCCAGTGTGGACACATCTGCACAATACATTTCACTCAGCTAGTCATTCAACATTGTTTAATCTACATGACACACGATACAATTCAAAGCATAAAATTGGGGTGTTGCTGGACTCTTTACACTGTGTAAGGTCTTAAATATGGTCTACACATGCATTGTCTTGACAGAAAGGCTTTGACAGTTCAACACACAGAGAACAATAGTCAAAGATTTTGAAGAAAGAGAAGTTTCTACAGCGTTTGAAAGACCCTGTCAGCGCTTGCTCTGAAATGAAAAGAAAGACAGAAAATGAGGGAAAGACAACAAAAACACAGCTGCTAGTGCGAGATGAGAGGAAAAAGTCTCAGGTTTGAGTTGTGAAAACACACTCTCGGTCTACTTTGAATACCCCAGTCCCCTCTTTAGAGGGGAACTACGGTCAGACATTCAGCACATTTACGGCAGCACTTTTACTCCCACTCTGGTTTGAGGTAACATAACAGTAAATGTTTTATGTGGTTCAATATAGTTGTACTTTTTATATGCAATTCAATTCAGTTTGTTTGTTCTGACTTTAGTTATCTATGCTGCAGCTTACATATAGAATGAATTAATGGGCAGATACATTGTTTTTGGTGTGTGAAATACTAAGACCCACACACTCTTCCAGTAAGCAGATACCACTGACAGTGATTCACTTGAACTTCACAGCACCTGGTTCATAAATACCACCCCAGATAACTTCATGGGTATTTTGTACAGTCATCCATATTACTAATATTTTCAAGAGAAAAGTCTTAAAAGAAAAAAAAAAAACTCCACCTCTCCATGGTTCTCCAGTTCACATGATTTTGTTTCTTTTTTTCTTTTTAACACTTTTAACGTCTTCCAGTGTAAGACAAAAATATCTCCCTACAGCTGACACACACACACGTGAAGTAGGAGACAAGATCTTACACATTTATCTCCTGAAGAGATGACTCTGTTGGGTTAATAAGCCTACAGACTGAAATTGAAAAAATATTGAGATATATCAATATTAAGATTATTAATATTCATGTAATATGGTGATGCATTTGTACATTTGATTCAAATGTGTCACATATGACTTTGTTGTAATTAATGAAGTGTTTAAAAATAAAAGATGTGGGAGGTGGGAGGAGGTAGAAGACAGGAATTGTTGCTCTTTTGTTCTCCCCAGTTGTGAGGCACGTGATTACAGAGAAGATGCTCAACTTGGCAGGATCAGCAAGTCCACAGCAGATTATTGTTTCAATTACATGAGCATAAGAACAGTCTTTATCTGTGCAGGTCTGTCATTTGCCTGACGTGCAGTTCTGCTGGTAGGTTATTAAGTTGTACGCAACCACATGCACACGCCAGCACATGCACACAGGCGGATGTAAACATGTGAAGGATGCAACCATGCGCGCACACACACATACACACACACACTGTCTATCTCTAAATTCAAGGCACTATCTTAATACTTCCAACTGAAATTTTTGTGTGACTACCACTGCTTTTTTTCATTTCTCAAAACAGAAAAAAAATTGCACATATTTGTGAAATCAAATTTTTAAGGTTTTAAAAGTTCACATAACATTACATTCAAGACAACTGTCCTTTAGCTAGTCCTGCTAGTTAGCAGGACTAGCTAACGTTACTGATTTCCATGGCTCCTGCAAAGTCACTGTTGTGTTTGTCTGATATTATGAAAAGGACAGGATTTAGCTCCTGTCTCTCAGCATTCTGTACTTTACTCCATGATTCAAAACATGACACAGAGTAACTAGTTAGCAATGGCTAACAACATCAGACCTAAGCTGCTCAACTGGTTAACTCACTGTGTGGGAACTGGAACTGAAGCAATTACAAAGTCTTTTTAGTGCCCAACCACACAAATACTGCACCAACAAAATTACCAGTACCTACAGTATTAGTGCATGATATTTATGCCCTCTGGAAATAGGTAATGTAGGGGGCACTGACATGGCAAGAGAAAAAAATATATAATTCCAGTCCCTTTCTTTTTTGCAATTTCAAGTTTGACCAGACAACTTCAGATCTTATGAAATCAAACAAGAGTAATTAGCCTGCCACATACATACAAAACACTTGATGAACAGTAACCCACCAAAGAAAAGTAATGTAACAGATTTGTCTTTGCTCATTTAAGTACCCCCCTTGTCTCTCTCCAGCTGTCTTTCTTTCATCTGTCTTAGAGGACCATGGCTGAGGTCCAGTTTCACGAGCTTAAATTGAATCAGGAAAATCAACTTCGTCTTCATCCTCGTCTTTAATGAGAGAGGTGGAGGGATTTCCAAGGTGCTGCTCTGCCCTGTTTTCTTTAGAAAGGTCTTGCTGTTCTGGGAAGGAAGCCTAGAGAAGTGGATTAGCTAAAACCCAAAGGAAGGAAGAAACAGATATGCTGGACCACATCACACTGCGCGCACACATGCACGTAGTGTAGAAACAAACCTAAATGCCAGGACAGAGAGGTGTTATAGGAGCTCTTAGGAGGTTATTCCCTTGCAGCTTAAAATCAAACAGGACCAGAGAGGAGAGGGAAGGAGGAAAATCTAAAGCACATTTTCACCCGTCGCCCTGACATGTGGAACCTGTACTGTGAGTGTTTTCTTTTCATCTGACTCTGATAGGGCCGAGGGGTTTCTACAGTGTCCCCTCTGCCCTCTCCTCCCAAGAGAGCTGTGCTGACCTAATTATCAACCAGGACACCCACTCGCTGAGAACAACAACACATTCACAGCTTCATGCGAAGGCCCCATATCCTCCACTAGCTAAAGAACAGCACCATTTCACCACCTCGCTAAGTGGTCCTGTATCCTATAGTGTATCCTGGATCTCCGATTGAACTCGTGGTCATTCATAGGAAGCTGTGACTTCCAGTAAGGTTATGTCCTCACATGAGATTGAAATCGCCCTTTGTGTTTTAATTAAGTGGAATATTTTGCAGGGAGAGCTGGGGTCAGCAGCGAAGGTGGATCAGGACAGCTGGCTTGTTTTCAGGACCAGTGCACCAGTTGCACCAGTAACTGGCCCTCTACATGATCAGTGGTGAAAGATCATATTTGCTGTATGGACAGACTTAATGCATCTCTGAAAGGCAATCTCATTGTGTGTGAGAGAAAGTGAGAGACATTAAGATTAGCGTGTTAACGTTAAGGAAGTGAAGCAGCCTGAAAAAGAGGATGTGTGGGCGTGATAAAGACCACCATCCTCCAATCCGCACCAGTGAGCTGTGCACCAGCAACCTCAACTCTGTTGTCAACTGCCAGTACTCGCTCACACACTGCACACACACTTTGAAATTAGGGTTTTCCTTTTCCCCCTGCAGTTTCAGAATCCCCCCCACAGCTGAGAAGGTGACGAGCAGCAGTCCGCCCACACACTGCGTGGGGTCCACGTTCGCGCTCTGCTGTGCATCTATGACGCTCAGCAGGGTTGTGTCTCAACAACGGGATCCCCTCTCCCACGCCGTTCAGATCTTTGAGAAAGATGTTAATGCTCCACATACTGACATTTAAATAAAATCTGTGGTCATATTAAAGGTTAAAGGGGTTTCAATAAATTTTATCATATGCAGAGTGCTGTCGAAGAATAATGACGCAAGTATAAAATTTGGCTTTATATTCAATGTTTCTGTTTGCTGTGAAAGGAGGAATATTCACACCAAGTTACAGATCCTTTAAGTGATAATTGCAGCTCATTACAACTTTAACTGCTGAGATCCGAGAATGCAGTGACTTTGCTAAAAAGATGCAAAGTCAATTTTTAGCCATGCTTGCTGCATGTCTTTAGCAATGAACTCTTGGGTGACTGGTTGGTGGATCTGCCACTTGTGTTCAGACTGAAACATCTCAGCAACTGGATGCATTGCCCAGGTTAAACTGAAACAGCTTTAGCATACCCTTACAGCTCTTTCTTGCACCATCATCAAATCTAAATTTTAATATATCTATCACTTTGGTTTATAGACCAAATACCAGCAAAACTAAACCCGTCAGTCTCAACTTATTGGTTAAATTATTACCCAAGCTGTTACAAATGTATCACAGTTGACAGAACAACTTCTATGTTCAGCTTTGACCTGCCATTCTCTTATCACCTACCATTTTCACTTACTTATAATCGCAGATAAATTGGTTCAGGTCATTTGGCTAAACTGCTATTTGTTTACAACCTGTATGATCACTAATAATCTGACGTTGCCTAACTCTCACTTTTTATAATATATAATGAGTCATCAGTTTGTTTTTTGTTAGTATAATTACAAACATGTTGCCAGTGATAATATCACCATATTTAAAAATTGTGCATAATGACTACAGACATAGTTTTGGAAACAAACCATGTTGCCATTTCACTTAGTTTCACTTCTGCATAATTGAGAGATTAGACTCACATTTTTGAATTTGTTAGTGTGTCCTTGTGGTTACGAGTGAGACATCATGGGGGTCTCCTTCTTATGGATTCTCATCAGGGAGACTGTAAAGATCAGCTAACCACAGCATGTCTCTGCTATAGCCCTTAACTGACTCATGAGCAGTGACAGGCTCACCACAGTGTAGGTGAAACCGCAGGGTGGGGGGTGGGAAGTGACAGCGATGCAGACGGTGGGGTGTAAACTAACCATGAACTAGCTGGGAATCCCTCTCAGCCTGATCAGAAGAGGTGTGGTGAGTTAGAGGGGATACAGTTGGCTGCACAAGGTGAGTCTGAGCAGATGTAGCTGCACAGCAGAGATTCAGAGCCCTGCAGCTGGTGCAGAGGTGGACAGAAAGTGTAAACCCAAAGGCCAAAGGTTTCTCCACGGGTTTACACTTTCTCAACAGTGAACTACAGAAAAAATCCCAGGTGAGAGAGAGCCTGAGACTTGGTGGAATTTTTTTTTTTAAATCATTCTTGTGGGTAAAAACAATTCCTGTAATTGCAGGTAAACTAGTAACCATAACCACCCATAGAATCTTTAATATAATGACTGTTTGTATCAGTGGGTGAATAGATGTCTGATATTTACATACACAACAGGGAAATTATGAGTCCAACTAAACTTTTTATACATCAGCATTCTCTATATGATCAATTTCAGAGATAAAAACAAACACTATGTAAACAAAAAACACACTGAGGGAGGGGTGGACAGTTTCTGGAGGAGGAGTCTGAGACGATACATTTACCCCTTTTACTTACAGTAAAAGTCAAACAACAATCATGGTGGCATTGTGGTAAATGACCAGCCATTTTGACAGTTTGTTTGTCTTCTGGGAAAACAAAGCTCTTCCCTTACTGAATGCGTGGGCCCTTAAACACGACATATGTTTCTGTTGCACAGCAGAAAGTAACCTGATTTTTGAAATGACATGTTGCAACGATTGCTTGTGGCAACTCAGAATGAAATCTCATACATCCGGAAAAAGCTTTGAATTTAAATATTTGAATAATCTTGATATTGCACATATTACAAAACATAATGTCTGGCATATATTGAGTCCTACCATATGTTTACTGAATTATAGTTTCCAACAAATGTAATTTTTTGTTCAGTCCTGCAGAGCAGGGTGGTGGAGGTTTTACATGTCTCCCAGTGTGAGTGGTGAGGGGCGGGTTAGTGGTGTTGTATGTCTCAGTGTTTTGACCTGGGGGTACCTCTGAACCTCTAAAATGAGGTGAAACGAGTTAAGAGCAGTGTGGGGTGAACCTCATATTCCAGAGGTGAGAGGCTTTATTGGAGCAGCACTGTGAGTGCTAATGTGTTTGGGCAGAAAGAGACGTAGACAGGAGAAAGGGTAGTTATCTGAAACCTGCCTTCTGAAAACAGAGCTCCCTGCTGACATGCGAAACCTGAAGTGCTGATTCAATTTAGTCACGATCACATGAATTAACGTGAGTCAACCAGGCTGTTAAAATTTCCACAATTTACACATACCTCCTCCGGTTAGTATTCTGTACGTGTGTTGTTGCACAGTTTGTACGTTTGGACCCGTCTCCTTCCTGATAAAGCTTGCACAGACGTCTGGGTTTCAGCCGTTCCGATGGAAAATCCTGAAGCCCTGTGCCACAGGCGTTCTTTTCTTCTTTTCCTCTGAGCTCCTCCCAGCTGCACTCCACCTGACAGGTTTTCCTCCTCCTCAGCGTCCAGACGGACCACGCCGAGAGCCAGACTGGAGCACAAACACAGGCGGGAGAGTAAAGGTTGGCAGGTGCATAGAGAGACGGCAGGGTGGAGGAAAAGTGAAGGGAGGACAGGTTCATTTGGGGCTGACTTGAATTGTATTTGAGAGTGGGAGTGGGAGGGGGTGAGACAGGTAGGGAGAAGGCGGGAAAGAAATGAAGCTGCTTGCTGTTGTGGGTATGAGGGGAAAGAGAGAGAGAGAGGGAGGGAAACCCAGACACAAACATAAATACTGGCTAGCACTTCAATGATTCCTCTCTCTGGCTCCCCTGCTTCACCCCTCCCCTCACTAGCCAAACATAAACAAATAAAACATGGAAAGCATCAGACACGGCCCATACATCTCAGAGAAACTACAGTCTCAAGTGAATGAGAAATGGGAAAATCATCATGGTGAATTTCGTCGTTTCCATTCTATAAAAAGACCGATTGGATTAGACCGTCAGGCTGTCACTGCCCAAACATCCAAATCACATCAGCTGTAAACTCAAGCGGCCACCGAGAAATGTCATCCTGTCAGACGTCTGTCTCTCCTTCTAAAAGTCATAAACCTGAAATAGAAAAGAGAAAACAGCCTCATATTTCACTCCATGAAGGAGAGAGACATATAAACACTCACACACACTTCTGGGGGGAAAAAAGAATCTCCAGGGGTCATCTTTTGATGACCAGAGTGAATGAGGGAGTAGTGTGACTGACACACACCAGGCACAGACAACTGACAATAACCATGTCTTACACTACACACACACACACACACACACACACACACACACACACACACAACTGTTCAAAAATAATGTTAACACACAAACACACACACAAGCTCTGTGCTTGGCTCTCTCTTTCGAAGACACAATGTCACAGATTACTGCGGCTCCTTGGTCTGGCTGGTAATGACATCATGCCTGGGTCTGCTCCCAGAGATCCCTGCTGCTGGCACACGGCCAGCCCTACATCTGCAAAGAGCCCTATACACACTCTCACACACATATACAAACACACACACACACATGCGTACAAACCACAATGTTAAGAACCAAAGTGAAGATGCTTGGCTGGCTCCAGCCACAGAAAACAACTGTCAGCTCACCCACTGGTGAGAAACTACAGAGTGAATTTCTACCATTCTGTCAGTTCAGATTTAGAGCTATAGTCATGTTTGTGTGCTCTTTCTGTTCTTTGAATGTATTGTTTATGGCCTCAAATAAAGATCTCACTCAACACTCCCACATAGATTTAGCTGCAGCCTCATTAAAAGCAGCAACTTGACTAAATTATGCAACTTAAAATTATTTTTCTTTTTTATTTGCCTCCAAGCTTCACCTTGTCTTTACTTGTCTTCAGCTGCAGTGTAGACTTTGGCACACGAGAGACAACAACCGCTTATATCAACAAAGGAAATGAGAAATATTTGTATAAATTCTGGGAAGTGTATTTATTTGCTTGCTTGCCAATAGTTAGATGAGAAGATCAATACCGCTCTTGTTTGTATGCTCAATTTCGAAGCTGGATCCAGTAACTGCTAAATTAAGCTTAGCTTAGCATAAAGACTGGAAACAGGGGGAAACAGCTAGCCTGGCTTTGTCCAAAGGAAACAAAATCTTCCTACCAAGACTTCTGAAGCTCCATAATTTACAAATTGGCAGACTGAGAAATAGTCTGGCATAATCCTCCAGTAAAACCACAGCGTGTACAGATTAATCAAACAAACAAGATATATATAGTTAATTATTGAGCTTTATGGGCACTGGTAGGTAGATTTTGTTACCTCTGGACAGAGCAAGGCTAGCTTACGCTATGCTAAGCTAACCTGCAGCAGGCTGTAGCTTTACAGATTTATTTAGAGTGGTTTCAATCTTTTCATCTAACGCTCAGAAATCTCAAAATGTCCAACTATTCGTTTGAACCATAAAACCTTTGAAGGTATAGAAGCCTTCTGCTTCCCTTCCCATTTTTCCCTCATTGATCCCTTCTCTACACTGGTGTATGTTGAGCACATGACAAGACAGGCTGCGTTTTATGTGTGTTGGTGGGTCGGTATATGGAGTGTACTATTGTATCCACAGAAAGTCAGATTTATGTGATTTTCTACCAGGTGATTAGAGTTGACCTGCGATGCCAAAGAGCTCGAGGACTCACAAACTCTGCTTCTTCACTGCCAAGTCAGTCCAGGGGGTTGAGATGTGGAAAGCTTTCAAAAATCAGTCGTCTCTGCCAGTTTCAGCTGCTGCCAAAGTGCTTATGATAGTGATCAGTAATGCTGTAATCATGCAACAAAACCAGCACTAGGTTTTAAAAACAGGCTGGACATGAGAGTTGGTATTATGGACTAGAAATGAGAGTCTGATTCTAACAGGGTTTGTAATCCTGTACTGTTGATCTTCAATCATATGTCTCCTGCTTCTTTTAAGAAGTCTTTTCCACCCAATAATTTAGTATCCGTGTGCTCTTTGTCTACAAAAAAAAAAAAAAAAAGCACTGAACCATTCGGCCACAAGGTTCACACACACACACACACACACACACACACACAGTGGAAGTGTATCAGACGCTCTGCATGGGGTCTGATTCGCACAATAGCAGTCAGGCAGACATAACAAACATTTAGTGTGTGTGTGTCTCATACACACTTCTGTATGTGTGTATTCTAGTTTGCCTAAAACTGTTGCTGCTGAGTGTGCATCTTTGTGTAAGTGTGTCTGAGTGTGTTTATGGATGTGTGTGTGTGTGTGTGTGTGTGTATTGGTGCTGGTGTGAGTGGACCATACCACTGGGGTCAACTTGGGCCAGCTGCCTGGAGCTGATGGAGTGAGCCACACACATGCTGAACTGTGACCTTAAGAGAGAGAAGAGGAGGGAGTGAAGGGAAAGAAGAAGGAAGAGGAAAAAGGAAAAGGAGCCGCACACCGGCTTTCCTCCTGTAAAGGTCAGGTTGATCTTAAGCTGCTGCAGAGACTGATACATATCAAACTGCCCTGACATTTCATTGCAGTTTAACGTGTTTTAAAAGTAGCAGATCACGTTTTTTTTCCTGAATTTTGTCTCCATGCACCTACAAGTTGTTTGTTTCCTGCTGAAAGAAGCCATTTTTCACCACAGTTTATTGCAAACAGTGTCCTCTAGCCATGCTGACAAATTAGTGTGTTTTTAAACTCTGATTGTATCATTGATTTTTTTAAATCTGACCTAATGATTTATTATTCCAAGAAAACAAACCCACAAGTCCCCTGAAAATAGTCAGCCCTTGTAATATTTCTGTCTCTTGGCACCATGTAACACAAACTGTAAAGTTCTAATCTTTAAGATTTTTATGAAATCATGATACAGTGAAGTCATTTTTATCCTATTTAGAGTCAGCATCATTTTTTTTCAGCAATTGCGATTCAGCATTGTTACATCCTGTAATTACCTCTCTATATATACATTTTTATTTTCAGTCCTTCACTGGAGTACAAGATCCAAATTACCTTCACACACAGGAGGGATTCAAAGGCAACAAGGCGTGTGTTTGTAATTTTATCTCACTGATATCAGCCTGACCATTTACTTCTGTTCATGCTCCTGAAGTTGTATGAGAGCTGTATTAGGTTACCTGTATGAAACAGCACCTGCTCTTACCACCAGTAACCGCAGGTGTTGCCAAATCAAGCAGTGCTGAATCTCAAGTATTACAACCTCAGTATCTAAGCTGTAAAACTGATACCAAAAACAACAGGGTGACACTGACGTCTTCATTATTCTTCAACAGCTGGTCGTATTCCTCCACATTTGTAGAAATAAGACTGTCCTCCTCAGTGCACACAGAAGGTACAGTAATTGGGCTAGAATCTCTCGACTCTCTTTGCTGAGCGTATAGAGACTCTAAGTATATACAGTCTATTTTTACATCAAGAGGACTGCGGTGTTCCAGCTCCTAAAGCCTGTAAAGGCCTCACACAGAGAGAGACACCATCTCACGCACACACATAGACACACACACTGTCTTACCACCCACTGCTTGGTGTTTGTTTAATATGGCATTTCAGTATGAGAACAGTATATCCTGCTCCCATCTTTATAAGGGCACAGCTAATGCAATACTGAGACACCCCTCCTTTTTGCAATTACGCTCACACTCTCTCTCTCACACACACACACACTTGGTAGTCCCATGCCAACGGCTGCTGCCTCTTGGCACAGCCCAGAGTTAACGTTGCCCTAACTGAGAAATAGCATCTGCTTCATCTCTCTTTTCGCAGAACTGCTCGACTCCTTCGAACTCGCTAACACTCTCCTTCCCTTGTCCAAAAGTGCACACATGCTGACACAGACTCTCACTCACGTGCACATGCTCACAGCCGTTAAACGCACATATACACAGACACACACATTATTGCGGCTGGCACCAGTGCTGGAATCTTGTCTGTCTGTCTGTCTGTGATGGTGAGAAGCGCACAGAGAGGCGATGAAAGAACAGATTTAGACTTTTGTGTTCTTGGCATAAGTAGGCCAACTCTTCGAAAGACAAATCCCTGCTTACGGTTGGACCAGAGTTATCACAGTGGAGGTAATAAATACTGCAAAACCAATCTGACTGTTCTGACTGTATTATCACTTGTATAGCCAGTTCACTTGGCCAGTTTGTCTCCACAGAATGCCACGGGTCGTTTTTCAATAATCCTGAGCCGTTGCTAAATTCAACTCATAAACAAATTGTGTCAAACGCTGATATTCTTAACAGACATTAAGATGTGACTCTTGGCAGCAGATGTGCACTATATTTGGTTGACTGCAATTTTAAAGTGGGGAGGCCGAAGTTACATTTTGTACTTATTTGGTTACAGTTTCAGCAAGAGAAAGCATCATTCTTTATAACAGTGGATCAGATCACTGTGCCCATTAATCCCATATTCTTAATTTTTCTTGTAAGATGTTTTGTCTCATCATTTTTAACATTAGGCTGAAGCAAATCAAAAAAAAAAAAAAAAAAAAAAAAAAAAGGTTGAAGACAGTAGTAGTCTGAAATGTCCAGTCTGTAACAGCAAAGAGGAATCAGGCTTTCATGGGCTCAAGACAGAAAAAAGGAAGTAAACAATACTGCTAGAGTGCAGAAAAAATACTGAAATAATAATAACAATAATGAAAACATACACATCCAGTTAAACCAACAAAATGCAAGTACTGGAACAATATTAGCTGTGATTTTTGGTGGTTGTGTCCATGGATCAAAGCTGCCTGCTTTTGTTGCTCTCCTGTTGCATCCTATGCTGTGTATACAGCCTGCAAAGAGAAAAAGAAAATATAGAAAGCATTCAGACAGAGACACACAGGGACAGAGGGGATGTCTGATGCTGAACAAAGTTAACAGCAGCTTTGAGGAAGTGTAGGAAGGAGAAACACTGAAAGGAGCCAGACAGAAAGCAAATGTCCACTGAAGCATAAACAAAAAGAGAAGAATGTCTCTGCTTTTGCATATGGAAGTGAAAAACTGCTCATCTCAAAGACTAAGAGACCAGAAAATACTGTACACATACTTGACGGCGCTGTTGTTCCTTCTTTTTGCTGAACTTACCAGCTTTAAGACGAGATAAAGATAGATAGAAGGGGAGAACCCAGAGAGAAACAGTGTGGAAAGGGGAGATAACACTGTTGGTTCTTTGGTTTCTACAGCAGGCCGCAGTCATGCCTGAAAGACCTCTGGTCATATTAGGACTCATCTGTAAAGACCTGGGAAAAGATGTGGTCTGGAAGTTACAACCCCAAAAAATAGCACTGATTTCTGCTTAAGCCCAAAAGGGAAACTGCAAAGAGATTTCTGGGTAGAACACACATTCAGAGGAGCTTTACTGATGCAACAATCGTATAAAAAGGCCTCATTGTACATCAGCAGCATCCAACACAATGCAAAATGCCAAAACTGAAAGGGCATCCCAGCAGCTTAGTGATTATGATGCCGAGCTCAGTTTCTCTGACAAATCATAAACAATCCAAGCTGACTAGTCTAATGCTAAGACGTGCTATGCTACACTAAAGTCCCACCAGCACTGGCAAGGCGATTACTGTTCTCTGAAGGTTTGCAGGAGGACAAACGCCCTCACTAATGGGACACGTCACAAGCCTAAGCAGAGCTAAGCTGCGTGGCATTTCTAGGATATTTCAAGTCAAATTTAATACAAATTCCTGCTGGCAAAATGTTTGTTAAATCTATTTTTAACCAGCATCAAAAGACTGATCTTTGTTTACGTCACACTGTATAATCCCCCCAGCTTTGGGGGGGGGGTTCTTTTCTTGTGGTCAAACCTCTCTCGCCAAAATTGTTGTCTTTAAAATCTCCCATTTATACAGAAGATGCTGGAAAAACTGCTGTACATCTTCCAAATTCTCTAACACTACAGCCACATCAATCCAGAAATATTTATTTTTACAAGGTAGCTTGTTTTTTATGTAACCCAACACAGTATAATTCCCTTCCCTTTTTTCATTTCTAATGTGAAATATACAGCCACAATATTATACTATCCAGAAAGCTCTACTACAGGAGAGGCTTTGGAGAAACTTGGTGCACTTCGAACATAAGCCTGGGATATTTGAGTTCTGAGCTAAACATTACTGAATGAGATAAAACATCCCTAAATCCCTAAATAAGGAGAGGTCACGTAGTTTAGCTCAGCATGTAAATGCTCTACTAAAGTTCTGAGACACACTAAATATATCTGAAGTGGATAACTTGCTCTGTAGTCACAATACTTTTGATAATCTAACTTCATGTTCAGCTCTGTTCAGTTAAGCCTTTCAGCCTGGATTCTGGGTCAAACAAAAATACGGGAGATTTTGGTGGAGTGCCGCCATACGTCACGATAAAGATCACATTTGTCGTGCTCTGATTTACTCCCAAAGCCTCTATTTGTTTATAATAATCCATCCATGTGATGTATTCAGGCTGCTAAACCGTTCAGTTCTGTGTCTTTCTGGCTAAATGGAGTAATTTGTTTTGTTTTAATAAAGCAGGTGTTTTTCTTGGGTCAGATTGTCAAGGAGCAAATTGCTTTCTAATCACATCACACATGGAAAGTCCAGATGATGGCGGACAGAGCTCAGCGCTGCATCACAGCTGACCCAGTGTGCAGCGTGAGCCCCTGCTCCGACACTCATGCAGTTCCATATGCAAGTATTAACACAGCTTTGTTTTCATTGCAAAGCAAAACATGTCACTTCATTTGCCCCAGTTTAGCCCCTAATCACAGTGACGGGCAGGAGAGAGGAAGGCTCTATGTGACGGCAAGGGGCTTGAAATTAACTGCAAGGTGACGAATGCTCCACACTCTTGTATTCTTTGGTCTGGGATCACAAATCAACTGGTTTCACATCCAACACACACACACAGATAGAGGCAGACATTATTTATCAAGTATTATGAGGAGTTCAGAGTAAATTTCCGCGCAATTGTACCACACAGTAGAGCCGAAGGTTGCCAAAATAAAGACAGAGAATAACATTAAAAGGGAACACATTGTGCCCATTCTGTTGAACAATGCTCCACAAACGTGCATTCACATAACAGCACAAACAGTAAAAGCAGTCTTCAGGAAAGAGGCAAGCAGCAGAAGGGGGCCTGTGTGGCCATTCAAACAAGCAGCGTGTGGCTGTGGGCCTAGAACAGCCAGCAGTACATTTCCATAACAGGAAAGGTCAGTGTTGTGGCTCCAGGGGCTTTAGAGACGCTAACACAATCCAGTCTGGGAGCTCTCTGCTCTGCTGCTCTACCTGTTGACTGGACGCCATTTACTGCTATAGTCTAATATTACACACTGTATTGTATATCATTGCTCTAAACTGGACTTAAATTTGTACTAAATTATATATAGTACATATTATTCTGTTGGGATCTTGTCCTGTAAGAACTGCACTCTGGAGTTGCTGTATCTTTAAAATAAAATAAATTCAGATATAGACAAGACTCCACTACACTCCACTGACACCTATAGATAATGGCATACATACAGATTAAACTTTACATGGAAAACACAGTCGTTTTATTAAATATGGTACACATTTATAGGTTGAGATGTCCATGTCCAGTAATATAAAAAATAATTACAGTTATAGCTCCACCGTGAGAACATTAAATAATAACAATAATGATACATTAGAATAATAAAACTTTCACTTTCCTTTTTTTTTTTTTTACTTTTATGATACATCTGTGTATATACCTTTACAGTTTTATATTTATTACTTGTAATAAACTATTTGAATACTGTGCTTGTACTACAAGTAGTAAAGAATCCTGATACATTTTCCACCACAAGGAGATGAGACACTGTTAACATAACAAGGGACAATGGCACTCTCTCCAGAACCTGTAAAAAAATAATGCATATTCATATCTTATTTTAGAAAGTCCAGCAGAAAAGGTTTTGCAGGTGAACTTGAAAGTAAAAGAAAAAACATGTCATATGTACGTGTTGTGTGCGTGTGTGTAGCTGTGGTTGGCTGCGTGCTCTGACGTACAGTGTTTGAAGTTGTGTTCCATACAAATCAACAGCAGAGGAAGTTGAAACAGCTTCTGGTCTTTCTCTTGGACCAGGCCTCAGGGCCTCAGGGGGCCCATAGGAGTAAAACTCTCCTTAGCGCAGCCTCATATACCTCAACACCTGCAGCACACAAAAGCCTTCTGTGAGCAAAACAGTCCCTCAAAAGTCAGAAACGCTCATATACGACAAGGAAACAGGGAATGCTGGGAGACAGACTGTCTTTGGTAATAAGAAAAAACAGATTTGATTTTCCATTAAACAAGAGATTATAGTAAAATCCATAGACTGGTTTATAATTCAAGTATATGATGACTTAATGATACTTACTTTTTTATCTCAGTGATCTTTGAAAATACCTTTAATCCTTGAATATACCTTGAAACTGCTACACAAATAAAATTGCTGTATTTTCCTGCCATCACTATTATTATTATTGTTAGAGCTTTATTACAGAGACAAATAACATCCATACACGTCACTTACATCATGGTACCTTCACAGCCCCTCTTTACCTGATCCATAGTATTTTCCCATGGGGCCACAGTGGTCTCAGGACAGAGCTTGAAACAATATTGACATTGGAGCGGCAGAAAAGACACAACATAGCTAATAGATGTAATTATCTGACACAATTATCTCCAATAATAACAACAGATAATACTTCTCTGTCTGAGTGCATGTTTGTTGTTTTGTCTGAAGGGATCCTCCCTGGAAAGATGGCCAGTGCAACCTCTCCGCCCACGGCCAGGCCTCACCTTGTGTGGGTGTGGGAGAGTCAGATTGCAGCCTGTCAGGACCAGGTAAGGCTGAGGTTTGAGGTTTCCCGCTGTGTTGGTGAATTCCTGCCTTTGGCATGAGCATCTGGCGACTCTGCTCTCTGGAAACTGTGGAGCGTTCACCTTGTGGAAGGCCGAGAGCAGACATAAGAAACCCCAAAAACAAAAACAGCAGTGGGTAAAAGTACGCATAATCTGCTGCATGGCAAAATTTTAATAACATTTAGTTGAGCCTCATTAATTTAAGAAATCGTTATGACAGCGCCTGAGTCCAGAGAGTGATTTCTCTGTCTGGTCTAGCAGGCTCAAGCCCATTTACCTAATTAAAAAAAAACAAACCAGCGGTCTCTGTGGCTCTCGTGTTTACTGCTATGTGATGGAGGGAATAAAATACAAGCAACAGTTGAAATGCAAATAGAAGGCAGAGTGACATAGAGAAGCTGGAGGAAAGAGGCAGAGGACAAAGAAAGGAGAGAAGTGATGACAGAGAAGTTTCATTTACTTATGTATCATTTTGTATTTGGTGTTAAATGAATGGTTTGACATTTTGGAAAATACAGAGGTGCAGAACATGAAATTTCCTGTAAAATGGTGAATCGCAGTTTTTTCCCCCCGTTTCCAGTCTTTATGTTAAGCTAAGCTAGCCAGCTGCTTGCTCCTGATTCATAATTAAGGTACAAACATAAGAGTAGTATTAATCCCCTTATCAAGTCACAGCAACACAGAAAATGACTGTAATTCTCAAAATGTTGTGCTATTCCTTTAATGTGTTTAAAATTAGCTTCTTATCAGTACAAACTGAAACTCTTATGATACATGTGACAGCATGTTTTTGTCTTAATCAAAGGTCATCTTGTGTGCATGTTAATAAGCACACAAGTGTCATTCTTTAGAATTTGTTTTATTGGATTCATAAGACACTTTTATACTTTCTATCATATGATGAGAAGTCAAGGATCAAACAAAAGAACCACTGTCTAGAGAGGTTAAAAAGAAAGGGACTGTGATGAGGATAGAGACAAAGAGGAGGAGAAAAAAGTAGCAATCTCCACAAGAAGTGGACTGAAAAGAGATGAGGATCAAGGACAGTAAAGTGTTGAGAAAGACACGAGGTGAAGAGGAAGATGGGATGAGGATGTGCGATGAGGTGGAGGCAGGAGGAGGGAGGACGGGGAGATGATACAGCAGTAAGTACAGCGGCAGATAAAAGCTGCACAGGAGATGATCTGAGCGTGTCTTTGTTCCAGTAAGAGGCCCACAGCATCGCCTGATGACTCACCTGCCGTAATACTGCATCACCCACGGCATGAGATCACCAGGTTAATCTCACCCCCAACAGCTACATCAGCACAAGCAGATTGACAGATACACACACACACACACACACACACACACACACACACAGGGGTAAAAAAAACAAACAAACAAAACATTATAGTTTTAACATGCTCATCCACTTGAGCAACATCGACCCATTACTATAATATCATCCTTGCTAGACATCAGCTGCGTTGAGCTTTAAGTAAAAGATCAATAACTGATGAATGATGTTTATTAACAACCTCTGCTAAGTCACTTTAATATGCTGACATCCATTATCATATAGAGGGATCAGAGGGATTTGCTGCCAAAGCTAATGCTATTTTCTATGATTTTTAAATAAGACTATCAATATCGTGGACATAAAACACACATCTAGACACACACCCACACACACATAAATCTTGCTATGCAGCTCACTTGTCCTTGAGTTCTGGAAGAAGTAAATAAGTGTCAGCTCACTGGTTCCTAAAACGTAACCTTAAAAGGCAGAGAGACAGACAGAGATTAGAAAGAAAAAGAAGAGGGAATAATCATCTTAATACTTTGCATTGGCACATACTATAAACCACTCCATCATGTTGATCACAGCACGATCCTCAGGTCATAGCATTGAAATGAACAGGGTCAGAAGTCTGGGAGGATTTATAACAGTCTTTTACCACAAACTGCATTTAAAGCAATAAACTGAATTATTCATTTGTCTAATCTGGGCCTCTGCTGATCTGTAAGAGTTAGAGCGCAGCACAGAGCACACAGAGTACTTATGCTGCGGCCCAAATGACACTTTAGTGCTGTGGGACAAGCATTGGGTTACATAGGAGAGGAGAAGCACTTCAATTACGTTAGAGGGAGAGGAAGAGGGAGAGATATGAAGGAAGATGGAGAAGAGACAGAGGAAAGCAGGTATAAAACTGAAATACACTGCAGTTTAATAAAATGAATCACTGCCAGATGTCTGTCTGATTGATTATGGAGACAACAGAGCTGCTCTGTTTTTCATTATACTCATTGCAGCGACACTGGCCCACATTTGTTCATAGCAGGCTAGTGTTTTTAGAGGTTCTGCATCTGTGGCGTTACTCTTCATTATTGATGCTCTGAAACAAGAGTGGGTGCTCTGAAACCAACACTGATTACGTGTATTTCAGTAAACTTCAAAGAATATTTACCTCACCTACACTTACCTAGAACCAGGGGATAATTTTTCATAATTCTCATTCTTTTACAGAACAACAACAGCTAGACAGAGCTTCCTTTTAAAAACACAGGAGTTTTGCCCAGTCCTGTTTCTGGAGCTATTGGCCTGAAAACACCGACCCACAAACCCAGAGCACAACCCACCCGGAACTAAAGCAAACACCAGATTCCCACTGGGGACATATAAACTAACGTGCGGACATCCTCCAGGGAACACAAACCAACTTGCGCGCATGGAAAGTATTTAACGTCTTTTCATGCCGAGTGCATTTTTCCTCTCGTTCTACAAAGCTTGAAGGCTCTGGGCTCAGAGAAGGGTCATAAAGTCCATCAACGAACTGTGCAGTTATGGTTGCAATGTGTTTATTTAGTCACACTCCCAGAATGCACAGGGCCTTTGAATGCTGTTTGACCAGCCTTAGCGTGAACTACATCGACTGGGTATGAGCAAGACTCAGGGCAGAGCATCTAACTTCCTTCATGAAGCAGCGGTGAAGTTCATGTCTGTATAACTTTGAAACCCCTATTACTAATGTCTTACTCATAATAAAAACTCATAACATAAATCATGACAAATAAAGATAAATTTGATATATCATAAGATTGTGGCGGGGTCCGCCACAACCAACCTCAGAGTTAGTTGTGGCGGAAGTTATTTTTATGTCAAACAAACAGATTCTTATTTTGATAAAGAATTTCAACTCACAGCCATTTTACTTTGATCTAAAACCTGCTGTGTTTTTAATTGGCTGTTGTACAATGTGTCAGTTGCTTTTTATAGTGTTGCTTTTTTTTGTTTTTTTTTGGTTATTGTATTTTTATGGTATTGTTTTGCAAATATAAACACTGAGATAGCAAAACTTGATATCATAATGATATCACAGTGTATATACAGTAGCAATACATTATAGGTTTATAAACATTGCATGTTTTGTTCACTAGTGATTTCCTAATCTCACTATGAATCCATCATCTTTGGACTTTTGGGGGGTTTTTATTAAAATGTGAGAGTAAACACAACCAGACTTGTTTTAAAAACCAGGAGAGTAAAAGGTCTTAGACCACAAAACACTACTACACAACTGAGACTGGACTGATCGAACCCTCTTGATCCCACACCCACATGTGGCCACTGGAATGGTTAGTCACTCACCACAGTGGTCTCAGTCTCCAGAACAACATATACCAGTCAAGAGCAGTGTAGCATGAGAAAACAATAAACCTCAACTCAGAGCTCATTTTACTAGGTTTAAAATTAATTAGAAATCATTTTTCTAAGAAACACAACTGATTAAATCCCCCTGACTTTCTGAACTACAGGCACACTGATATGTAAATGATGCTAGCTGTTTTGGTGTGTGAAATTGTGCATTTGTGTGTGACTGAGTGGGCGTATGACAGCTGGGCCAAAAGTCCAGCAGCAGCAGCACAAAAAGAAGAAGAGGGAGAATTACCCTAGTTTAGACTGTGATCAGTCACACTAACTGAACTCTCATTGCACTTCTGATGTTAAACACACAGTTTTGTTTCACTGAAATCCTCTTTTTATCCCTACTGCCAACACTTAAATACAGACAGACACCTGACAGGCATCTTGCACAAGGACTTCTACTGTGGTTTTCTAAATGTGTTTTAAATAACAGGGTGATTTTTTTTAATGTAACAGAGACACCCCTATCCCATAAAGTCATATATTAATGTCACACACATTGTATTCTCACTGCTGTAATCTGTATTAAAGACAAGGGCAGAAGGCATGGCTTTACACACACAGACGTAACTTCTGGGAATGGTTCTCAGGCAGCAGGGTGCATTTCCAGTCAGTCAGGTGACCAGCTCTGCTCAGGGATCTCCCGATGGTCACGTGACATGGTGCCTGCTCGTTCTCTTTCTGCTCCCTTTCTCTTTCACTTCTGACAGGACCCCTCCTTTCCACAGTTGACACCCTACTGATTTAACACTGCTGCCCACCCCACTGCCTGGTAGATGAATTCCCCCTCAGCTCCTCGTGCCTAATGGGCTAAAATCTCCCTTGTCCCTCCTCTTCATCCCTTCACCTCCTCCTCCTTTACAGGGACTTAATCCACTGTCTGTCCCTGCCAGCACTCTGAATTATTCAGTGGAGCGCTGCTGCTCGCTACAAAGAGCCATCGCTGAGACACTGAGACAGAAAGAGGGCAAATCGCAGATAGACAGCGAGATGGCAGAGTGGGGGTGAAGTGGTGGGAGGGTGATAGAGTGATGGCAGCAGATGTCTGGCTGGGAGCTTCCCAGGAAACCCCACACTCATCTTCTTTGCCCTCCTCTTCCTCCACTCTGGCAGCTCTAATCACATAACGCGGGTATATAACTAGCTGTCACGGCAGGTCAACTGGAAATAGATGGCATTCTTGACAGCTTGACCTGATACAGAAACCAGCAGGGTGCTTTCTGAGGAGGGGATTGTGTGTCCCGAGCAGCCATCATGACAAAGCAAATCTACCCACAGCCTCGTGCTGAACTGAACGTCAGCCTGAAGTGGCAATAACTGTGAAACACCACTCATTTCATCTAAATTGTTCTAATCTGGAACAGAGAAATACTCACTTGTACATACTTATTTGCTTTCTTATCACGAGTTAAACAAGAAGATTGGTACCACTCGCATAACTATGCAATAAATAAGGAACTACAGCTGGGAGAGAGTTAGCTTAGCCTAGCATAAAGGCTGGCTGGCCCAAAGATGACAAAATCTGCTTACCATCACCTCTAAAGCTCATAAATTCAAACATTATATTTTGTTTGCTTAATTTGTACAAAAATTACATGAAACAACAAACAACAAAGTTGCCATTTACCAATTTGCCAAAAGTGAGTGTATTTCTCAGTATATTCCCAGAACTTCCTTAAAATTCTAAGCTGCTAAACACCTCTGATATCGCCAAGTCTTTTTGTGAGCACCATTCAACATCAACACAGTAGTTTCACTGCTGCTGACATAACTCTTGAAAACCACTGAATCATCCTCTGGGTGAGGACAGTTTGTTTCAGAGGCATGAAATGACTTATTATGATGTACCATGCAGTCAAAACTGACAAAGATATTCAGATTAGATTCAGCAGATATTAAGATCAGACAAGATCTTTAGACCTGAGGCCTATGGTAATTATAAAATGACAGCCAAAGTCTAGATGCAGCAGGAAGAGTTTAGTTTAAACTCTGCTGGACTCAATGAAGGTGGGATTTCAGTGATTATGACAGACTGAGACTGGCCACATTCTCAGAAAAACTCAGGAGCAGTCACCTGGATACAGCACAGGTCATAGTTGTTTGCTAGTATGGGGAGCTAATTCGGGAGTTTGGGCATCTTTTTGCAAACTTTGTTCTGTTGAAGTTTTGATTCCTAACCAGAAAATGTTCTCTTAGGAAATTCCCCATCTGGTGTCTATGAAGACTCTCGGGACTGTCATCTTTAGACAACTCATATGCAGTTCTCCAATGTCCAGCTTTAAGATAGAGCTCACATTTGCAAACATGACAGTGCCTGCATCATTGAGAGAACGTATAGTGATATACATCATGACCATACATTTCCTGTGTGTCAGTTTATATGGTATTCTGTGTTTGAGGGAAAACCCTAATAGTGAGTGCCATGCAAATGTTGAGGGGAAAGGGTGGAAGAAAGCCCCTCCTTGTTGGTGAGGTGCTTCACTAAACACTGAGGGGAACCAAAGCGCATCGGCTCTGCTGTGGGAGGTGATGCAATGTCAGGAACCCGAGGCTGAGGAACTCCTGACCTTTCCTTTCATCTGCACTTTCTGTCACTCAGACATCTGTGCATCACCCAGTGTCATTGTGAAATGTGGGAGGCCTGGCAGAGTGTTGAGTTAGAAAGAAATGCTTTCAGGAACCATACTGTGCATTACCATATGGATTTTGTGAATTAATGTAAATGTTGGTGAGAGAGACAGAGTGAGAGGAGAGAGAGAGTGAGAGAGACAGAGTGAGAGAGAGAGAGAGAGAGAGAGAGAGAGTGAAAGAGAAATTAAAACAGAGGGGAAGGAAAAAGAAAGAAGGAGGAAGACGTGACAGCTGAGATAAATTAGACAAAAGCAAAGTGGAGGTTGAAAAAGATGAAGTAAACACAAGTGAGGGCAAATATGTCAGCAACAGAAGCAAAGAGAGCTCAGTTTTCTTCACAACTGACTGCATATGGTAAAGACATAGTGGTATAAGTGGCTGAGGTGATGTTTTTGGGCAGATAGATAGAGTGTATGGTAATACCCCAGACTGGGACTATTTTTGTACTGTCTGTAAGCCTAAGTGTGCATGCATTGCAGTCACTGAGGGTGTATGTGTGTGTGTGTATGTGTGTGTGTGATGTAGACCATGCAGAGTCAGTCAGTCTGCCGTGGGGCTATGGGGGATTCCTGTTTAGTCCTTCTGTGAATGTCTGGGGGCTCACTGCAGGGAGCGGGCTGGGCTGCTGGTGTGGTGGGTTGGTGGTGGGGGGTGGGGGGACTATCTGCTGGCCTCGATGATGTGTCCAATTCCTGCTGTTTATAGTTCATGTCTCGTCACTCCACCTCTTCTCTAATCTCTCATCTCTTCTTCTCATCTTCTCTCTCCTCCCTCCACACCTTGACGACAGCTCCGCCAAACGTGTTCACTTTACACTCTGTTTTGATATTGTTTCACCACTTCATCCATGTCTTGTATTGTAAAAAAAAAAAAAAAACAACTGTTAAACAAAACCATATCAGTAAATGTTGTGTGGTTGTTGCCTAAACAACTAAAGGTAATTCATTTCTTCAGTGATATATTTGATCCAAACACAATTCTTATATCATTTTCCTGACTTGTCTTTCAAACAACCATCTACTCACATTATGTAAATTTAGGAATTTAGCAGTGTAATCCATCAACACAGGTACAGTATGAAGTGACTGAAAATAAACAAAGTGTGCATGTCTGCTCTGATATTGCAAAAACTGACATAAATTCATCAAATTTCAAAACATCTGTCCTGATGTTTCTGTCTAATCTGGATCTCCTCCCCTGCAAGCTGCACAGAAACCTACTGATAATCAGTTAGTAGACTACTATACATAAACAACAGCTTATTTATTGGTCAGTATATTAAGTGACAGGGAGGCACAGTAGTGCAGAGGTTAGCAAGAAGGTTCCAGGTTCAAACCCTGGCTTTTCTGTGTGGAGTTTGCGTGTTCTTCCTGCGCCTGTGTGGGTTCTCTCTGGCTTCCTCTCACAGTCCAAAGACATTCAGGTTAACTGAATAACGCTAAATTGCCCACAGGTGTGAATGTGAGTGTGAATGGTTGTTTGTCTATATATGTCAGCTCTGCAGTGGACTGGCAATCTGTTTAGGGTGTAGCCTACCTGTCACCCAGTGCCTAGGATAATGGGTGGAAAAATATATGAATATGAAGTGACAAGTATATATTGTATGCTTAAAGGTGTATTTGATTTGATTAATTCATCACAAAATTTGCTACCACCAAGTCTTTATTTATTTTTTTTTAATAATCTGACTCACATCATGTGAGGGTGATTCCCAGGGGTCCTGGGTTATGAGTTGGGCAGTATGTCTTTTGATCTGATTTGATTCAGCTGCAGTTAGGTTTGCAAACGTGACAAAAATACATCAATTTTAATTTCAAATATTAAATCAGAAAAGCTGTATGGTTGCATGCCTCTTTGTATAATAAAATAGCACAGTTTTGCAGTTTTGCCTATGGTCAGGAGGAGTTGGGTCCAGCATGCTTTAGAATTAGCATTATATGCTAACGTTAGCATTTCTTGCATTACGTTGACTGCTCCTCTCTCTGCACATGTCACTTTCTTAAATTAGTAGCAAAGTTTGCTGTGCCACCAGTGTATTTTAGGATACTGCTGTGCATTTAAAAATACTCCTGATGCAATATATATTGTCAGGCAGCACTGTGCACAGTGGTCAGACATGGCAATTTCTGAATTACATGCATAATTTCAGTTGAATCTGTGGTTCTGTATCAGTGGAGCTGAATCTCTGACACTTGTAACAGTTTTGTGTGACAGATGATCTACCATCCCTAGTTATGACTCTACCACCTCATCAATAACAGATTGTTTTCAGTGACCCTAAAAAAGACTAAATCATTTGAGCCACTCTAAAAAGCTGCACAGACTCTCTCCTGCAGTTCAAATGATGTGGTAAACAAACCAAAATCCCTTTGTAACTTCTACTATTCTCCAGCCACATCCTTTACCCTTTACTTTGTTCCTGTATGCAAACATCTGTTTTTTTTTTTATCTTTATCTGCTCTTTATCTTCTCTGCAGATGCTCCAACCTACACAAACACACTTTAACCCTTCCTGCATTGATCTCTGCCTTCCTCTGTCTGAACGCTGAAATCTCAGATCAACATTTTGTGCGTCTGCAGTCCTCATGACCTCGAGGGACCGCAGAGAGGTCAGGGGTGAGGCAGCTACTTCTGCTCTTCACAACCTGACACTCCAGAAACATGACAGCTGAGACCAGGATGTGTGTTTGTGCACGTACATACGTGTGTGTTCATGTGTGCTATTTGACACTCTGAATAAATAAACCGCAATATGTTCTGTGGAGAAACTGTTTATTTGGATGGAGGCTGACTGGTCTCTGAACATGTGTGTGAATTGCATTCATGTTTATTTGTGTTCCTGTGTGTGTGAGTGTGAAGTGAGCGTGATACTATGAACAGAAAAACCAGATAAACACACTATTAAATAAGTGACAACTTGACAGAAGCCTTTTCTCTGTGGAGATGGCAACTTCTTTAAATCCTCCTTCATGTGATGTGTGCAGGCGTGTTTCTGTCAGTCTGTCAGTTTGATTCACACATACACACAGACACAGACACACACACACACACACACAAAGGAGCCCTGCTGTCAATCAGAGTTCAGTAAGAGGCAGGAAACAGACAGGCTATTCTGTCCCCTGGCACAAGTCCCTAAACTGTGGCCTGGCTGCTGCAGAGCGAGCACTGTGTCACACGCTACAGATACAGGCTAGCCTCTGTCACACACAAGTAACCTCTCTCTCTCTCTCTCTCTCTCTCTCTCTCTGTCTCTCTCTCCCTCTCTCATTTTATGTGTGTCTCTCTCCTTTTCTTTCTGTCACAAATCCAGCATTCACATCTGCATGCATACATGACATCCACTCATACACATTGCACAGAAATAAGCTGGAAAACCATTTCTGAGCTAAACAGAGCAGGTGACCCATCTGTTTACTGATATGTGACCTGCCCAGAAAATCCCCCTCACCAGACCAGTGGGGGAGGCTATGAAAGAAAAACATGCTGCAGTGATCTGCTGCCACAAGAGCATTAACCCTAATGTTCTGTTTGGGATCTTGGAGACCTACTTGCTACGTAGCTAATATTAGCATTAGCAACAGCTGTTTACTTACCAGTTGAGATGAAATGTTGCAAATTCAGCATCAAACTTCATTCATTTACTTGCCTAGAATTGTTTCCAGTGGTGGAAAGCAACAGTAATGCTAACTTTAAACATTACACAGTAACCAGTAAGCCCCAGCCTGTCTCGTCTCATAATACCACTTTGCAATAGTGGGTCTGTAGCATCCGGTCTACCCTCAGTCCAACATGACAGGATGAAGAAGAGGCGCTGCCCAGAGAACATATTCTAACCTCTTGTTTTGTAAATGCAACAATGGCTGAAGCTCTTGGTAAGTAAAGAGCTGTAAATGCTAATTGGCTATATAGAGATAGCAAAAACTTACATATAGACATTTTTATTTTTCATAATTTTATGACAGTTCATTATTAGCCTGATTTTATTGTCCCTACAGAAAATGATGCTTTACCCCTGTTTAGGAGTCCCAGAGACCTCGGCTGCAAAACATAATTACATAAATACAGTGGATGCTCACATGCTGTACACAGTGTTGGTGATTGGCGTTGACTGCACTTTTCACCACACAACACCCCTCCCAAATCCTAAATAAGTCTATTTTGACATCTGTTATTGGGATTTTGCAACACTTCATCCCAAAGGTGCGGGACAGGGTTGAGGTCAGAGCTCTGTGGAGGCCAGTCAAGTTCTTTCTCACTGAGCTGGGAAAACTTCTTCTTTACAGACTTCAAGCAGTACATTGGGGTATTGTCACATTCAAACATTCAGTTTCTTCTCCTTCCCTCAGTTCCTCTCTCTCACACACTGTTTCTGTTTTCCTTACTATGCTCCAGTTGTTTGATTCACACTGTCCATGAAATTTGCATCAGCTGAGCTCATACTAGTTGTATTTCTGGAGCAGTGGTGCTCTGGCAGTGAGCAGAGTGGCTCCTACAGACATTACATCACATTCAAAAAACACACATACAAACCTACAAACAGACAGACACATGCATGGAAAACACAGTTCAACTGAAAGAAAGCTGAGAAATACATGTTTTCATAGGAACACACAGATGTGTGCACAGGATGATGAGGTACTGCTTTCAGTCTCATCCCTGGGTGATGTGACTATTTTTTAGGCAGGACCAGCTCCTCAACTCTGTATTCAGGGCTGTGGAAAACTGATGCTGGACTGACCAGGAGGGAGAGGCCAGGGATTAGAACTGGAAAAGAACTGCTTATGGAATGATCAGAAAAACTATACCACAGGTGGTTTAGACTTTATTATTTTATGCTGCTGTTAACTGACATTTTGATTTAGTGAAAAAAAACTAACTACAAACAAATACATATATCAATTAACAATCAAATCACCAGAATGATCAAACATTGTGCTGGCAAGTGAAGTCAAGAGAAGCATCCCTCTCAACAGGCTGCAGGTAACCATCCAGAACCAAGAACCCACTCTTGGTTTTTGCTTCTTATCAGTTGACTTTTCACCCACAATTCATTCTCACACAGGGAAACTACAGTGGTGAGACTGGCACTGACCTTCAAGTCAAGTCTTCCAACTCACACTGAAGCCATAATGAGGCTTTTCCTTCCAAAGGCTTCTCTACAGTCACTCCCCGAACGACCGCAGGAAATGGAATTTTCTGAAAGGATCAAAACAAGTCGAGAGTTGTAAATGGTTTGAGTTTCCGACAAAGACAATGTGCCAGATTCCAGCGCCTTGAGGGACACAACCATATCACAATGAATCCTCTGTCTGCCTGAAACGTGTGCGCAGGAACACACCCACTTGTTCACACACACACACACACACACACACACACACACACACACACACCACACACACACACACAGACACACACACACACACACACACACACACAGATATACTGTATACCCTTATAGACCCACACAGTTTTGGGCACACACACACAGACACACAGTGTTTATTAATAGTTGAGAGATCCTGGGAAACAGTGCAGTATTCCAGTGGTTTTCCAGTGGAATCTTATTCATACCTGTGTGTCAGGGCTTAGGGTGGTGCATGCCTCTGCATATCATGCACTCCTGATCTGAATGTGTGTGTAGTCCTCTGAGCCTAAAGGCAGCCTTATATTTGACAGGGGGCAAGGTTCAGTAGGGTAATGGAGAAATTCAGTTTCTACTTATGTGTATGTGTGTATGTGTGAGAGTGTGTCTGGGGTCAGGCAGCCCATTAGCAAGACATCCCCTGATCTAATTGCCTCCCTCCAGCAGCCAGTTTGACAGCTCTGTAATCTACAGTTACTCACAGCACTCACCATGGTAGGTCTGTTTGTTTATGGGCGTAGATGAATGTGCGAGCACGTGGACTTGAATATGTGTGTGCATGTGTGTGTGTGTGTGTGTGTGTGTGTGTGTGTGTGTTGATTGGTTGGTTGGTGTGGCATGGCTAGTTTCAGATTAACCACCACACTTCCTCTGAAACATACCTGCAATTTCTTTCAAATTAATAAGCATCAGACTGACTTTGAGGAATTCTGTAACACACTTACTGTAAAAGCTGCTTTGCCTATTGCCTTTAAAGTAGCATTCAGCCTCATTACAATGAACTGAAAACTGTAGGATTCAGAAATAAAAAGTATCTCAAATTCTTCCCCATGACCTCTATAAGTCACTAGCAATGCACAGCATGTGAGCAAACATGGCAAACATGATGATGTCCAGCTGCACAATCTAAAGCAGACAGCAAGTCAGGCTGGAAATGTTTCACTGGAAGCTACTAACTACACAGTTTTCATCACGTACGATGGTTTATGTATTTAATCTCTAAAATGGCACACATCTGGAAGGATCTTTAAATAAATGTCAATATACCTGCAGAAAGTCCTGTACACTTGACAAAACATGATGAGTGTAATGCAAACTTACTGTGGTCACCACATATAAATGTGTATCCAACTTTCAACTCCAGGATTTATATAAAAAAAAAAAAACCCTCTGTGACAAGTTCTCAAGGTTTTCAGGCCACTCAAAGGCCACCCAATCTCGCTGTCTCACAAACACATTCATACGCCTACAGCCAAAGAGGGTGGAAAAGAAACAGAAAGAGAGTCAGCTTTAAAGAGAATGCTTTCATCTTTCCCACAGGCAGGCTGAGAGTTGTCTTATCTCTGAGGCTTGGCCCGGCTATCTAGAGTAAACCACAGTGTCTGCAGAAAGAGCTAGAATTGATGGCGCAGTCCAAAATCTCCCTGTTAAACATTAGTCCCAGGAATCCCCCTTGGCTCGATGTGTGTGTGCGTGTGTGTGTGTGTGTGTGTGTGTCTGTGTCTGTGTGTGTGTGTCTGCAAACGTGTGAGTGTGTGCATATGCGGTGTGTGCGTGTATGTGTGAGAGAGTGCTAACAGCCATCAGGAGATTTCCAAAAAGATAGCACCTGTTATGGAGAACAGGGAAATAAACATTCCTGCAGACCTTCTGTCTGAGGAGGGTTAGGACGCACAAATATCAAAGGAATAGTATACGTACGTGTATTTAACAGCCATAAAGTAACACAGCTGAAGTCAAAGAGGCAAAAATACCAAAGAGACAGAAAGATAGAGAGAGGAAGATGACAAATCACAGAATAAATTGGATGGACAGGCAGTCAGAAAACCACCACACACTTTTCTCTCTCTCTCTCTCTCTCTCTCTCTCCCAAACACACACACACACACACACACTGTGCTCCATCAGGAAGACAGCAGACCTTTGGCAATGATAAGTACACTGGAAAACAGTTCAATCAGTGAGAGATTTCCTCTGTTGAACACAACACACACACAAACACACCTGCATGTACTAGCAAGCCTGAACTGAACTCCTCAACTCTCCAAACACACACACACACACACACCACACACACACACACATACATGTAAAGGCGCACACACCTCCAAGCTCACATGTACTCATCCTAAACTGGAACATAATCAGCAACAAATCTCCAACAGGCAACAATTTGCATCTTTTTACTTGATTGTGAACAAACTGAACAAGGTGGACATGAAACTTGAGAATGAGAAACCTGACAGAACAAAGTTTTTGAAAGTTTACGGGTTCAGCCTGTCCGTTTTCCCAGGACTCTCTCAAAACATTGTTTTCCAGTCTTGACAGTTAATAGTGTGTGTGTGTGTGTGTGTGTGAAACAAACCGTCTGTTTCAGCTAGAGGACTGCAGCTCTCCTAGTCTGTTTTATTTTGGCTGTAACCTAGCAACAGAGCTGTTTCTGCTTACTTCTCTCTCCACCCTCTGGCCCAAAATGCTCCAGGCTGCTCTTCCACGTTTGTGTGTGTGTGTGTGTGTGTGTGTGTCACACATCTGCTTTACATTGCGGAGGATCTCGGCGCTGACTGCTCTCTAAGCCCCTGATTCTGTTACAGCAAGCCAGTGAGACGGGGAGGCAGCACGCGGTGGTGGAGGCTGTGGTGGAATGGGTGTGAGGGGTGAAGATGGAGAAAGAGAAAGCAAAGAAAGGGAAAGAGTTAGAGGGCAAATGAGAAGATAGCAGTGACACTGCTACAATAAAGTTGGAACAGCTGGGGCACATGCAGAAAGAATGTGACTGCTTCATAAGAGGAGGAAAAAGAAGGAGGGGAGAGGTTTAAATATTATGGAGCTATAAAAGTTTTCCAGTGCTTCATAAGAGCAGCAGAGGTTCCACACTTTGCCTCCTGCAGGGTTGGGTGAGCAGTCGGGCGGGGCTGGCTCACGCTGCTCTGCTGGACTGAACCATCATTTGGTATGCTAGGTGAGGCACGGAGAGGAAGGGGAAGGGCCGGGGCTGGGATGGAGATGGCTTGTTGCTGCCAAAAGAGGAGAATATCGGAGAGGGGGAAGCACTAAGAGGGGTCACCGGGTTTGTTTGGATGCTGCGACGGCTGCCGTGTCTGCACGACTCCATTACCTTTTAATCTTTTCCTCCCCTCCGTATCATCTCATTCCTGTGGGCATATCCTCATCTCAATAGCCCTCTCACACCTATGCCAGCTAATTATTGATGCTTCACTCTGCAATTATTTATTGCACGTGAGAGTCGAGGCAGAGAAGTGGAGAAGAGGTGAGAGAAAGAGTCAGCTACATGAGAAATGGCTGCAGTCAGTTCCCCATTGCAGTGAAACATTTGGCAAGGGCACTGAACAGTCAAGGCTTTGGGGCTGCGTATGGGTGTGTGAGGGTGTATGTGTGTGTGTGTGTGTGTGTGTATGAGAAAGAGAGCAGTGAGTCAGTCTGGCATTGACCCAGGATATCAACTATTGGGTGCTTGAACTTTAGAGAGCCGAGGCACTGCCAAGAGAGCGTTGTGCGCTCATAAAAATATTATACAACAGCTGTGGTGTGTGCTTGCATGTGTGTTTTATGCACTTGCATGCTCATATGCACATGTGTGTCCACGTTGGAAACTCTGTCTACTTGAGAGTCTTTTCAATCAAACTAAAGTGGAGAAGGGAGCGCCAAGAGAGCACTTTAGCCTTCAGATGAAGAGTGATGAGAATAGACCCATAATTACTAGTGAATCCTCTCCGTCCGCAACCTTCAGCCGAAAACACAGATTGTGTGTGTGTATATCTGTGTGTGTGTGTGTGTGTGTGTATCTCATTCATCTGCCTACCAAACTCTGAGTCACATCTAAAAACCTACATACATGCTCTACAAATGTCATGTCACGTGTCATCCATTAGCTTCTGCCTTCACGTACACGCCGACACATGCACAAACAAACCTCAATGCCTCAAAAGCCGATCGGTTTTAGAGACAAGAAAGACAAGGGCGTGTGTACTCTTCATTCACTGTGTGTGCTTACAATGCACAGACATAGTATTATGATCAGTTTTACATTTTTCTGTGGAAAACAGTTCAACAGTTCTGCCTTCTCTTCCCATCTAAACTTTTAATTAACTTTAAACCTCTGTTTATATCAGAACTTTCTTTCTTCTTTATCCTCCAGATTTTTAAGACCAAGTAACCTCCCTGCAACATCTTAGAAACCACATGTATTAACAAAATGTTACGTAGCACTTTGAGGTATAGACTTATATACTAGCACATTTTGGTCAGACAGAAAGCACACAAAGCAAAAAGCAGGGCTTTCTAGTTTTTTCCTTAAAAACCCTTCTCTTCTACCACTTCCCCCATTTTCTCTCTCTCTCACTCTTCTGATACACCGCTCTTCAAGCCATGTTGGTTTATGTGGTGGCCACAGCCGGGTCATCAAAAACATTACTGGAGAGTCTGTCTGCATTCCCCTGACTTAACTTCTCCAGCACCTAAACTGTGTGTCCAACTGTTACTGTCTGTCTGTTTAAGGCTCTAACTATAACTTACTTCATGGGCGGATATGATCTGAAGATATTTTGAGCTATTGTACCCGGCAATGTGGCTTCTTAAGATCCTTGCACACATACACACACTTGTGTTCAGACAGACACATGGATCCTGTTAATTTCCAGGTGTGTATGCGTGTTCAGAAGGTCTAGTTCAAGACAAAAATCTGGTCCATGTCCCTTTTCGACCTCTGCGTGCACACACACACACACACACACACACACGCTTGTAGGCTAAAGGCCTGTGGGCAGTAATATCAGAGACAGTTGGTGTTTTTGCAGCACTTAGCAGCCCAGTATTCCCTTACCACAATAACATCCAATCACCTGCCAGCTCCTGACCCCTGACCTCTGCTACAGAGCAGGGGATAGAGAGGGATAGAGTGCATACCAGTGTGGGGTAGGGTGGTCCACAAGCCACAGAGTTGAAAGGCTTTGGTTTGCCTCGCGGCAGGGAGACCTAAACAAAGCCTGTAACCTCGCTGCAAACACAAGTGATTAGAGAGAGAGAGGGGGAGGGAGGCTGTTAGCTGTTCATCAATACACTACATTAGGCGGGTACATGGATGACTATCTTTTCATTACATTTGTGGACAGATGAACCTCCCTGAGGGATTTCCCCTCCCTCCGCTCCACCATCTCTGCATCTCGCTCTGCTCCTCATCATCCCATCTCACCTCCCCTCTTCCTCCCCTGATCTGAAACACACAAAACCCACGTATCATCCATCTCGTGTTTCTGTTTTTCATCCCACTTTCAACCCAATTTGCTTCACCAGTTAAAGACAGACTTGGAGTTGATCATACCTGAGAGTAATTCTTGGCATTTTGCCCCACTGGTGAGCCAATTTAGAGTTCAACCAAATCTGGTTTCAGGTAATTAGGCTGGTTACTTGTCAGTTACACAAGTGACAAAACTTGGAACTCTGCAACTCTCTGGTGACTTATAACAAATAAATGTGACCCCTGCTTACTCTTTCATAATCTGTCCATCTTGCTCTTATCTTTCTATCAGCCACTCTTATTTCTCCTCCTCTAAACCTTTCTTTACTCCTTTCTGTCTAATCTCTGTATTTTATCCCTCCATCTCTCTCCACCCCAGCCATTTAAAACAATAAGCTAAATGGAAGATAGCCAATTTATGGGATGGGACTTGTACTGTAAGCAATTACCATGAAATCAGTCTTTTTATTTCATTACTGATATACCCAAGGGCGCGCACACACACACACACACACATACACACACACACACTTGCACCATGTGCACTCAGGCCTTGTGTTTTATACAAGTGGTAAAGAAGCGCGTCGGTTAGCAGGCATGTAAATTCATTAGCCACTAAACAGCACTGGATAATAGTGATGTGTTGATGGGAAAATGTAATGTGTGTGTGTGTGTGTGTGTGTGTGTGTCTGATGGGAATCCAGCTCGGAGACCAGAGGGAAAATGATGATTGAATTCTGGACCATACTCATGACTCAGTACTTTACGGGGAGCATTGCTCTTTCTCAGAACCACTAAGTGCAGTGAACAAATGTGTGTAAGTGTGTGTGCGTCTTCTTCCTTATGCATGCAGACACACAATCCTGTTTACCAGCGCTGATGCTTTATCAGCCATACAGACACATTTCACCATGCTGGGTACATCTCTTCCAACAAGCATTTAGACTGAACCTTTCACTAGTTCCTGTCACATACAGGCAAATGTAAGGATGTTGCCAGCACCACTGTAAAAGAATGAGGAGGAAAGTCACCACTTACTGTTTCCAGTCACTCAGCAGAAAAAGGCTCAACCAGAACTCCACTATAAATTTTGGACAAACGAACCAAGTACGACTGCTGGCAAGGAGAGAAAAACATTCCCATTGTCTGTAACTTATGAATTGCTTTTATTGTGGGCTCATCTACAGACTAAGTGTGCTGCTACTGTACTGGCTGTGTTACTGTGTGGAACTAAATAGGGCAAATTAAGATTAATTTGTGTTGAAAATATTAAAATACAGCTGGAGTAACACCACCAGCTGGGAAGCCTTCAGGTCCCAATTCCCTCTTGTCTTTGATTGTCTTGTCTGCTGAATTATCACTGTCTCCTCCAGCCCTCTGTCAGCACTAAAATTACTGTGTGTGTGTGTGTACTGTCAGTATGTGCATGTGTTTATTCTGCATACACTGTGTATGTATTTTTATGTACACAAGTATAAGGTTGAGGGAACAAGGATAAGTATTCAATAGTGAGAGCTGTGGGTTAGAAGTCAGGGAATCAAAGTTTGAATGGTACAATGAAGTGTGTGTTCATGTGTGTAGCTGGGTAGAGAGAGGGTAAGGGCTGGTTGGATTGTTACCCTAGAGCAGCAGCTGTCTGTCTGATGGCCTCAGTCTCTGGCTCCATGTCCCCGGCCCGACGTGTCAGAGAGGCTAACAGGGGCTAACTGGGTATAAGTGAAGGATTAAGCACCTGGACATCACACAGAGCAGCCTGTCCGCCTTGACATGAGATGGATGTCATCACCTTGATAAGTGATGCAGGGGGGCGATAAAGGGAGGGGGAGGAGAAACTACAAGCAGTGAAAGACGTGAGAGGTCGATGTCCCAGCCAGGAGGAGGAAGGCAGTGGATGTAGGAGGAGGAGGTTAGGTGTTGGGTGAGTTGCAGCCATGTCCAGAAAGCCTGTGGAGGTAACAAAATCTGGACTACAGGAGTCTATTAATCAGTCAGACATAAACCAGAACAAGTAGAACATGTTGCACATGACAAAAGTGAAATAGATGGAAGGAGGAGAGGAAAGGAGGAGAGGAGAGGAGAGGAGGAAAGGGAGGGAGCCCCCTCCCACCCCCCTAATTGGCAGCAGGGTGTCATGTCATCAAGCTGAGTGTCACACCTCTGTGCCAGAGTCTGGGCCTGCGGTCAAGTTCAGCAACCTGAGGTTCAGCATTGTCACTCACCGGAGTATCAGCTGCTGTCCTGTCTGCCTGCCTGTCCCTCTGCTTCTTCCTCTCTGACACGTCTGTGTGTGCAATGAAAACAAAAAAACTTCCAACAATGTTCTCTTTGTGTATTTTTGTTTTATAATGAATAGGAGTGTCATCTGTTAACTTAAAATAAATGAAAAATTGTTACATTTGAGTGAGTTGACTTTTTCTGACTTCACTGATAAAGACTAAAGACGCAGGTATACGCAGACCTTGTCAGATGCTCGGATAGTTTCAGAAACCCCCTCTGACCACACCTATCTGACGTCTGGAGTAGGGGTGGCTGCTTCCAGCAGTTTCTAAAATTTGCAACTGCAACAATCTGACATTCACCTCCACTTCCTGCTGTGTTTAGCCAGCTGTGTGGAGGTAAGCAAGGAGCCATGGTTTGTCTCTTTTCATGTGACAACTTAGATCTCCCTGCTCTCCATGATGGCCTTCCAGTGTGGACATATAAACATTTCCTGAGCAGTCGGACAACACCTCCTACAAACCAGTTCTGCTGGAGCATTACCCAGGAGTCTACAGCTGTGGTAGAAGCTCTGTGAATCTGTACTTGCTAACACTGCAATGACAATGCTAACAATGTTGATGTTTATCAGGTGTGTTAGTTTAGCATGGTAGCATGCTTTCATTAGCTAATTAGCACTAAAGACAAAGTACAGCTGCAGCTGATGAGAGTGTTTTGCAGGTATTTGGTCAATAACTACAGCAATGGACAAATCAAGCATTTTACCTGATGATGATGCTACCTGAAAAGGATCATCAAAGTCAATAGGGCTCATCCTCAGGGAACCACAAATGTCTCTACCAAATTCTTTGCCAGTCCATTGAGTAAATGATGAGATATTCCAATAGATAAGTAAACACTCTGACCTGCTGGATGCATGAGCAGATTCATCCTCCGGGGACCATCGACTGCAAGGCAATCCTTCTAATACATGTTGAGATATTTCCGTTTGGACCAAAGTGATGGACCAACCATCCATAAAGCTGCACCACAAGCGTGACTTAAATCTGTGTATATTTATATCTTCTTGTTTGTTGATGTAACTTTAAATTGACATTGTCATTCGTTTTGAGGATTTAGCAAAAAGACAAAAAAATAGACAACAAAAGCACAAAAAAAAAAAAAAACTGAACAGGCAATAAAAAATAACAGGTTGGTCTGGAGTACAAATAGAAATATTTGAACAAAGGTGTGTAAGCATGCATGGGCATTTATCTGCACGTCTCTGTGCTGGCTTGCAGTCTTGTCTCTCTGCCTGTTCTGTCAAACCGCCGAGCCAGAACAAGCCAGGTGAACTGCAGAAAGAATTATTTATGGTCTTGTTATTGGTATCTCACTGCTGAGTTGCTCAATATTAATAGCTGATGCTTCCCTTTGTGGCTGCGTGCGAGAGAGCAGCAGGGACAGAATTATTACATCTCAGTCAAATGTAAAATACAAATCAATAAAAATCCCTTCCAAGATCTTTTCTGTGGATGACACAGATAGAAAACAACAGAGAGGTCAGATGGATAAGAGTCCGTGGAGAGAGAAGAGCCTGCAGAAGGGGGAAAAATGCAGCTACGTAAGCAATGCTTTTCAAGACTGACTGATTTCTGGAACGAGTATAAAAGCAGACCTGAGACTTCCTTTACGTATTGGAGTCTGGCTGCACATGACTGACAGAATGCTCTCTTTGTTGTTAAGTCAGCACTGTCAGTAGCGAAAGTGCTCAAACCAGTACAGAAACTCAGAAGTGCGTGCAATACCTGAATTTATTTGCATGTGTGTGAGTGTCAGTGTGTGCACCAGCGCATCGTGCATTTGTATTTTCTAAAAGGGGAAGAACGGGGACAGTTATCGCTGTCGGCAACAAGCATGCAAACGTGTAGGTGGCATTGGATTTCTGTCTTTCAAAATCTGCTTCTCTCTCATGGCCTTTATCTATCACACCCTGTGCTTAATGTCAGCCATTCTCCTCTCGTGCCTGCTCTCGTGGCAGCAGAGGAGAGGAGACGCCTCTGTAAATGTTTACTCTATGAGAGTTTGTTAAAGATGTGACTGGAGAGTGATAAACATAAAACATCTGGACACAGACCCAACATCTGCTGCCTGGAGGGAGGTGGATGGAGTGAGCAAGGCCACGGGAGAAACACTGAGGGGAAAGAGGAGAAGAGAGAACGAAAGCAAAGTGGGAACAAAAGACTAAAGCTCGCAGAAATCAACTGATGCTAATTCCCTGACCATGAGATAAAAACACCAACACTTTACTAAAAAAGGCTGCTCAGAATGCCCTCACTCTGTCTGTGTCTTCCTTTCTTTTTCGTAGACAAACAGCAGAAAATCTTGGGAGTCCAGCACCCAGTGCAAGGGTGGGCCATGTAGAGGAGGGAAAACAAAGCCAACGAGGAGCAGATGTTCAAGAACACACACACATAGACACACACTCACTCAAAGGCACACATTTGGAGCCTAGCTGCTGTCCTAGAACTGAGACCATGACCACACCCCTTCTACACACACAAATTCACGCTGATGCAAAAGAAGACAAGTTAGGGAACACATCAGATGCAGAGAAGCATCCTCCCAGCAAGAAAGGAAACAGCAACTTTGCAGAAACGTAACAATTCTTCTAGTGGCTTCTATGTTTTTTTGCAGCCTTTCCGAAATCCCAGAACATGTGTGCGCTTGTAAGTGTTTGTGTTTCAATCTGATCCATAATCATCAGAGGAAACAGCTGCGTGGGCCTGTGTGGGTTGAAAGGGGGCGGGTTTTGCAGATAACCTCTGACTTCTCAGACAGGAAGCTTGGAGAGAACCTCAGGAAGTTGCTCTTAGGACCGATGTGCAAAACAGAGCTTGCATGTACAGCAGCGGGGGAAAATAAACACAGCTTTCAGGTGCACAAGCACAATGGCTCGAGTGTATGCATCAGTGCCTTCCCTTACAAGGCAACGCTGCATGCCAGAAAAGTGCATGCGACAAGTTTGTGCATCGGGAGATCGACAAATCGACCTGCATAATAACGTGGTGTGTCTTTAATACGTGCTAATGTAACACCTGAACAGCTTTTGCAACACCTTGACAAACAAAGTCATCAATCAATCAGTCAACAGCCCATCAAACTATTTGCTCAGTATGTTCCCAAACTCTTGAGTTCTCTCTCTATAAAAACCCCACCTCAGGCTAGAGGAGGAGAAACTGGCACTGTGCCTCCTTTTCAGAGCCTCTGCATAGAAAGGAAGCAGGCTGAGTAGTTTCATTGTAAGTTCTTCCTGCTGCTCTTGAAAGGCAGAACCCATGCTCCATTGAGGCTTGTCCTTGTGTCAGGGATTTGTTTACACCAGTCACCTCCAGCACATGTCCAACATGGCACAGTCACAGCTGGAAAGTGGGAGTATTTTGGCAGAACAGTGCTCGAAACTGGCACACGGCTGTGAAATGTCACTGTGATGGTTTATTGTCCAAACAGGTTAGCCTCCTGGGTAGCAATGCATTCCTCACATGCTTTATGTTCTTCATGTGCAACATCTAAATGTCACTGTCAACATATAATCCATAAACTTTAATCCAGGATGGTGAGAGTGTAACTGTTGCTACAAAATAAAGCTCACTCATCAACAGAAACAGCAGGCCTGTGAGGCGGCTCTACGTGACAAGAAGTTCTTTCAGTCTGTGAATTTCAGATTCTGGTTGATAGAGACAGGATCGCGCCATCTCTGAGGCTACACTGGTTTCACTTCTCTGCTCTGCAAAACCACACACACATACAAATACGTCCCCCTCCTCCCCGCGCAACCACGTCGACACACAAATGAACACACACGTGGCTGAGGGCGGACGCACGTCAAAAGCAAACAGTGGAATCCTACTCCCCTATAACGTCACGCGCCCACTGCTACCCGGCATGGCAACCAGACAGATAAAGACAGCGGGGTGTTTGTGATGAGCTGAATCAAAGTGTGTGAGTGTCTGAGCGCTCCTACATCGACTGACAGTGACGTCCATCCTCTCCACCTCCATTTGTCTCTCCATTTCTCCATCCCACACACTACACAGACAGAAAGAGCACAATGGGCAGGACGTGAGCAAAAGTACAGCTGAAATTTAATACAAATATATAAGATAAATGGGAAGAGAAATAATAAAGAGGGAGTCATTCAGTTCCAATATAATCACTCCCAGGCCCAGAGGAATAAGACACAGCTGTGTTATCATTGGTGTCTGTACCCGGCCCGTAAAAGACTCACACACTCTGACACATATTTGAGCACAATGGGTAATTACTGCCAGTTAGCCCACTCATTTATTGCCATTACGCCAAAACGACTTCCTCCACTGTCCGTTTGAATGCGCATCAGTCTGGAAATGCTATTTAGATATATGGGCCTGACAGACCAGACACAATTTTGCAATTAAAGTCAATTTATCAATCAGGTGCATTTGACTTACCACTCGCTTTAATTTGTTCACAAATGAGAGAAGTCGTGACACATGTGGATATCACATCTATTACCTACACCTGCGACCTCTGACACCCTGCAGCTCATTACAGTCTGTTGAACAGAAAAGATCTGGCATAAAGGCTGAGGGTGTGTAAAAAAAAGTGTGTATAATGTGCGTCTTCTTCAGTCAGTTTGAAATTTTATCTTAAATTAAGGGAATCATTTGATATTTTGTTCTCTCTCTGGCAGAGAGTTAGATGAAAATGGTAATACCATTGTCATAAATATGATAAATATGATATAAAATGTAAGATGAGCAGCCAGCAGTGCTTCACATACAGTCTTAAAACAAAATCTGCCTACCAGCCACTCTAAAGCTCACTAATTAGCACATCTTATCTTGCTTGTTTGATCCATACAAAAACACAAGAGTAAATAGCCTGGTTTTACAGGGGTTATGTGCAAGACCATTTCTTTGCCAGAGGCCAGTGTTCTTCCCATTCTCCTGATATTGTGTGAATTCTGCATAGCTCCATGTAAAACCACAACCTGTTGTTTTAATGCCTCTGTTTCAAAAATAATCAATTATCTGTATCGTTGACTTCCAACCAACATGTTGCATACATTTCCTCTCTCATAAAACATTTGCAAACCCAAATTTATTGAACATTTTGAAATCTGCGTTGTTTATATCCATGTTTACTTGTTTACTTCTCTGTCTTTGCTGGTGCATTGCTTTGTTGGTTGGCGTGTTACTGCCATACCTAGATCAGCGGGATGGGGTAAAACCATTGATAGAAATATGTTTAGCATCACCTGCTTGTGCAGGCACGTGTATGTCAGATGCGCATGCTCAAGATAATCACAGTGTCATAAAGAAAGTCATAAAGAAACTGCTCCATAATGCAACCAATTAGCTTAGCTTTAAGCTTAGCTTTATGCTAGCTCCAAATGCCCAAGTAAAGCTGAGGGTGTGTGATATGTCTGCACAGTAACTTTTGCGTGTGAGAAGACAGGTTTGTGCATCATTGCCCAGGATTTACATGGTTGTTGACCTGGATTCAGAGACAGAGAAACAAAAAGAGAGAAACAGAGACTTCTGGACATTCATTATTAAAACAGCCTGATAAAACAACAGCTGCAAGAAAGACAGGGGCAATGGGAGAAGCGATACTCAAGAACAGAGAGAGACAGTGAGAGGAGAAGCAAGATGGTCCAGCTGCAGAAAGTCCAGCTGCAGTTTGACCTCAGGTAACCCAAGTGTGTAGGGGCTGCAGAATTGTTCCCGGGACAACTTTCTACTGACAGCCACAGATATCTGGTAGTCTTGAGTGGAAACAGAGCTTTCATTATCTGGTGTCTCAATATGACTTGAGAGTTTCTATTAATAGTATTAGTAGTAGTATTAGTGTTACCATTGGTATTAGTATTACAAGAAGTATTGCTTTTGGTTGTAGTAGTTGTATTGTTGTGTATTATGCTTCCATTAGTTTCACTGAAGTTTCCATATTCATCACAATCAAACTTGATCGATCAAAAGAACACTTCCTGGTAGAGTATTTATAAAACATTTGTCATTCTCTATAGTGAATCATAAATGTCGTATGTGTAATGTCTATGTTGTACTTTATCACTATGATTTTATTTTAACTGTTTGTCCATTTATCATGTAAAAGTGATGATCCAATTATTTCACTGCTTAACATCAGGCATGCCCGCCAAAGATAACAGTGGTAGGTAGTGATGGCTGCCAGGTCATGGAGAAAAGGAGGATAGGCCTGAGGTCATGTGGGATGTGTCCATAGTTTAATGCATATCACTGGAGGTTTCCACAGCTGCTTTTAATCTCCTTGACACAGGTAAGTGATCAGTGATCTGTTGCTCAAGGATACTCTGTGTCAGGGTGTAACAAATATAAAACCTGTGGCCTTCCATGGTGGCCCGACTCTTTACTATTTCACCCTTTAGCAGCACAAAGACACACAAAACAGTCCCAGGAAGTGTCTTGAGGATCCCACAAACCCACTGGGAACTAAGGAAGTGCACATCAACGTCCCAGAGAGGTTATTCATCAGGCCTGCATACCTAATTCAAGCACACAAATATATCTGGGCCTTCTGGCCAGACCACCTGACCTTCGACGCCATCATAATGGTCTGCCTGACAGAGCCAAAACACATAGCCTGAGCAGTCCCATGGGCCAGTCTGTGTTTTCTCAAATATGCACACGCGCACATGCATGTGCACAGGGTTATACAAACACACACATACAAGCACGCTGATGCATGTGCACACACAGACACACACACAGTCCCAGCATGTGATAAGAGCCGAAGCCCTTAACCTTCGGAGATAGAGCCGGGACTTTAAGTACAGACAGGATTCCAACTGCTCACTCAATCACTCGTGTGTGCATGCTGGTTTGTGTGTGAAACATGGACGGTATGTGCATATATGTGCATGCGCCACTGTCAGTTTCGGCTGAGACATTTTTTTTTCTATTCCTCTCTGACAAACCAGTCTGACTGCACACATGTCCACACACACGCACACGCACACACACACACACACACACACACACACACACACACACATGCACACGCACACACACCAAGAGACAGGCACATATGTGAGTGTGCTGAACTAGAGAGGTGATTTGGGAAAGATTTCTCACGGCCAGAGTGCCCCGAGCTACACTGAGTAAATACAGATTAATGATTGTCTTAGAGGCTGGAAGTGCATTCCACAGAGTCAGCCACTGATCGCAGCCACCTCAAATTCAAATGATGTACATACACACAAATACTACATACTGCAAGATCCCTATCTCTTCTGAGAACTTTGTAAACAAATAGTAGTTAGAAATTAAGCACTCCCACTCCACACTTACTGGTCTGATTACTCAGAGACACAAAAGCTATTGACTCCCACTGATATAAGTTCATAGAAAGGTCACCAAAATAACTGTGTGCATGCTGCAAAACACCAAGGTCACGCTAAAGTTTAAGAATATATAACATCAGACAAAAGTGCTGATAGCAAATCAGACACTGTATATGAGCACTGATCTGATCAATTCTCTGTCCTGAGCAGTTACAGGATGCAAAAAAGCTCAGTTTACAACAACAGTCCCTGCTGTCTCGCTTGGCAATCGCTGGCACAGTGATGAATGGAGCAATAGTTGTATAATGTAAGAATATAAATTGTGCTGCAAATTTAGGCAAGATATATTTACCTACACATACTTTTCATATCATGGTGTAAACCCTGATGATGAATTGATGATGAGCTGAATGCCTCACAGAGCTCCACTGCTCCTGGTTTCCATCAGCATGCAGACGTGCTGCAGGACTGCACCTTACAATAGCTACACTGCTTCTGCTTACAAGTGACAGCACCTACTTCTCAGACTGATCTGAGATTGCATGTGTGCATAGTATGTGTGTGCAAGCTTGCACGTAAATCCTTAGGCGGGCACATTCTCAGGCGCAGCTTGTATATCACTTGTCAGAAGTTTTACATTTCACGCTAAAAGAATTGATCACCTGTCAGCAGGCCAGCGATAACTCGGCCCAGTCATAACTTAATTTAATGATTAACTGAGGATTCACCGATCACTGATTTAGACTCGCAGAGCATCAACAGGAAGGAAAACCTGAAATGAAATTGGTGTGGCATGTCAATTAGAGGAAGTTATCTTATCTGTCACCTCAGTCGTATGGCTATAAAAGTCACTCTGCTTCAACTAACATGCATTTATTACTGTTAAGGGTAGACCCAACATAAACATTTTGCTTTTAATGTTCCACTTTTTGATGAGGCTGTGTCACAGACAGTGGTAGAAAAGGTATTTGCATCCTTTAATCAAGTAATAATGCATTGTAAAAACACACACAAAAAAATAATAATGCTACAATTATGAGTCTTGCAATCAAATTTTACCCAATTTACACAATTATGAGTAAAAAAAAATGATCTGCAAAATGTATTTGCATAACAAAAGTAAAAGTTCTCATTATGCAATATGGTCCATCCAATTGTTATATTATTAAAGGTATATTATCGGCTGATTGTTACAGATTAATTAACATGTAAGTGGCCTTTTTAATGTTGTAGCTGGTGGAGGTGAAGATCTACTGCACATACTCTTCCCTCTTCCCCAGATAATTGAAGTGGTGAACAACACAATATACAATATCTGAATAAATGTACTTGAGGTATACTGTGTATACTGCACATTGCACCAGGTTAGGAATAATAGTTTACCTGGCCTTGAATGTCCAGTCTAGATAATTTTATGTGGTGCAAGCTATATTATTTGTACAGAGTATATACAGTGTAGCAGTAGAGTAGCAGTAATAGCTGTAGGGGAATTAAGCATGTCAAAACTACATTTAGTCAGTAACAATGACAAAGCTTGTTATTCCAGATCTGCATAACTGCCCAGTTACAGTGTGTACTCCTGCTGTCAGACAGAGCCACTTGTCCAAACTACTGTTTTTCAAGTGCATTTGAACCAGGAGACAAAGAGTCCATTTATCTAGCAGGAGGCAGAAAAGAGGAGGGGAGACACAGAAGGGTGACAGAGAGTGAGAGAGAGAAAGAGAGAGGGTTGAAAGTTGGATGGAGAAGGAAAGAAGGAGGAGAGAAAGGCAACTGACAGAACTTTCCAAAACAGCAGATCCTGGAATGTTGGTGGAAGGTGCCACATAGCTCCAAATATTTGTTGCTCGGTCGGCACGGCAACCGGACAACCAGCACGTTTATTAGCAAATCCCTACAATGATACCAGAGAGTCAGGAAGAGGAAACACCCAGTGCAGAAGAATGAGGACTGTGATATGGGACAAAAATATAATTTTAAAAAATTCAAATGGGATAAGAGTGAGGGTGGAAAAGATAAGGTGATCTGTGAGTTTCATTGTTGATTTAACATTGTGAAATAGAGGTACACATGCCATCACAACCACACACACAAACACACACACACACACTGACAGCTACATCTACACAGCAGCAACTGTGGTAATACTGGAGAACAGAACAAACTGCTGTCACTCAGCTATGTACTCCTGCTTCCTCCCTTCAGCCTCGCCCAACCTAGCCCCAAATAAGCACACATTTACACACACACACACACACAATCTCAGAGTCTCACATAGGTCTCCGTTGAGGTCTCTGGTATCAACATATAACACGAACAGCAAAGTGCCCCAATTAGGAAAAATAATGGATGACATAGTGTCCTGTCCACTAAGTCCAGTATTTTCCTAGGCTTCAGTATATTGGGACACACCATGGCAACTTACCAAAGCAAAAAAGAAACACAAAAGATTAACACAAAATCATTTTCAAGTAGGTTTGCCTGACAGAGTGAGTGCCTTGGTTTGAACCAGAAGTTAGTTAGTTTAACCTTTGCAGAGTTTCAGTTTTGTTGCTATGGTTACAGGCACTCTAATACAGGTTACAGGCTCCCATGAACACTGCACACTTAAAGAGAGTCTGAGTAACTTTAAAAGAGGAAATAACATACTCGTCTTCTTATTAAAAAAAAGTTGAATTGAATGAACACACTACCATCTACACTCAGTACACTCAGGTCTGGTATGACCAGCATCTTATGCTGAGTAATGTAAGCAAACATTAGGTAGCTATTGCTGCGTAAGCGACATTACTTCAAGATCAAGATGCTGACTTGATTATGCTTCTCTGCTTGTACTGCTGATACACTATGTTTAGCATTTACCGTCAATCTGTAATTGTC